>NC_057805.1:469324718-469638737 GCF_018294505.1 Triticum aestivum | reverse complement strand
GGCGAATCGTTTTTTTTCGGACGCACTTCCTTGCGTGCGAAGATGTAGCTGGTGGGTCCCAGCTGTCAGGGGGCGAATCGTTTTTTTTTCGGACGCACTTCCTTGCGTGCGAAGATGTAGCTCGTGGGTCCCAGCAGTCAGGGGGCGAATCATTTTTTTTGCGAAATACGGTGGCCCGTCCGGTGGGTCCCCGCTGTCAGGTGGAGGAATAATTATTTTGCGCGTAATAAGGAGGCACTTCCTTGCGGCTGCCGTGGACCCAGCTGTCAGCCTCTCCACGTACAGTCCACGTCCGATGGAAGTCGTTCCTTGACCACGTTGACCACGCCGCGCCGAGAGCACAGGGCGGTGGACGACGGCGAGGCCTAGGAAGGGGACGACGCGGAGCCGGGGAAGACGCGGCAGTGGATGCACACGTGGAGAGGAGTACGAGGGTTCACTGGTTCGGCTGCGCTGCCGACGCCGCAGAATAACAGGGGGTGTGGATGAGTGGAGGGATGGCCTGGCCAGCGGTGGGAGTAGTAGGGGGCGGTGAGGCCTCCGCGGCAGCACAGCCGACCACGGGAGGCAGGAGCAGGCGGCACGACCGGCGCTGCTTTGGGCGGCTGGAGCAAGAAGACCAGAGGTTGAAGAAGCACGACGGTCGTTGGATGGACATCGTACGGTCACTGCAGCTAGAATCGTTTATATTGACTAAGTTGACAAAGCCCTTGGTACGTCAACTTAGTAGGCCCACAGGTCGGCTTCCGAAATGGTGCGCCCCAGATGTCAGGGGGAGGAATCATTTTTTGGGCGGGTGAAGCTAGAATATCCGAGATTGAAGAAGAAGCACGGCATCCGTTGGATGGACATCCAACGGCCACTGCTGCTAGAACCGTGTGTTGACTATAAGTTGAAAAAGCCTTGCATACGCGTCAACTCTATTTTTTTAGGGGACGCGTCAACTTAGTAAGGCCAGAAGTGTGTGGCAGAGAACTTATAGCCCATTTGAGATCTGTAAGAATGTGTAGCCCATTTTTGAATTCTAATGGAATTACTACAGCCCATTTACAGTTTGTTAAAAGTACAACCCATTTCAACCAACCGTTCAAAACAGAATTCAATAAAATTTCCCACATTTTGATGGGATCCGAAATATTTTTATCCCGAAATTTCTAGTCAGATTAAATACAATTTCAATATAAATTTATATTACGTAAAAATCCAACGAAACATTGCGCTCGCAACAATTAATGAAATTAAAATTTTCAATATCCAAAAATAATATTTTATAAAGTAATCACGTGTTTGGTGCATTTTTTATAGTTACTGCCCAGTTTTTGTAATTACATCCCATTTATTATTTCTTAAAGCCCATTTTCTTGTTAAGCCTAATGCATCCCTCCTAGGAAAGATTTGCAGCCCAGCGGGGCGGAGAATAACAACTTGACCTTGCTTGGGTATTCCTAAAAAAGGTATAGCTGGGCTAGACATTTCTAGCTTGAAAAAAATTAATATCTGGGCTGGATATCTGGCCTGGGCTAGACGGGCCACAGCCCGCCCAGTTAATACCTGCAGCGATGTTTTCGTTGTTGTTCAGAGGAGAAAATTTAATATCTGGGCTAAACATCGAAAAACTCTGCAGTGCTCACACCTCAAAAACACAAATACTGCTCGAGCTACTTGGTCCCAGCTGTCGGCCGCTTCTTGTGCAATTCTCTCGTTTATTGACTACTACATAGGTTGACAATGGTGTGGGACCGTGATGTCAGGAAACCAGGAGGAAGCAAAATAAATTATAGTTATATATATAATAAGGAGGCACTTGCGTACGTGAGGCTATGGACCTGGTGGGTCCCCATTGTCATCCTCTCCAAGTAAAGTCATCTCCTCGCCCGCGCGCGCTTTCCGCCCGAAACAGTCAGCGCCGCCCGCCCCGCTTCCCGGTGCAGGCGATTGCTCCGCCTTCAAACGACACAAGTGTCGTCCGTCCGTCCATCTGCCACCCACATTAATGATACGCGGTTGCCGAGGCGGCTACTCCGGCGGCACACGTCCGTCCCTCCGCCCGCCCACCATTGCTATATAAACTGCTACGCCGGCCATAGACGTAGTCATCCGCATCCGTTCCCTTTCTCCTGTCCACACCACTACTGCCCACCATGGCTTCCTCGCGCTCCAGCGCTCTTCGGGACGGGCGGACGACGGACCACAAGGAGATGGCAGCCATTGCTGCCGACCGGCTGGCCGGCAGGCAGCCGGAGGACGACGATGTCCCAATGGAGAACATGGTAGTCGACGATCCGGCGCCAACCCCCTCCTCCGCGCCATCCTCGCTGGTGCATTGCACCATGACCATCGGCGAGGCCCGTGCCCAATATATGGACAGGGTGAGGCAGACGCGTGAGGAGCAGTTCCGGGAGGCGCAGGCCGACGCCGCCTACAACCACCATCTCCTCCAGGAGCACCTGCAGGCGGAGGAGCAGATCACCGCGGAGCGGGCGGAGCAGGAGGCGCTGCTCGACTCATACCGCTCCGCCCGCAAGGGCCGCCTCGAGCGCTGGCGGTACCGCATGCGGGTGGCGGAGGCTGCGGCCGCCTACAAAGAGGCTAGCAAAGAGGGCGATGAAGCGGGCAAGGCGCTGTTTGGCGAGACCGAGGACGAGGCAGAGGACAATGCCGGCTCCGACGAGTCCCCGCTCCGCTGGCGTCGACGAGGCCCTGCTCCGCCGAGGCCCCGCGGCGCTAACAACGAGGCAGAGGACACCGCCGGCTCCGTCGAGGCCCCGCCCCGCCAACAATGAGGCAGAGGACATCGCCGGCTCAGCCGAGGCCCCACCCTGCCGGCAACGTGGGGGAGGATTTCCACTGCTCCGCTGAGGCGCCGCCCGCCGGCAACGAGACAGAGGACATCGCCGGCTCTGCCGAGGCCCCGCCCCGCTGCCAACGAGGCTGCGCCACACAGAAAACGAGGAAGAGTAGAACACGGTAGGTCGCCGCCGCTCGGGTCCAAGTAAGGCCACCGCTGCTACCCTCCGGTTGGAGCCAAGCTAGGCGGGTTGACCATTGACGGCCGGTTAGCTTCTTGGCGGCGACGTGGAGTCAGAGAGCTGCGCTGGAGAAGAACGCTGCTTCTACTTAACTGCTGGTGCAGTTGGCTGACTGACACGTGGGCCCAACAGGCCACATGTCAGTTACGCAACTGAACCTGCAGTTAAGTCACTGAAGCTTCTGTTCGGCTCAGCGGGACACAGGTGGGTAGCTTCGGTTAATTAATTATACCTCCAGCGCACCCCTTTTTAGTTGAAGAATGTATGAAATGTAATGAAATCCGGCATGTTTATATGAAATCCGACCGTGTATGAATGAATTTATTTTGATTAGTTCGAATTCCTGTATCATTGGCATTGGATGAACATGCAAAATAATACGTACTAGCATTATTCCCAGGGTGATCACCTCGTTTGCAGCAGTTTCACATGTACTCCCTCCGGTCCTTTCTAGTCTGCATACAAGTTTTGTCTGCAGTCAAAGTATCTCTACTTTGACCAATCTTATACAAAAAAGTATGCACTTTCACAATGTGCGAAGTAAAAAGGAAAAGAAGGAGTACAAAGAGTTTGAGCAGCTTTTTAGCATTTCTGTACATTGCAATCAAACACACAGGCCTGGCAATTCATAGAGAACATTCAAAACAATCAATGATCATGCATCTCAGCGACTCATATGTCAGAGGCAATATTTACTTCACAACTAAAGAATAAAGAAAAAATTGATCGACGCTGCTGACAGCAAAGGGCGTCCCATTCGAAAATATCAAACGCATGTCTTGCTAAAATCAATGAGCAAAATTTGACAAGGTTGTCCCATTCCAAAATATCAAATGCCTACGATTGTGGAATGGGCAGGGTTTGCCATCAGTTCGGAGATTGACATGGCACCTCGTGCTAAATAAACCAGTTGTTCTTTTTGTGCAGTTCCACCAAAATCAACCAAATTCGCGCGTAGCTTGTATGATTTCGCCCTTATATATTGCAACGCCTTGAACTTATCGGCACCTCCTTTCTTGTGGTGGAAATGAATGATTCGATGTATTCATGAACATTTTGTGCAGTTCCCATTGAAATCAAGCTGAGCACCCCTGTTTGCACAAATACAAAAAAGTGATTAGTATAAAGCAAACTGTACTATGAATTGACAGTTTCAACAGGCACATACATGGTCCATGTAGAGCACACTTTTAGAAAAATGGAACTCGCCAGAAAGAATCCTAGAACAACATTGTACTCGCGCATCACAGCAAAAAAATGGAGATTTGTCAGTCCTTCTGAGCTGAAGTTAGTTTGCTCTTGTGGGGAGTAATGTAACCATCCTTCAACTGCTCCTTCTGATGAGAAGATAGACAGGGCTTCTTCATCCTGGCATAATCAGACCTAGTCACTTCACATACTCCATATTCTTCTTCAGAGGAAGATGATCCTGTTGTGCAAAGACAAGAGGACTACTAAATGCTAGCATCCCTGTTTGCTCGAAAAAAAGGAAAGGAAATATTTAAAACAGCACAGATGAAGCACTTCTCAAGGACAATACCACTTTTTCATGACAGTATCTAAACAGTAGCACAACACCAATAGAGATGACAAAGCTCAATCATATGGATGAAATCAGTGGGCGAGTACCAACCTTTGTCAGGAGGCTTATTGTGTAGAGCATACAGATGAAGCACTTCTCCGGAACCATCTGTTGCTATCTACGGTGGTGGCCATGCTTACTATATACTCCTCGATTAGTTTAATGTTTCCAACATCTTCTTGTGCAGTTCCACTAAAATATATGGTATCTTCAAAGAAGATCCCTGTTTGCACAAGTAGAGATAATTACATATTACATTAAGGGTGGCATCAAATCAGTGGCAAAACAATTGCTCGTTCCAGCCATAGCAATAAATTAAGATGCAAAACTATATCATTACTTGTGTCATCACAGTTCCAGTGCTTCATTACAGCACCGGGAGTTGATTTTTGTTTTTCTTCCGCTTGTTCTTCCCCTTCATCACTTGGTTCAATAACAGACAAGCTTCGCCTTCAATGTAAGATTTGGCATGTCAATTAGGGAGCACAAGTATAGTACTAAACTTAATTTTCTGATGAAAGTGGCAAAATACAGGCCAGCAGTTGTGAAATATCCTTATCTTACCTCAATGGGATATTACGGTGCACATACAGATTGGAAGTCTTGTCTCCATTTGTGCAGTTCACTAAAATCAAGCAACATTATCATACAAGTAGCACAACATATGAAAGCACACTGCAGAATCATGTGAAAGAAGGCTAGTACTGACCTCTCATGATGAGGAATTCAAACAACTCACAAGAAGAAGATCTGAACCAAATTCGCCTTAACGGAAAGTAAGATCTCCTCTTGTGCAGTTCCACTAAGATCAAGCAATCAAGCAACGTTGTCGGTGTGACATTTTGGTTGAACTACACAAAACACTCTTAAAACAAAAGTGTTTTGTGCAGTGCAACAAAAGGTCACAATGGTAACGAGGTGAAGTAGATAACCCTGTTTACACAGAGGTGCAAAGGAAACAATTAGTGGTCAATAACGGTGGATGACACACAAGCCAACAAAACGAAGCATCTACCTTATCTAAATGGGAAAGAAAGCAAGACAGTAGCATTTCTCAAACGGTGGCATTGATTAATATTAACATAGAGATTATATTAAAAATAAAATTCGTTAAACATGTAATTTGCTTTTAACTGTGGCATTGCATCAATTTTCGAGCGGCATTATTAGAGGGTGTTTGTTTACAGGGACATTTTGGTGTAGGGACTAAAAAACTCCGTGTCAGTCCCATCTAAACCAAACAGGAGGGACTTTTAGGGACTAAAAGTGGGCATTTGGGACTAAAGAAAGAAGACCCCGAGGGAGTCTTTTTGGGACTTTTTCCAACAGTTTCCCCTGCCACGCATCGCACCTTGTCTCTATTAGTTCATTACTAGGGGTAACATGGTCTTTTAGCATGTCATTTAATAACCTCTAGTCCATGTTTAGTCCCTGGAACCAAGCAGGTAGGGACTAGGGAGTTTTTAACCAAACAGGGCCTTAGATTAACAACAGCTAATGAGTTGCACGGGACAGTGGACGCACCAGCACCATGTGCATCTACCGATGTACTGTGGTCATGCACAGTCTGTTGCAACAAAGAACAAACAACCAAGGAGCATATTTGTGAGCGCAGCAAATCTAGTTCTGCTCAAACTCTACAGCCTTGTCCCTTCCTTTCCTTTTTGAACTAGTACTTTCGCCCCTTCCTTTCCTCTTTGAACCATGTCCTAGATTTATGCGATACAACTTTCCCCATTACTTTCCCCCATTCCTTTCCTCTTTGAACCACGTCCTAGATTCATGCTATACAACTTTCCCCCTTCATTTCCTCTTTGAACCACGTCCTAGATTCATGCTATATACAACTTTTCCCACTACTTTCCCCCACTCCTTTCCTCTTTGAACCACGTCCTAGATTCATGGTATACATGCAGCTAGAGCAATGCATGTGGAGTAAGTAAATTATACCTTAAGGTTCTTGGGGCGTGGTTCGGTGGGCGACGGGACGGCGGCGAAGAAGAAGGGGTCGGAGGCCCTCCCGCGTCGCCGCTGGGTGGAAAGTGAACAGCTGCGCCGGTAGTCCCTCGCTGACGGCGACAGCGTTAAGCCTCCTTCCCTTCCCGGCGGACGGATCCTGCCGGCTCTTTGAGCAGCAGTGAGGGGAGAGAGAGGCCAACGAAGTCTTGTTTAGATCGGGAGAGGGCGAGAGAGTGTGAAGAGAGCAACTACAAGCGCTGAGGCTCCAGCAGGAGAGGGCGAGAGAGTGTGAAGAGAGCAACTACAAGCGCTGAGGCTCCAGCGTGTATATATATACTGGAGAGAGAGTGTGAAGCGTGCAAACCGTAGAAAACATTTTGACCAGTCAAAGAATCCTCCTGGCACAAATTATGCTCAAGTGTAGTTATCGAACCCGAGACCTCAAGTTTGATGAGCGAACAGGCTAACCAGCTACACAACCCTCCCGTTATGTTCAACGAGAGGGAAATAACCTTTTATACATTCCTGCATTCGTGTGACAAGCATGCCGTGTTTTTTGTGTGTGTGTGGGAGTCATTGGGATTTCAATCATAATCGTGTCATGTGGCTTTGGTGGTAAGACTATCCACAGTGGTGCAGAAATAATGCAGCCTTAGTCACCTTACCTCTCTCCACGTAGTACGTTGGGTCCCACCAGTCAGAGGGTGAAACAAACAAATTAATAAGAAAAATTAAAAGCGCCAGCGGTGTATCTTACCTCACACATCTCGCTACTGCTCGGGAACACTGTCCAATTGATCCCTCTGTTCGCTCACGTACTATTTTAGGTGAATCCTTATTATAACATGCACACAAATTTCGGGCACTTGTATTCGACTTAAGTCAGTGTGGCACCGTATCTCGTATACTTACTACACCCTCCGTCTAGGTGTAATAAGTCACGTTAGAAGGTGCAAGGGGACCAAGGTGCGCGCGCGTGCGTGCGTGTGTGTGTGTGTGTTTAACACCATGTGTGACTTAGAGAGAGAGAGAGAGCGACAGATCGACCTACTCCTACAGAGAGATGTTGTGTAGTGTACGATTTTAGCCGCGAGAGTCGGTGCATCCTCTCATTTCCGGGCGTGTCCGGTAGGGACATGCGGACAGCTGCCACGCCCGGTCCTGAACAGCCTGTCCCACCCAAAGCCCCTCCATCGCCCGCGCGCGCTTCCCGCCCGAAACGGTCAGCGCCGCTCCAAAGAATCGGTGCCGCATTCATGCCCGGGCAGAGCGGACGCGACCTCTCACTGGCGCAAGAGTGATGGTTGCTTCGTCCGTCCAACTTACTGCTGGGTCTATGTGATTTGACGGCTCATTGGTCTTTATTACTGAGGTGGTAGGACTGCTGGATGTCCCACGCTTTCGGCGAAAGGAGGTATACTACTACTACTAGATTACAATTTTCTCCATTCTTACAGCGGAGGCGTGCAAGAGCAGTGAAAACACGCAGGCTCAGTGATTACATGGCCCACCTCACACTATCACCGTGCGACACCTAACTCTTTACATAGTACTCCCTCCGTTCCTAAATATTACTAGATGAGTCCCCGCGCGTTGGCGCGGAACAGCGGTATATCTCTCTGCGCAAAATTATCGATTTCATAGAACAAAAAAAACTCTATAACCGCATGACAAATGTGGTAGCCAAACTAAATAAACTCCCATCATCATTTAGATCATCCCACGTAAGGAAAAAAGATCAGCCAACTCCTACTGCATAATGGGATTATATTTTTCTTTTTGACATGTTAATGGGACTTAAAAGCTCACTTACATGCATGCTACCGGTGCATGCTTGCATGCAGACATGTTGATGTGATTTAAAACCCACTCACATGCATGTGGCACGGTATTTCTGCATGCTTGCATGTGGCTTAGTGCGGAGCCTCTCAACGTCAAGATCAGACGGCTATTATGGACTGATTTACTTCATCTAACGGCTACATCAATTTTGATGACGTGGCTCAAGGAGAGGATAGAGAATTCCTAGTAGTGGGGGCTAGCTATTACTAGTAGATATAAGTCTTTGTAGAGATTCCACTACATACGGAACAAAATGAATGAATCTACACTTAAAATGCATCTATATACATCCGCATGTGGTTCATGGTGAAATCTCTACAAAGACTTATATTTAGGAACGGAGGAAGTACTAGTATAGTACGTACTGTAATTTATCAGCGAGATAAATTTGTACAATGCTATGAAGCTTCCAGCTTCTGTTACATGTATCTTGCGTCCAAGGTTGCCCGTTGCAACATTTCATCAAATACAAAGGAGACTAACATGCATGCTATTGCATCTCAATGATTGACAGATCATAGCAAATATGTACTCCCTCCGTTCCAAAATAAGTTTCTCAACTTTGTGCAAACTTTAGTACAAAGTTGTACTACTACTAAAGTTGACACTTATTTTGGAACAGAGGCAGCTAAAGAAAAAAACGATCCATGCAGTCCCTAGCCCTTGAACCGTGAACCCTGACCAGGCTTCAATTTGCTGGCAACGTTCGAGCTTCCTAATAAATGAAGTTTGCAACCTTTTGACCATCGGATCATTTTGTGCAGTTTCACCAAAATCGAGATGAGCATCCCTGTGGCAAAGAAATTGAACAAGCGTGATTAGAATAAGATTACTGGGACTAGTTGATGAGACATAAACTCATCACAAATACAGTACGTAGAAGCCAGTAGAGGTATGTGCGGGGCAAAGAAGTAGAGAAATATCCACAGGGAGTGATGTGGGCAGCTGGAGCAGTGGTGCAAGCCGGCTGTAAAGGGAGTTGTACCTGAGGGACGTAGCTCAACCTTGAGGAGGGCGGCGGGAGGCGGCAACTGCCCACGTCGCGGCAGTGAGCAAGGGACGAAGGCAACCTCACCGGCTTTGTGAGAGAGAACGGCGGGGACCCCTGATCGGGACGTGCCGACAGTGGGTTTTCGCCGTCGGCGACGGCCACCGCATCTACACTAAGCATCCACCCCTTCCCCAAGCGGACGTGATCCGCCGGGATGTTAGAGATGTGGCCACAGTCGTTTTGTGCGAGAGAGTGTGAAGAGAGCAACCCCAGCAAGCAACCGTGTAGGCTGGCCCGTCCTGACTATGTATATAGTGGAGCGGTTTCCTTTTCTCTCCATATGAACCTATCATATTGCGTACGTGCCACTGAAGAAAAAAAACTTTATTTATAAATGACGCGGCACCTACTACTCGTTCTCCTATAACCTTGCGCTTGGCATCTCCAAAATATTGACCTTGCGATTGGCTCTTCGCCTCTTCGGGAAGTCGAGCAATAATGGTAGTGCAGTATATATCGTTCTGGCTATATGAGACCGAATGAATTGCTGCACGTCCACCACGTGGGCGAGGGTCGAGGGGCGAGGGAGAGTGCTACATACGGAGCAAAATGAGTGAATCTACACTCTAAAATACGTCTATATACATCAGTGTTTGGAGTATGTACTAGTAGTTCATATTGAAATCTACTAAAGGACATATATATTCCAAACAATATGATATAATCTCTATAACCAAGGTAGTAGGGACGAGGAGTAAACGGAGGGAGTAGTAAATTTTTCTCCTCGTCCTGCGAGCCACCGCGCGCATGGGCGAGGGAGCGGGCGTAAGGCGTAGTAAGCAAGCTTCACCTCATCCTGCGAGCCACCGCGCCCGTGGGCGGGGGAGACGGCGTACTAAGCAAGCTTCTCCTTGTTCTGTGAGTTGACGGGGCACACCAAAAGTACTCCAGTGTATAGAGCCTTGCCTCTAAGGTAGGCCCCACATGGTTTGCCTCTTTTTTAACATAACACGTCAAGTCGCAATTTGTTTGTTCACCCGTGGTAGACGATCCTCCCTCCACCAAGTGGACAACCAGTACACGTGCCAAATTACCACGTGGGCTGCCTTTTTCGTACAGAAATGAGCTCCACCGTGTACCCGCGCGGGTGTGGTTGGGAAAGAGACGGGAGTACGTGCGCCGTGCATGCACCTCTTCTCTTCGTGCACGTCCCCCTCCTACGTGGGTGTGTGTGAGAGATACAAACCACGTTCGTGAGTGTTTTTTGTTTTGGGGTGGGGTGGGTGGGGTTGATTTCGTGAATTATTTGTGGGAATATGTGTCGATGACATCTCAAACAAAATTTTGCATGCAATGTGTGTGAAATGGAGGCCTATCCATATCATACATAGAGGGTCGGGCAATCCACGAGAAGAGAGGGAGGGGTCATAGCTATCGATAGAGTCGAAGAGAGGATCAAGTGGGTGGGTGCGAGATCGATGAAGAGAGCCATCGAAATTGTGTGTGTGTACAAGTCAAAGATATAGGGCGACTGGCCTACCGGAACGTTAGAGGGCACACGTCAAGTTTGTGTGTGGCAGGGAGACATGACTAGAGCGCTCGATGTATCGGTGTGTGTGGGGGGGAGGGGGTGGTGGGAGGGGTAGGCAGAGGCCTAACTATAGAGGTAGAACGACTCGTATATGTGTTGAGAAGGAGAGACCCAGCTATGTCTTGAGGGAGATCGGTCGACATCCATACATAACTGAAGGACGGGAAATATGATGGGAGAGAGAGAGAGAGAGAGAGGGAGGGAGAGGGAGGGAGAGGGGTAGAGTGCTGGATGGGTGATGGAGTTGCTTCTCGAAGATGGTGGGAGAGGCCTACTAGACAAACTGAGGGTGGAACTGCAATGTTATCAATAAGAGTGGGGATGTGTTTCTGTGTGTGCCTGTGCGTGATAGATCTGTCGGGACGCATCCATGGATGATGAAGGGGAACCATGTGTTTGGTAAGCAAACCTAACTAGATCGGTAGATCAATTGTTGTTTGTCGGAGGAAGGGAGAGACACAACTAATGAGGTAGATCGATTGACGTGTGGGTAAAAACGAGTTATAAGGACCTAGCTAGCTATATGTATAGCGAGAGATCGGTCGGTGTACGTCCATTTGTTAGAGGCAAATAAGGCCCAGCGAGACGGATAGACAGAGAGAATGGAGCTAGGAGGTGGTGCGAGAGGCCCAACTACTAGCTAGATAGGGGGAGGAGTGTGCGGTTGTGAGAGCGATGAAAAGAGGGGCGAGAGTTTACACGTGTGTCTGACCGTATGAGAGACACGAGGCAAGGACACATAAAGGAGGAGATTGAAGGTGTGTTTGTATGTTGTAGGCAGGCATCGCTGGAGAGGTTTATCGATCGGTGTGTGTCGGAAAGGAGTTGTGGAGACTCTGGGAGAACGACCTAAAGAAAAAATGAATGTGCCCGGTGGATAGAATGCCGAGGGAGGGGGAGGGCGAGGAGGGCGTGTGCATGCACGAGAGAAAGTTAGTGGTAGCTACAAAGGTTAGAGGATTGTGTGGGTGTAAGAGACTAACAAAGATCATAATTTGATATGAAAGCGGATTCATATATTTGAATAGGAGATCATAGTGTTTTAAACATTGCATGCATGAATATAGCGGTGATACACGTGCTGTGCACATGTTATACCATAATGTGATAATGCATGGCGTTTGCAACTCACAGCTAAATGCCGAACAATCTAAACCATACTATACATCAAACAATCTCACATTTTATTTGAATTTGTGATAATGTGTGGCGTTTGCAGCTTACAACTAAATATCGAACAATCTAAACAATACTATATATCGAACATTCTCACATTTTATTTGAATTTGTGGTAATGTGTGGTGTTTGCAACTCACATCTAAATACTTGTAGGCGTAGGGGGCGGGGCACCATACATAATGTGATAAACACATTATACATATGAGACATGGTT
Organism: Triticum aestivum; assembly: GCF_018294505.1. Lineage (NCBI taxonomy): Eukaryota > Viridiplantae > Streptophyta > Magnoliopsida > Poales > Poaceae > Triticum > Triticum aestivum. The sequence goes on along the minus strand of NC_057805.1, from coordinate 469,626,350 downwards.
TAGATTATGAAGATCTAGCTAGAGCTAGAAATGTAATGTGATTTGAAATCAAAATAAAGTGGATTCAAAAAATCTAGTTCGAGTTCATATAGTACACATAGTTCATATGTAACTCGAGACTAATCATGTGGTGTGCTGTGAAGATAATACACAAACGATGGTTTAACTTGACAATAATGATGATTGTAGATCTTATTAAAACAGAGAAACGAATTCAAATGCTTTGACTTCACAACAATCATTACTGTAGATCTTATTCAAATAGAGAAACGAATTCAAATTTAGTTCATATTGAAGCGGTAGTATATACGTTTGGAATGCACTAAAACGTTCATTTGAGTAGTAGGTTGCATGCATTATACACGTAGCGAAATATTTTAATTGAACATAACATGAATTCAAAGTTTTGAATGACATTTGTAGGGCGCATTGATTTGGTACAGTACACGTTAGGCTTGTCCGGAAATTTCAACCCGCGCCTTGTTAGCCCGAAATATTTAAGATATATCTTTGTCTCGTTGTGCTCCGACAACTCCCTCCATCTCAACCCGCGCCTTGCTATTCCGAAATTACAACGCGCGCGAAAACTCCCACCTCCTGTGAAATCCCGACACGCGAAATGCCCGTGGTACCCCTGAACCGAAAGAACCGCCTCAAATCGGTGGGGGTACTTTCGTAACTTACCCCACATTTCGGACAAGCGCGTCTCTAAGCCATGGTTCCCCACTGCCATCCCATCCGCCCACCCATTCGTACACCGAGGCCGCGAAAACCCGCGACGAAACCCCACACCCTGCTCCGTCCGCCACCCAGCCGGAGCCTCTTCCCCGACGACGTCGTCCACAGCAACACCTCGACGTCCCTCATCCACCGTACCGGATGAGGATCCATCGTCGATCTCATCGTCCCGCCGGTTCAGCCACCCCGTCCTCCACCTCCAAGGAGCTGCCCCGATGTTCCCCTCGTCTTTCGCGCCACCTCCATTCCCACACCGCCGTCTTCACCTGCACCACCGGAAGAGCATCATCATCACCGTTTCCTCGGATGAAGCTGCGGCCTAATCGGCGCCACCAAAGAGGTTGTACACTAATCGCCGCATTTTCTTCTTGATTCGATCTCACGGTGCTGCCGGTGCTCGGTCCCGAGCCGACACGGCGTGGCTCCATCCACGGCGGCGTCGCCGGCCACTTCCTCTACGGCGTCGCTCCCTCGGCGGCGACGTCCACATCAGTAGGAGCTGCTGCTGCTTTAGCTCTCGCTCGCGCTGCTGCTCTGCTCTTGCTCTTGGTCCCCTGCCTGGTCTGCTCTTGCTATTGCTCTTGCTCGCGCTACTGCTCTCGCTCTTGCTCTTGCTTGCGATGCTGCTCCGATTTAGCTACACTTCAGTCGACTGAATCGACTTTTGGGTCAGTCGATTTTCAAGGGGTGGGGGGCTCGCCGGGGTGAAGGAAGAACCAGCCGCAGCGGGGAGGGGGGCTCGCCGGAGAGGTACCCCACTATCTATCTTAGGGTTCAGGATGGGGCGGTGGTCGCCGGCGGTGGCGGGGCGGTGGCGGGGCGGTGGCGTGGGGATCGCCGGAGAAAAAGCTCGGCACGGGGGGGAGGGGGCTAGAGGGATGGCCGGGGCGGCGGCAGACCGGCGATGGGGAGTGTTTTCGGGGCGGGCGGGGCGGCGCACCGCCGGCCGCGGGCGGCGGGGGGCTGCTGTTTGGCCGGGGGGCTCAGGGGGGTGGAGGTTGAAGATGAACCGCAGGCCCTTGATTTCGTATCCAACGGCTGCAAAATCGACTGACCAGAGATGAAAAAGTCAGTCGACCGACGTGTAGCCTCACCTTGCTAGTGCGTTCAGTTTCGACAGCAAAATTCTGTTTCGACAGCAAAATTCAGTTTCGACAGTTAAGTTCAGTTTCGACAGTTAAATTCAGTTTCGACAGTTAAGTTCAGAGATGAGCGGCTGATGTATTTTACATCTAGCACTTTGTGGTTATGTATTTTACGTCATGTATTGGAGATGCTATTAGAATTCCACTCAGGTTAACGTTGTTCGTTGTCTCTCTTGTCCTGCTTCAGCCTCGGCGTCGTACAACTCACCGGAGCTGCTCCAACGACGAAACCCTCCATCACAGCGGAGCAGTACCTCGGGCTCCATCTCCAGACGCCTAAGATCTTCTTCCCCTCCTCCGACAGCCAAGTCAGCCGGAGCATCCTCACCGGCCAACCCAATCACGCTGAGATCGACATGGCTTCGCCAAAGAGGTTGTACACTTGTTGCATCTCTTTTTTACTCTACATGTTATATATATTGTCCACTGAGCACACGGATTTGTTCCTTTAGTGTCTCCTTGAAAGAAAAAACGTAGGAATTTTAATTTTCACTTGTCCTCCTTTTCAAATTCCTATTCATGAAGCACAAGACTAAGAGATAGTAGCATAATAGCATTATAACCGTACATTTTCTTGTGGTTTGACTTAATCTCACCATGCTTCTTTGCATCCTGTGATCTTCCAATTGTTGTGAATCAAACACCCAGATTGGCAGAAATCCTGTGTTTTTAAATTCTCTGTTTTGCACGTGCATTCCTATCCTATTCCTGTCTATTTCCTATCCCTGCATTGTTGGAATCCTCCAATTCAAACGAGCCCTTACAGAATTACTTCTCTTACAGATAGTTGTCAAAGAAAACCTTGCGTGGTTTGTCCCGCTCCTGCTGCGCCGTCGTCCACCCCAGCTCAGCTGCTCCAACGACAGAAGGGTCCAGCACAGCAGGGATCCGGCCTCCAGACTGTCTTTCGCCGCCTCAGATCTTCTTCCCCGCCGCTGGCAGCCATGAAAACTGCACTACCATCATCAACCGAGCAGATGACCTCGAGGACTACACGGGTCCGCAAGAGAGGTCGCACTCTTTCGTGTCTGCTTACGTTATGCATCGCTTAATATTACATGCTACTTTATCGTCCTGTTCACCGATTAGACTCTGAGTCAGCTCCAAACTAATGGTCAAACTTGAGTTTTTAAATGGTTGTGGGGTACATATCGGGGCCGCTATCAATAGTATCTATCTACTATCTGGTTAATCTCCGGTGTCTACTATGAGTTTCATGTTGGGTGGGAAACAAACAGTAAAGAAGCCATTATCTGTATTTTTTAACTGAAGCCATTATCTGCCTGCTATTATTGGTTTTGGGTCTATCCACAGGTTGCTACCATCACTCTGGATTTCTGCATGCACTCCTTACATAATCTCACTATGTTTTATTCCTATGCATGACAGTTATTGTAAACAATGGAACTGAACATGTAGAGCAAAAGAGACGAGCCTTGCGTGGCAATAAAATTTCATGCAGACGTCGCTCCATGGTAGGCGCAAAGGCAGCCCCCCCTCCACGCATTTCAGATTGTAATCGAGAGGAAGATATCTGTTCTGAGGGGGATTCAGAAGGAGAAGACAACTCCTATTTACCCCCTGAGGTCTTCGCTCTAACTTGGCATGCTGATGTTGGTTATATCATGCATATGGTGTCTTGCATTGCTTACTTTATACATCAAATATGTCATCTGCTTAGTTTAGACATCCTTTGTGCGAATGCCATCTGTTTAGTTTATTCATCGTTTATGTGAATTATGCAACGCCATCTTGTTTAGCCAGGCATCATATATGTGAATTTTGCAATGCCATCCTGCTTAGCCAGTCATCTTATATGTAAATTATATCAGGCCATCCTTTTTTTCGTTACATATTACATTTGTCAACAATGTTAGTACATTCAACTGCTCTTCGTGTGCATCAGCCATTTGACACGGTGATGGCAAATTCTGGAGTGAAAACAAGGTCTTCAGAGCAGACTATGCTATCTGACGAAGCGCATATCTCGCTGGTTACGGATAGCTCCTTAGAGGAGGATTCAGAGACAGATGACCAGTCCTATTCCCCCCCCCCCCCCGAGGTGTATGCTCTAACTTGGCAGGGTTATGTTGCTCATATCGTGCGTATGGTGTCTCGCATTGTTGTGTCATTTGATTAGTTTAGACATGCTTTGTGTGAATGCCACCTGTTCAGTGTCTAATTACCATATATGTGAATTATGCATTGCCATCTTGTTGCAAGACATTATATATGTGAATTATACAATGCTATCTTGTTGCAAAGGCATTATATATGTGAATTATGCAATGCCATGCTGTTTAGCCAATCATCATGTATGTGAATTATATCATGCTATCATTTTTTTGTATTACGTGTTCCATTTGTCGACAACGTTTGTATATTCAACTACTCTTCCTGTGCATCAGCCATTTGAAGCGGTGATGGAAGTATCTGGAGTGAAAACAAGGTATTCAGAGCAGACAATGCTACCTGCTGAAGCAGACATCTTGCTGGTTACAGAGAGCTCCTCAGAGGAGGATTCAGAGACTGATGACCAGTCCTATTTCCCCCCTGAGGTCTATGCTCAAACTTGGTTGGGTTATATTACCCATGTCATGCATGTTGTCTTGGATTGCTTAGTTTTTACATCATATATGGATTGCCATCTGCTTACTTGATTACTATATAAATCATATATTTGAATTATATCATGCCATCATGTTTACATAGTACATACACATCATCTATCTGAATTATGGCATGGCAACCCATTTAATAAAGACATCATATAGTTATATCATCTCATCCTGTTTAGTGTTTACAGTCATCATATTTTGAATTATGGCATTCTATCCGTGAATGCATGTGAATTATGGCATGCCAACCTATTTAATAAACACATTATATAGTTATGTCATGTCATCCTGTTTACATAGTCTCATATTTTGAACTATGTCTTTCCATCTTTTTTAGTTAGCCATCATAATGTGAAATTGTGTCATGCTATCCTGTTTAGTTAGCCATCATATATGTGAAATTGTGTCATGCTATCCTCTTTGGTTAGACAACATAAATATGAATTATTTCATGCCATCTTTTATTCCCCACTATCCATTGCACCTGTCTATCTACAATGTCTATACTTTCAATTACTTTTCTTGTTTATCAGCCATTTGAATTGGAGAGCGTGATGGCAGTATCTAAGGGAGTAACAACACGGTCTTCAGAAAAGATAGTGCTACCAGTTGATGCAGATAGAACCACGGTTGTACTTGCCCAAGGACCAGATCCACCACACATAACGCAGACTCTCGCAGATTGTACCCCTACCCAGTTGGACAGAGAACCAGCTACACCCCTTCTAACCCCAACCCCGGCAGATAGTAACCCAGTTCCAGTTGACACAGCACCGTCTCCACCACAGAGCACCCAAACACGAGCAGTTAGTAAGGGAATGTAGTGCCCAAAGCACGAGGACCACCACTCCGAATCCCAACTCAACGCTTAAAGGAGAAGAAGATTTGTTCTCAGGTCAGGTTCTGTAGCTATGGTTCATACTCCTTTGCTCTTGCATTACTGTATTTACTCATACCAACTATTTTCAAATTTGAAGGATGGAATTGAAACTCCAATGGCGCAACAGGTATGTTTTAAACCTGTTTCTTTAACTGGTTTGCTGTTGTAACCTGCTCTATGTTGATTTCAGTTTCAATTGAATAAACAGTTATGTTCTCATGTCATGCACATTACAAGTGTTGTTATTGCTCTATAGTTACCCACACTTATATTCTATCTATTCTGCTTTGTCTTGAACAAATATTATTTGAACTGTGTCTCTATCTTGATTTGGCAACAAAAACTAGAATGATATAGACCATAAAGTGACCATGGTACATAGATATATGTTTGTTTCATGCTGTTATCTTGTCCACTTTACTACTGAACTCATTTACCAAAATGAGTTTCATATACAACATGGTAAACATGTGATGTGTCTGCTTGTTTCTCTTTTAGAATGCGGACAAAATATTGGAGAACAGTACCGCGTTATCCAATGGTAAAGGACGTAATGCAGATAAGGTTCAAGATAGTGAGACATCCCTGTTGGTCTCCAAGAAAGCTGATAAAAACTATCTTGACGACAGTGAGGGAACCCAAAAGTCCTGTCTTGATGTAGTGTTCGAGTTACTGGCCACTACTGCTGGCACAAGCTCTTCGAACTCGCTGCCTGAATCAGTTCGTCTTCTTGAGTCTCAACTTCAAGTTGAAAGACATCGATCAGATGTGCTGCGACAGGAAGCTGAAGGACTGAGGAAGTCCCTGCAGAATTTAGATACATATTTTGTGGTGCAACAGCAACCGCTGGAAGATTTAAGCGCCAAACAAGAGAAAGTTAATAAGCTTGCTAAGCATCTTGCCAGCATTATGGGTACCCAGGATATTGTTTCTTGAGATCTTCTGAAGTGGTTTCAGTTCTGATTTGTTTTGCTGCGGTGTTTATTTGTGCTAGTCGCCAACTTTGACAACCAGTGTATATGATATGCTGCTTTGTTCCCTATATTTGCACTGGTGGCGAACTTTGATGCCCAGTGGATGTAATATGTGTAATAGCCGTGATAGCCTAGCATTAGTTGCTTGCTTATTTATTTCCTTGTTGTCTTGTTTATTTGTTTGCTTGTAGTCATTGCAGTTCTTTTTCCGCGGTTAGCTAGTGGCTGCAATAACCTATTTTTTAAAACTAGGCCACAATAACCATGGGCTAATATTTACTGTAGTGACACTGGGCCTCCTACTGGTCGTAGAAACAGTGGGCCTTCTACAGGCCGTAGAAACAATGGGCCTTCTACGGGCTGTAGAAACAATGGGCCTTCTACGGGCCGTATCATCAATGGGCCTTATACGGGCCATATGATCGATTGGCCAAACATGGGCCAAACAGACCGCATTATGGCCGTAAACGGGCTAGAGTTGGAATCGTCCGTTCATGGGCCGACCATAACAGGCCATCGTTAATAGGCCTTATTTGATGATGCTATGAAAACGGCCCAACATATTAACGGACCACAAATGGGCCGACTGTAACCACGGGCTGAATTTGGCCCACAAGCAGAAAATGACAGTAACGGGCCGTAAGTAAACGAATGCTGGAAATGAGCCCAAGAATAAATGGGCTCTGAGAAGGCCGAAAGATAACATGGGCTGGAAACGGCCCAACGGAATAACGGGCCGTTAATGGGTATAAAGTGATACACTGTTCATTACGGGCCAGTTTCACCACGGGTCGTTAATGGGTGTAAAGTGATACACTATTCATTACGGGCCAGTTTCACCATGGGCCGTTAATAGGCCAAGAGTTACATAGGGCCTCATATGGGCCGAAAGACGTCATGGGCCATACATGCGCCAGAAGTGAAAACGGGCTGGAATCATATTGGATGGCCCAGATGACGCTACTGGGCCTAATTCGGATAGGGCGTAACGGGCCTTGGGTTAGCGGGCTGTAAATGGGCTATATGCGAACAGGCCGTTAACAGGATTTCCATGGGCCGGCCCGCCACCTTTTGACCAAGTCAAACGGGCCGACATTTTCACAGGAATGGGCCTCTGTTGGGCCGTGCCACGTGTCGACGTATCATAGGCGCCTTCCGTCCAATGAGTGGATGACATCTGTCCCAACGATGAGCTGACACGTGTTTCCTCCAGCCAATGATGATTTTACACGTGGAAAATCCCCATTGGTCGGGGCTGTTAACAGGTTATCGGATCCAAAACCCGACCCGATAGCTTAACGGCGTTCCGTTACGGTGGATGCCACGTGTCGGTCACCCTTGATGAAAGCACTTCTGTGACGCACGATTTATCATCATGGAAGTGGACACTTCCGTGATGATAATTTTGGTAATGTCATGGAACACTTCTACGACAGCACAGGTATGACTATCTTGATTCTGTCATAAAATCGTCATGGATGTACATGCATGACAAAAAACGCGACCTACTGTGACAAACACGTATCATCACGGAAGTGTATTTTTTTTGTAGTGGAGGTTCTTATTTGTTCGTGTAGGTGCGTGGGACTCGAGCGTGGCCTCCTACTGGATTGATACCTTGGTTCTCAAAAACTGAGGGAAATACTTACGCTACTTTACTGCATCACCCTTTCCTCTTCAAGGGAAAACCAACGCAGTGCTCAAGAGGTAGCAAGAAGGATTTCTGGCGCCGTTGCCGGGGAGGCTTACGCAAAGTCAAGTCAAGATTTGATCTCCCGACAACGAGCCATTTCTATCGCCGTTGCCGGGGAGTCTACGCACATGTCAAGACATACCAAGTACCCATCACAAACTCTTATCCCTCGCATTACATTATTTGCCATTTGCCTCTCGTTTTCCTCTCCCCCACTTCACCCTTTCCGTTTTATTCGCCCTCTCCTTTCCGTTTCGCCTCTTTATCGCTCGCCTTGTCATTATGACTAGTTGAAAGGATCGATATAGTTGACTAGAGGGGGGGTGAATAGGCAACTAACAATTTTTAGCTTTTCTTTACCAATTTAAACTTTGCATCAAAGTAGGTTGTCTAGATATGCAACTAAGTGAGCAACCTATATGATGCAATGACAACAAGCACACAAGCAAGCAAGGGATTTAACACAAGTAAGCTTGCGAAAGTAAAGGGACGAGATAACCAAGAGTGGAGCCGGTGAAGACGAGGATGTGTTACCGAAGTTTATTCCTTTTGAGGGGGAGTACGTCTCAGTTGGAGCGGTGTGGAGGCACAATGCTCCCCAAGAAGCCACTAGGGCCACCATATTCTCCTCACGCCCTCACACAATGCGAGATGCCGTGATTCCACTATTGGTGCCCTTGAAGGCGGCGACCGGACCTTTACAAACAAGGTTGGGGCAATCTCCACAACTTAATTGGAGGCTCCCAACAACACCACAAAGCTTCACCACAATGGACTATGGCTCCTCGGTGACCTCAACCGTCTAGGGTGCTCAAACACCCAAGAGTAACAAGATCCGCTAGGGATTAGTGGGGGGAATCAAATTTCTCTTGGTAGAAGTGTAGATCGGGGCCTTCTCAACCAATCCCGAGCAAATCAACAAGTTTGATTGGCTAGGGAGAGAGATCGGGCGAAAATGGAGCTTGGAGCAACAATGGAGCTTTTGGGGGAAGAGGTAGGTCAACTTTGGGGAAGAAGACCTCCTTATATAGTGGGGGGAACAATCCAACCGTTACCCCCCAAAACAGCCCTGCAGAGGGCGGTACTACCGCAGGAGGCAACGGCACTACCGTTGTGCACAGCGGTACTACCGCTCCCCCAGGCGGTACTACCGTGCAGTTTGGAGGGCAGGAGAGAGAGGGACCCGAGCGGTACTGCCGCGGTGGTAGGGCGGTACTACCGCTCATGAGCGGCACTGCCGCTCTACTGCCGCTGCATAGTACCGCACAATCCCACACGAGAATCGACCCCCTCGAATCGACGCGGTAGGGGCCTAGTACCGCAGCGGTACTACGGCTGAGGACCCACTGGCGGTACTACCGCTGCGGAGCGGTACTGCCGCCTGTGACCCCTAAGCGGTACTACCGCTGGGACTAGACAGAGCCCAAAGAAAGGGAAACGAGCTATCCATTGAAGCAGAAAGGCTCAGAGGGTGTGAAAAGGATGCGTACGTGTTGATTCCACCCTAGCCTTACCAAAGCGGACCCCCTCTTGATAGTACGGTGACTCCTACGGAACTAGTCCACCAAAATAGAAGCGAAAGAGCTATACCGTCTTGAATGACACTCCGAGGGGAAAGAAATCGTCTCGTTCCAAAGGATGAATCTCTGAAATGCTCAAAGCACACGATTAGTCCGCAAACATGTTGTCATCAATCACCAAAACTACATCTAGAGAGATACACCTTAACAATCTCCCCCTTTTTGGTGGATTGATGAAGACCAGGGATTTGCACAAGGATATATCATGAAAGTAAAGATACTTAGAACTACAAAATATAGACAGGCTCCCCCTGAATGTGTGCACCTAGTTAGTAGTGCCTTTGGAATATAAGACACACACATTAGGATCAACACTCCCCCTATATTTTATAGTCCAACAACCTAAGCATAGGAAACATGAGAGCAGGTAATATAACAGGATAGACAAGCAACTCATAAGATACCAAAGTACTAGAAAGACATAGATAAAGATAAGGTAGCATATGTCTTACACCATATGTATGGAACTTAGGTCTCGGCACAAAACCAAACAAAGCAAATGGCGAGAAAACACAACGACACTACAAAGAAACGACGGGAAACGACGACACCGCAAAGCACAAATCCCTAAGCTCTCTCCCCCTTTGGCATCGAGACACCAAAAGGGCAAAGAGTGACGCTACGGCTCCAGGTGAAAGCAAACTGAGGAGCTCTCTCATCACATCCTGGCAGGGTCATCTGCACTGCCATCCTCAGTCGGAAACTGCTCGGTGTCGGAATCGGTCCACGGACAGTGCTGCTGAATCCACTCCTCTTCCTCAGTGATCTGGCCCTCAGACCCACTGACAACGGTCGCACCCAGCTGACGCATGAGCTCCTTGTGATGCCCCCTGGCCTTCTTCTCAGCCACATGAGTCATGAACTGACCATGAGACTCCATGTAGAAGAGCTTCTTCATCTTGCGCTTGAGCTTCTTTGCCCAAGAGGGCTCTGACCCAGAAGGCTCATAGTCCTCATCGTCATCATCGGCCTCAGCCCCGTCCTCGGTCTCCATGTCAGCAGCAGTAGATGGACCCCCGTATTTAGGGGCTGGGGGGCCCAATTGTCCTTCTTCCTCAGACGCTTGATCTCATGAGAAACCAATTCTCCAGTTTCCAGCATAACCTTGGGATAGACATGTGCCCAGGCCTTCTCAATGAGCAGCATGATGAACGGACCATAGATCGGGCACTTGCACTCAGAAACGACAGTAAGAAGTTCAGACCACATAACATGAGAAATGTCCATGGACTCGCCAGCGTTTGCTTCCTTCTCATGCTGGCAGAAGAGAAGCATATCCACGAGATAGGAGTGGACCATATCCAGATTCCCGATGCGAGGGAAGAGGGTCTCTCGAAAGACACGATGAAGGATGTCCAGAAAGGTAGACAGCTCATATGTTTCCTTCTTAGTCACAGGGTTAACCTTCACAGTGCAGTAGGGCCAGAGGGCTTGCTTGTGAGTGGAGTTGGCATTGCGGCGAGGGCGAAAGCCGACAGGAGTCTCAAGCCCGTGATCTTCCACCTCAAGTAACTCCATGAAGGCCTTCCACTTGACAAAAAGCAACTTGCCATTTGTCATCCAGGTCAGAGTCCTTTCTTCATCAGTTCCAAGATGGACAGTAGCATAGAATTGAGCCACCAAATCTGCATCAAAGTCCTTGTTGAACTGCATGATTCTGAGAATGTTTAGCTGAGAACACATCTGAAGAGCTTCACCAAAGTACTCAGGATCCTTTTCCATGGCATCCGTGTCGATGGAGCGAACATCAACATAGAGATTTTTCTTGGCCTTGATCACATCAAAGTAGATGGCAAACTGAAAGCGGTTCCAGCAAGGGCGGTTGACCAAATTGGGTTCTTGGGCTTCCGCATAGGGGTTGCGGCGACGCCTTTCCCAGAACTCCTTGGCAGTCAACTCAGTCACAGTCTTGCCCCATGGCTTCGGCCTGTTGGCAGGTTTCTTCTGGAGTTGAGGCGAAGGTGGCGCACTTGAGGAAGCACCTGCTCACTCAGAGGTGCGGTAGCGCTTTGATGTTGCACGTCCGGGGTTGACACGGCGGACTTGCTGCTCAGGATGTTCATCACCTGGAACCAAACACACGAACAGAAGAACCAACACGGAAGAAAGAGCATAAGCCTCCAAACAAAACAACATGGATCAAACAGTGGTAGGAAAATGATGGAATCGGGCAAGCAGCGGTAGTACCGCTGGCCATAGGCGGCAGTACCGCACAAGCAGTAGTTTCACTCCAGTGGGAGCGGTAGTACCGCTCAAGACTGGGAAACGGCGGTTCCTACTGCTGTGGTCAGATCCGGCACTACCGGACTGCCAAATTCAAAAATACTCCTACCAAAACTTAATCCACACAGTCTAGACGCCTTCTCCAAACTACTCAAGCCGAGATTTAGCCAAAAATCGATAGATGCAACCACTATTGCCCCAAAGACGCTAGATCTGAGAACTAGACAAAAAGAGAGGAGGAACGGGGGCAATACCGGCATCCATGGCAAGAGGACGGGGTGGGGATCGACTCCACCAAAGGAAATGGAGAGGGATGGCCCGGAGACGACGGCCCGCCGGAGCCCGCCCGCGGCGAGGCGACGCTGGAGAGAAGAAGAGGAACGAGGGGGCGGTGCGAATGGGTATGGAAGAGACGAAACCTCCCCCTGCCCCAACATAACCCCCTGGTCCCACCCCCCAACGGTAGTACCGCTCGGGTGGGCGGTAGTACCGCTTGTCAACATAAGCGGTAGTACCGCGCACCACCAGCGGTAGTACCGCCCAACGAGACGCAACTACTAGACAAGAAGGCTTGGCTCAAAAGGAACGGAAAAACAAATGGCAAGAGGAGGAAACTAAGTCAAGGCAGAGAGAAAGAAAGGCAAGAGACAACAAGGACCAACCACAAGACACAACTTCTCCAAGGAGAGGGTGGTGGCCGGAGCCACCTATGTTTGAGTCAATTGGTATGGCACCGCGAAGAATTATCCTTGGGCCCATGACCAAAACTCGTCTTTGAAGCACAAGTACCATAAAAAATGGCTAATGTGAAAGAGTTGATCAATTTATGCATAATGGGGGGAGGGAGAGTTCATTGAGAGAACAACACTCCCCCTATGTTCATGCCTACACCTAAACAAGATAACAAGTTGAGTATGGTGGGGAGTGCAAGTGTTCAAGCAACATTGCTCGAATCAATGATATTTAGCTCATGCCTTAACTCGCGAAATCTTGCTTCATCCAAAGGCTTCATGAAAATATCTGCAAGGTTATCATGAGTGTTGACATAGTTGAGCTCGATCTCCCCTCGCCTAATATGATCCCGGATGAAGTGATACCGAATCTCAATATGCTTCAGCTTGAAGTGTTGCACCGGGTTGAGAGAAATCTTGATGGCACTTTCATTGTCACACCAAAGAGGCACTTTGTCACAAATGACACCGTAATCCTTTAAAGTTTGCCTCGTCCATAAGAGTTGTGCACAACAACTACCGGCCATCACATACTCCGCTTCAGTGGACGAGAGAGACACACAACTTTGCTTCTTGGAAGACCAACTCACCAAAGAGCAACCAAGGAATTGGCACCCTCCGGAAGTGGACTTCCTATCCACTTTGTCTCCCGCCCAATCGGAGTCCGAATATCCTACAAGCTTGAAGTTTGCTCCTCTGGGGTACCATAAGCCAAAGTTTGGGGTATGAGCCAAATATCGAAAGATTCGCTTGACCGCCACAAAGTGGCTTTCCTTATGTGCGGCTTGAAACCGTGCACAAATTCCCACACTCAACATGATATCCGGTCTAGATGCACAAAGGTAAAGCAAGGAGCCAACCATGGAGCGATATACCTTTTGATCCACCGCTTTACCATTGGGATCAATGTCAAGTTGGCACTTGGTGGGCATTGGAGTGGAAGCCGGCTTGACATCATTTAGCTTGAATCTCTTAAGCATGTCTTGAGTGTATTTAGCTTGGTTGATGAAGGTTCCTTCTCTTCTTTGCTTCACTTCGAACCCGAGGAAGAACTTCAACTCTCCCATGGAAGACATCTTGAACTTTGAGGTCATGAGAGTGGCAAATTCCTCATTGAAAGCTTTGTTAGGGGAACCAAAGATAATATCATCTATAGTTGGCACACAAACAACTCCCCTTTGACCTTCTTAGTAAAAAGAGTGGGGTCGATTAGCCCAACTTCAAATCCACGATCTTGTAAGAACTCGGTAAGGTGGTCATACCACGCACGTGGGGATTGTTTAAGGCCATAGAGTGCCTTATCGAGTTGATACACATGATCCGGGAAGTAGGGATCCTCGAACCCGGGGGGTTGTTTGACATAGACCAACTCATTAATGGGACCATTAAGAAAAGCACTCTTCACATCCATTTGTTGCAACTTAAAGTTATGATGAGAAGCATAGGCAATTAGCATGCGAATGGACTCAAGGCGAGCAACGGGAGCAAAGGTTTCACCGTAGTCGATACCCTCGACTTGGGAGTAGCCTTGTGCCACCAAATGAGCCTTGTTGCGAATGATAGTTCCATGAGCATCTTGCTTGTTTTTGAATATCCACTTGGTCCCAATGACATTATGGTTCCCCGTTGGCCTTGGCACCAATCTCCACACCTTGTTGTGCTCGAAGTTGTTAAGTTCTTCATGCATTGCATTAAGCCAATCCGGATCCTCGAGCGCTTCATAAACCTTTTGGGGTTCCACACAAGAGACAAACGCATGATGTTCACAATAGTTTGATAATTGTCTACGAGTGCTTACCCCCTTAGTTAAGCTTCCAAGCACATTCTCCATGATGTGCCCTTTGGTGGTGAGCTTGGAAGCAATCTTGGCGGCACGACGCTCCAATTCCTCCTCGGAAGTGAGATGAGGAGAGGAAATTTGATCATCTTGAGCGCCGTCTTGAGCTTGTTCTTGATCTTGAGCTTGCTCTTGATCTTGGACTTGCTCGGTGGTGAGAACTTGACCTTGGGCATCATGTGGTGGTTCACCACCATCTTGAGGGTGATCTTGCCCTTGATCTTGTTCATTTGGTTGAGGGCCTTCACTATGTTCTTCGGAAGCGTGTGGGTCTTGGGTTGGTGATGGTTCCATTCGAGTGGAACATTGTCCTTCTCCTTCAGCCACAAGGGTTTCCTCAATGGGTAGGATATGACCAACACCCATTCTTCTTATGGCTTGGGGAGGAATTTCATCACCTACATCACAAGTACCACTTTGCTCCACTTGGGAGCCGTTATTCTCATCAAACTCCATGTTACACATTTCCTCAATAAGTCATGTGGACTTATTGAGAACACGGTAAGCATGAGAGTTTGTAGCATAACCAACAAATATGCCCTCATAAGCTCTAGCCTCAAATTTAGACAAACGGACACCTTTCTTGAGAATGAAACACTTACACCCGAACACCCGGAAGTACTTGAGGTTGGGCTTGTTGCCGGTGAGTATCTCATATGGAGTCTTGTTCAAGCCTTTGCGAAGGTAGAGATGGTTAGATGCATGACACGCGGTGTTAATGGCTTCGGCCCAAAAGTTGTAGGGAGACTTGAACTCCGCCATCATGGTCCTTGCCGCATCCATCAACATCCGGTTCTTCCTCTCCGCTACACCATTTTGTTGAGGGGTGTATGGTGCGGAATATTGATGCTTGATCCCCTCATCACTAAGAAACTCATCCAATGTGTAGTTCTTGAACTCGGTGCCGTTGTCACTTCTTATAGTCAAGATCTTTGCATTGTGTTGACGTTGGGCTTCATTTGCAAAGTCAATGACGGTTTGTTGGGTCTCGCTCTTCCTCTTGAAGAAGTACACCCAAGTGTATCTTGAATAGTCATCCACAATCACCAAGCAATACTTCCTACCCCCAAGACTATCAAAGGATGGAGGCCCAAAGAGATCCAAATGAAGGAGCTCCAAAGGCCTCTTCGAGTAAATGATAGTCGTGGGAGGGTGAGCCTTCTCATGTAGCTTTCCTTCGATACAAGCACTGCAAGCACGATCTTTAGCAAAACTAACATTCTTAGTCCACAGACATGGCCCCCCTTAGAAGACTTTCCAAAGATCTCATATTGACATGGGCTAAACGGCGATGCCAAAGCCATCCCATGTCAACTTTAGCCATTAGGCATGTCGCGGTCTTAGTGGGTCGCTCCGAAAAGTTAATCACATATAGACCGTTCTCGACATGCCCAACAAAGGCTACTTTAAGAGTCTTGCTCCACAAGAGGGCCACGATATCGATATCAAAGAAAGTGGCAAAGGCCATGATTGCAAGTTGACGAACGGAAAGTAAATTGTATGCAAGGGACTCAACAAGCATGACTTTCTTGATCGTGAGATCATGAGAAATGACAACCTTGCCAAGTCCCAATACCTTAGAAGACGAGGCATCACCCCACTCGACATTGGTGGGCATAGATGAAATCTTGTGCACGTCCACCACCAAGTCCTTGCTTCCGGTCATATGATTTGTAGCTCCACTATCGAGCAACCATGATCCCCCACCGGAAGCAAACACCTACAAGAGATCAATGCTTGGTTTTAGATACCCATTTTGTAATGGGTCCTTTGATGTTAGTAACAAGGGTCTTAGGAACCCAAATAGACCATTCAATATACTCATGAGGAGAACCAACAAATTTGGCATAAACATGCCCATCACTAGCACGGCATAACACATAGGAAGGGTTAAAGTCGCCGGCTTTGTTGGGAGGGGTGGAATTGCCCTTCTTGACACCGCCACCCTTCGCATTGTTCTTCTTCTCCTTGTAAGCACCCTCTCCCTCCTTCACAAAAGTTTGCTTGAGAGGAGGAGGTCGTTTGGTCTTGTCATTCTTCTTCTTGTTCTTGGGTTTGGGTGCGAACCCAATCCCCTCCTTGCCTACAACTTCCTTTTGATTGCTCAAAAGGTCGTTGAGGTTCTTCTCACCTTGTATGCATGACACAAGGCCTTTCTCAAGTTGCTTCTTCAACTTAGCATTCTCCTTAACAAGATGCACATGCTCACAACAAGGGTTAGTAGTATTTGCATTATCAATAAACACCATATGAGGAAAGGTGGCTTTCTCCTTGGTTAGCTTCACTTGGAGTTGATCATGAGACTCCTTGAGGCTAGCATGAACACCCTTCAAGACTTTGTGAGCCTTGTCGAGAATGTCAAACTCCTCTTTGAGTCTAGCTAGATCAACCCCAAGCTTTGCCTTCTTAGAGTTTAGCACACGAGAAACAACAAGGGCATGATCAAGATCTTTCTTTAACTTAGCATGATCATCATTGTGTGACTCCTCAAGAGCCAAACGAAGACCACGCTCTTCCTCAAGAGCATTGGAAAGATCCGAGATCTCATCGGCATAGTCACGACTATGCCCCTCCATCCTAGAGATGGTATCTTCGTGAGCCTCGATCATGTCATTGGCTTCACCAAGTTGTTCCAAGAGAGCAACGAAGTGCTTCTTGGATTTACCCTTGAGTTTACTCATAAAGGTCTCAAACTCATTCTCCTCCACATTTGTTCCCTCATGTTCATCAATGCTATCCGTCAAAGAAGGATGATTAATGATGGTAGTTTTGATGTTGGGGGTTACCTTGTTGGTGGCTTTAGCCATGAGGCACTTGGCGGTGATGCTCTCATTGGGTGAGTCGAAGAGAGACACCCGTGGAGTCGTCGCAATGGCAGCGGAGGCCATGGCAATTGACTCACCATCTTCATCATCATCATCCTCATTGTACTCTTCTTGTACCACCAACGCCTTGGGAGGAGTCTTCTTGGTGAAGTTGCTTTTGTTGGGGAAAGACTTGGCCTTGTCCTTTCGGATGAGCTTGCCACCATTGTCTTCCCTCTTCTCATAAGGGCACTTCGCAACAAAGTGGCTCACATTGCCACAATTGAAGCAAGTCCTCACTCGTTGCTTGCCCTTTGCGCCACTTGAATTGTTCTCGTTGAAGTTGGGCCTTGAGTTCTTCTTGATCCAAAATTGCCTTGAAGCAAGGGCCATGTGTTCATGATAGGCATACTTCGTATCTTCGAGATTGCTCTCCTCTTCTTCCTCTTCATCCTCTTCCTCCATACTAACCTTGGCCCTCAGAGCAAGGTTGGGCTTCTTTACTCTTTGAGAGCGAAGTATCGCATTGTCGGCGGTCTTGTCCAAGATGCTCATAGCAACGAACTCATCCAACACATCACTTGAGGACAAGGTGTGGAAGTCCGGCCTTTGACGAATGACGGAGGACATGGCTTTGTGGTAGGGCATCATTGCCTTGAGGAATTTGCGCTTGATCCAATTGTCATCCGTGTCCTTCCATGATCTCGGAGAGACACCGCGAGTTTGGTTACCCTTCGATAAAGCTCACGAGGTTCTTCATCTTCTTTCATTGCAAACTCATCGGCTTCATCTTGCACCACTTCATAGTTGGAGCGTTGAATGCTTGCGCTTCCCCGATAGAGGGAAACCACTTGGTGCCAAGCATCTTTGGCCAAGGAGTAGGGCCGGAGATGAGGAAGATCTTCAGGTGGGATTGCTTCTTGGATAATGAAGAGAGCATTCTCATTGAATTGATTGTCCACGGCTTCTCTAGGAGTGAAGTTGCTTCGGTCATGCGGATAGAAACCTTCTTCAATGATTCTCCAAAGGTTAGTGTTCACATGATTTAAATGACGCTTAAAACGATAGACCCAAGAATCAAATTCCACATTCTTCTCAATCTTAGGGGCCGGGCCGGCATGATTCAAATGAGTGGAAGGAAGCGGTCCACCATAGACAAGTGGAGGTTCCACATGGGCAAAGATGTCGGTGCCATTTTTACCACTAGAAGAAGGAGCTTTCTCGCTAGTAGCTTCCCCCTTGTCGGAGGTAGCATCCGTCACCTTGTTAGCGGGATCACCCACTTTCAATGGTGCGACGGAAAGTTTAAGCCCTTCGAGAAATTTATTAAACATGCTTTCGACCTCGGTCGTCATGGAGGTTTTCAATGTGTCCAACGCCATATTGAATTCCTCACGAGACCGCGGTACCCCCATCTCCCGTAGACGATACCGGATTCGCACCAGAGTGCTCCTCCACACCGTCTACGACGTCAACCATACTCTTCGGACGGTAAAGTCCTTAATAAAGAGACGAGGCTCTGATACCAATTGAAAGGATCGATATAGTTGACTAGAGGGGGGGTGAATAGGCAACTAACAATTTTTAGCTTTTCTTTACCAATTTAAACTTTGCATCAAAGTAGGTTGTCTAGATATGCAACTAAGTGAGCAACCTATATGATGCAATGACAACAAGCACACAACCAAGCAAGGGATTTAACACAAGTAAGCTTGCGAAAGTAAAGGGACGAGATAACCAAGAGTGGAGCCGGTGAAGACGAGGATGTGTTACCGAAGTTCCTTCCTTTTGAGGGGAAGTACGTCTCCGTTGGAGCGGTGTGGAGGCACAATGCTCCCCAAGAAGCCACTAGGGCCACCGTATTCTCCTCACGCTCTCACACAATGCAAGATGCCGTGATTCCACTATTGGTGCCCTTGAAGGCGGCGACCGGACCTTTACAAACAAGGTTGGGGCAATCTCCACAACTTAATTGGAGGCTCCCAATGACACCACAAAGCTTCACCACAATGGACTATGGCTCCGCGGTGACCTCAACCGTCTAGGGTGCTCAAACACCCAAGAGTAAAAAGATCCGCTAGGGATTAGTGGGGGTAATCAAATTTCTCTTGGTAGAAGTGTAGATCGGGGCCTTCTCAACCAATCCCGAGCAAATCAACAAGTTTGATTGGCTAGGGAGAGAGATCGGGCGAAAATGGAGCTTGGAGCAACAATGGAGCTTTTGGGGGAAGAGGTAGGTCAACTTTGGGGAAGAAGACCTTCTTATATAGTGGGGGGAACAATCCTACCGTTACCCCCCAAAACAGCCCTGCAAAGGGCGGTACTACCGCAGGAGGCAACGGCACTACCGCTGTGCACAGCGGTACTACCGCTCCCCCAGGCGGTACTGCCGTGCAGTTTGGAGGGCAGGAGAGAGAGAGACCCGAGCGGTACTGCCGCGGTGGTAGGGCGGTACTACCGCTCATGAGCGGCACTACCGCTCTACTGCCGCTGCATAGTACCGCACAATCCGACACGAGAATCGACCCCCTCAAATCGACGCGGTAGGGGCCTGGTACCGCAGCGGTACTATGGCTGAGGACCCACCGGCGGTACTACCGCTGCGGAGCGGTACTGCCGCCTGTGACCCCTAAGCGGTACTACCGCTGGGTACCGCGGTACTACCGCTGGGACCAGACAGAGCCCAAAGAAAGGGAAACGAGCTCTCCATTGAAGCGGAAAGGCTCAGAGGGTGTGAAAAGGATGTGTACGTGTTGATTCCACCCTAGCCTTACCAAAGCGGACCCCCTCTTGATACTACGGTGACTCCTACGGAACTAGTCCACCAAAATAGAAGCAAAAGAGCTACACCATCTTGAATGACACTCCGAGGGGAAGGAAATCGTCTCGTGCCAAAGGATGAATCTCTGAAATGCTCAAAGCACACGATTAGTCCGCAAACATGTTGTCATCAATCACCAAAACTACATCTAGAGAGATATGCCTTAACACTAGTCCCTTATCTTCTCCGTTGTCTCCCGAGAATGAAGTTCTTAATTTTAAGCAAAGGGGGGAGAAAATCTAAAAGACGCTTGGTATAGAATTTGCAATGCTCAAAATAGATCTACGAGGAAGCAATCTACTTCCGTTCTTCTCCGCAATTTTTATGTAGGCGTTACTCCTTGGTACAGATATATTCTTGATACCATTACCGGAGGGAATTTCTTGGGTAGCCATACTTTTGATTCTTATAATGCTATGATAGATTTGTTTGGCTCACCACCTCTTTTGGTTAATGGAACTATGTTAACTTTGGAACATGTGATGCAAAGGCTTGAAATTATTGAAAATAAAGTTGCTACTGTAGAGTTGATTGAGAGTTTGGATAAAAAGATCCACAACCGAATTACCCAATATGGATCTAAGGTGGGAGTTACTCTGAAAAGTTTTAAGGAAAAATAACCCATAGTTAATGAAAGAATAGATCAAGATTCTACTAGAATCGATAAACTTGAGGGAATTATCACCAACTTGGGGTCCGCTTTTTCTTCCGTTAAAAATACTCCAAATCCTCCTACCAAAATTTCCAAGCTTGTTTATGTTCCTAAAAATAAGGGTGAATCCTCTAGTAAGGAAACTGCGGATTTAAAATCAATAAGTGTTCATCCCAATCTTTTTGGTATCATTAAGGAACCGTTTGCTACGAACGATTTTCTTGATCTTGTGCCTAGGAGTTTGATAATTAATAAAAATAAATAAACCCCTAGGGGTTATAGGTGCCTTATTGAAGAATTGCCTACCAAAGATGGCAACACCTAATCTATCCTTGTTTTTATGCCTAGCTAGGGGCGTTAAACGATAGCGCTTGTTGGGAGGCAACCCAATTTTATTTTTAGTTTTTGCTTTTTGCTTCTGTTTAGGAATAAATCTTTGATCTAGCCTCTGGTTAGATTTGTTTTTATGTTTTAGTTAGTGTATGTGCCAAGTTAAACCTATAGGATCTTCTTGGATGATAGTTATTTGATCTTGCTGAAAATTCCAGAAACTTTCTGTTCACGAAAACAATTGTTAAAAATTACCAGAACGCGATAAAATACTGATTCCAATTGCAGAAGATCAATAAACAAATTATTTAGGTCGTCCTATTTTGGCAGAATTTTTAGAGTTCCAGAAGTTTGCGTTAGTTACAGATTACTACAGACTGTTCTGTTTTTTGACTGATTCTGTTTTACGTGTGTTGTTTGCTTAGTTTGATGAATCTATGACTAGTAAAAGAGCTTATAAACCATAGAAAAGTTGGAATACAATAAGTTTAACACCAATAAAAATAAAGAATGAGTTCAATACAGTACCTTGAAGTGGTGTTTTGTTTTCTTTCGCTAACGGAGCTCACGAGATTTTCTGTTGAGTTTTGTGTTGTGAAGTTTTTAAGTTTTGGGTAAAGATTTGATGGATTATGGAACAAGTAGTGGCAAGAGCCTAAGCTTGGGGATGCCCATGGCACCCCAAGATAATCTAAGGACACCAAAAAGCCAAAGCTTGGGGATGCCCCGGAAGGCATCCCCTCTTTCGTCTTCATTCATCGGTAACTTTACTTGGACCTATATTTTTATTCACCACATGATATGTGTTTTGCTTGGAGCGTCTTGTATAATTTGAGTCCTTGATTTTTAGTTTACCACAATCATCTTTGCTTTACACATCTTTTGAGAGAGACACACATGATTCGGAATTTATTAGAATACTCTATGTGCTTCACCTATATCTTTTGAGCTATATAGTTTTGCTCTAATGCTTCACTTATATCTTTTAGAGCACCGTGGTGAATTTGTTTTATAGAAACTATTGTTCTCTCATGCTTCACTTATATTATTTTGAGAGTCCTACAAAACAGCATGGTAATTTTCTTAAATTGGGAAATTAGTCCTAATATGCTAGGTATTCAAAATTAGTAAAAACTTTCTTATGAGTGTGTTGAATACTAAGAAAAGTTTGATGCTTGATGATTGTTTTGAGATATGGAGGTAGTGATATTGAAGTTGTGCTAGTTGGGTAGTTGTGAATTTGAGAAATACTTGTGTTGAAGTTTGCAAGTCCCGTAGCATGCACGTATGGTAAACGTTGTGTAACAAATTTGAAACATGAGGTGTTCTTTGATTGTCCTCCTTATGAGTGGCGGTCGGGGACGAGCGATGGTCTTTTCCTACCAATGTATCCCCCTTGGAGCATGCGTGTAGTGCTTGGTTTTTGATGACTTGTAGATTTTTGCAATAAGTATGTGAGTTCTTTATGACTAATGTTGAGTCCATGGATTATACGCACTCTTACCCTTCCATCATTGCTAGCCTCTTTGGTACCGTGCATTGCCCTTTCTCACCTTGAGAGTTGGTGCAAACTTCGCCGGTGCATCCAAACCCCGTGATACGATACGCTCTATCACACATAAACCTCCTTATATCTTCCTCAAAACAGCCACCATACCCACCTATTATGGCATTTCCATAGCCATTCTGAGATATATTGCCATGCAACTTTCCACCGTTCCGTTTATCATGACACGTTCATCATTGTCATATTGCCTTGCATGATCATGTAGTTGACATCGTATTTGTGGCAAAGCCACCATGCATATTATCATACACGTCACTCTTGATTCATTGCCCATCCCGGTACACCACCGGAGGCATTCATGTAGAGTCATAATTTGTTCTAGTATCGAGTTGTAATCATTGAGTTGTAAATAAATAGAAGTGTGATGATCATCATTCATAGAGCATTGTCCCCAAAAAAGGCCAAAAGAAAAAAAAGGCCCCAAAAAAGGGGCAATGCTACTATCTTTTTCCATACTTGTGCTTCAAAGTAGCAGCATGATCCTTATGATAGATAGTCTCTTGTTTTGTCACTTTCATATACTAGTGGGAATTTTTCGTTATAGAACTTGGCTTGTATATTCCAACAATGGTCTTCCTCAAATGCCCTAGGTCTTCGTGAGCAAGCAAGTTGGATGCACACCCACTTAGTTTCTTTTGTTGAGCTTTCATACATTTATAGCTCCAGTGCATCCGTTGCATGGCAATCCCTACTTCTTACATTAACATCAATTGATGGGCATCTCCATAGCTCGTTGATTAGCCGCGTTGATGTGAGACTTTCTCCTTTTTGTCTTCTCCGCATAACCCCCATCATTATATTCTATTCCACCCATAGTGTTATATCCATGGCTCACGCTCATGTATTGCGTGAAAGTTGAAAAAAGTTTGAGATTACTAAAGTATGAAACAATTGCTTGGCTTGTCATCGGGGTTGTGCATGATGAGAGCATTCTTGTGTGACGAAAATGGAGCATGACCAAACTATATGATTTTGTAGGGATGAACTTTCTTTGGCCATGTTATTTTGAGAAGACACAATTGCTTAGTTAGTATGCTTGAATTATCATTAATTTTATGTCAACATTACACTTTTATCTTGAATCTTTCGGATCTGAATATTCATGCCACAATTAAGAGGGTTACATTGAAAATTATGCTAAGTAGCATTCCACATCAAAAATTCTGTTTTTATCATTTACCTACTCGAGGACGAGCAGGAATTAAGCTTGGGGATGCTTGATACGTCTCCAACGTATCTATAATTTTTTATTGTTCCATGCTATATTATATTCTGTTTTGGATGATTAATGGGCTTTATTATACACTTTTATATTTTTTTTGGGACCAACCTATTAACCGGAGGCCCAGCCCAAATTGCTGTTTTTTGCCTATTTCAGTGTTTCGAAGGAAAAGGATATTAAACGGAGTCCAAACGGAATGAAACCTTCGGGAACGTGATTTTCAGAACAAACGTGATCCAGAGGACTTGGAGTCTACGTAAAGCAATCAATGAGGAGAGCACGAGGTAGGGGGCGTGCCCACCTCCCCCAGGCGCGCCCTCCACCCTCGTGGGGCCCATGTTGCTCCACCGACGTACTTCTTCCTCCTATATATACCCATACACCCTGGAAACATCATATACGGAGAAAAAACCCTAATTCCACCGCCGCAACCTTCTGTACCCGTGAGATCCCATCTTGGGGCCTTTTCCGGCGTCCTGCCGGAGGGGGCATTGATCACGGAGGGCTTCTACATCAACACCATAGCCTCTCCGATGATGTGTGAGTAGTTTACCTCAGACCTTCGGGTCCATAGTTATTATCTAGATGGCTTCTTCTCTCTCTTTGGATCTCAATACAAAGTTCTCCTCGATTCTCTTGGAGATCTATTTGATGTAATTCTTCTTTTGCGGTGTGTTTGTCGAGACCGATGAATTGTGGGTTTATGATCAAGTTTATCTATGAACGATATTTGAATCTCCTCTGAATTCTTTTATGTATGATTGGTTATCTTTGCAAGTCTCTTCGAATTATCAGTTTGGTTTGGCCTACTAGATTGATCTTTCTTGCAATGGGAGAAGTACTTAGCTTTGGGTTCAATCTTGCGGTGTCCTTTCCCAGTGACAGCGGGGGCAGCAAGGCACGTATTGTATTGTTGCCATCGAGGATAAAAAAGATGGGGTTTATATCATATTGCATGAGTTTATCCCTCTACATCATGTCATCTTGCTTAAAGCATTACTCTGTTCTTTTGAACTTAATACTCTAGATGCATGCTGGATAGCGGTCGATGTGTGGGGTAATAGTAGTAGATGCAGAATCGTTTCGGTCTACTTGTCACGGACGTGATGCCTATATACATGATCATACCTAGATATTCTCATAACTATGCCCAATTCTATCAATTGCTCGACAGTAATTTGTTCACCCACCGTAATACTTATGCTCTTGAGAGAAGCCACTAGTGAAACCTATGGCCCCCGGGTCTATTCTCCATCATATTAATCTTCCAACACTTAGCTATTTTTATTGCCGTTTATTTTTACTTTGCATCTTTATTTCTCTTTATCATAAAAATACGAAAAATATTATCTTATCATATCTATCAGATCTCACTCTCGTAAGTGACCGTGAAGGGATTGACAACCCCTTTATCGCGTTGGTTGCGAGATTCTTATTTGTTTGTGTAGGTGCGTGGGACTCGAGCGTGGCCTCCTACTGGATTGATACCTTGGTTCTCAAAACCTGAGGGAAATACTTACGCTACTTTACTGCATCACCCTTTCCTCTTCAAGGGAAAACCAACGCAGTGCTCAAGAGGTAGCATGGCTTGCTCTGTTGGTGTTTGGGCAAGTTGCCCCGGCAAGGTCCTTGCCGGGGCCGCAGAGGCCGCCCCGGCAAGGGCCTTGCCGGGGGTCTCCACTTCGCCCCGTTGCTGTCTTGTGTTTCTGGCCTTGGCGTTGCCTCTGACCATCTTGTTCCTCTGGCTTCTCTCCGGCTTCCCTCCCCTGCTCTGCTTAGTGTGGTCGTGGGCGCGCCTCCGATTGTCCGTGCACAAGTAAAGGGGTCAAAAGGAGTGCCCGTACTTTTGTACACCGACAGCTTGCGATCCCGATATCGCAACATGATATGCCAGATTTCGTAGCTTGGAATTTCACAAAAAATGGGATTTTTTCGGTTTGGTCTGCTTATTTTGTGGAATGGGACCACCAATATGGGAACAAGTTACGACATACCAATGGGATGGAACGTACCACGGTCAATCCTACTTGGGCGAGGATTTGGAAACTTGCTTGTCCAACAAAGGTTAAAATATTTATTTGGCGTACACTTCATGGCTCTCTTCCGTGTCATGTTAACTTAGCTAATAGACATGTGAAAGTCTCGCCTAAGTGTCCTGCCTGCTCATCTGGGCCAGAAGACACAAAACATCTGTTGTTTCTATGTGACAGAGCAAAAGAAGTCTGGAGAAGACTAGGGATGGACGATAGTATCGACAGAGCTTGTAAAATAGACTATTCGGGTGAGGCAATCTGGGAATATTTACTTTCATTACCAGATCAGGAACTATGTATTATGGGCACTCGTAATGTGCGTGACATGATTGCCATATCAACCTGATACTTGTGGTGGGAAAGGTGCAAATTGGTACACGATGAGACTACTCAGAATGCACAACAGATATCCATGGGGATACGCGCTCTAACTGCCAATTTTGTTAATGCCTCCTCGCTGAAGGCTTCCATGAAAAGAGGAGGATGGTCTAGCCCCCCGACGGGATTTGTTAAACTTAACGTTGATGCTTCTTTTGACCACGACCTTCTCAGGGGTACGATCGGGGCGGTCGTAAGAGATGACAAAGGTAGGTTCATCGGTGGGGGAAATGGTAAGATTGACTGGTGTGCAGATGTGTTGATGGCTGAAGCTTTGGCATTAAAATTTGGTCTATCGCTTGCGCAAAGGATGGGTTGTAATCGCATAATTATTAACTCGGATAATATGGAGGTGATCGAGACCATGAACAAAGGAGGACGATCGTCGGGGGCAGCAGCAGCAATTTTTTATGACTGTTTTCACTTAGCTTGCGATTTTCCTATTTCTAGATTCCAGCATTGTAATAGAGAAGCAAATAAAGTTGCTCGTGAACTTGCCAAGTTGGCTAGATTTTCCTTCATTTCTGATTGGCTCGAGGAACCACATAATGCAATTGTACCAATCCTCATAAACGATGTAATGAATATTTCTAATGAATAAAGCTCGAACTTTCTTTAAAAAAAGGTATCTTGCTCACTTCTCAAGCCCAATATCATTCCTCCAACTCGGACTACCATGCTATAATTAAGAACACCCCTAAACAATGACATCATACCGAGTGGGCCCTCCGTCTATCAGGGAGCTCAAATCCTCACTAGAGTGAGGCACGTCTCGATCAATACATCTCGAATCTAAAGAGAGAATGTTGTTGTTATGATGTCCCCACTCTGGAGTATGATTGGCCATATCATCCAACGAGTGGTCTGAAGCGCTCAGTGCATCCATACTGAACTATTGACTGTTATGCCGGCTTGGCCCAATCAAGACTTCTATCCCTCAGAAATTGTCTCATGTTTTATCAGTGTGCGCGGGATAGGAAATTGGACTTCGTATTCTTCGTGGGTCAATGTCGTCTTGTGTTGTAATCGGGGCACGAATATTCGAAGTAGAAGTGCTAACATTCCCTCTTAATTAAGAAAGCGCTTGCCCCCAAGCCGGTGCATAATTAAGGAAAACGAGTCTTCGGGTCGATGGGGTCCTCCCAAGTATTGTCCAGTGCCATTGACTAGAAGCAGCGAATCAAGCCGTGTTCCAGAACTTGATCTCCCTTTATTACTATAGCAACAACTCACCAAAACTTGCATTGGAGCTGAGGGATTCTCAGTCTCAGATGGTAAACAACAGGATATTTGAGACAATGGGCGGGGGAACAACACGTCGAAGCTTAGACACATAAAAATACAATGTACGCTTGACAAGTTGAAGGTAGCTCCCGATGTTCTTGTGGAACAACACTAACACATGCTAGAATCTTGTAAGGCCTAAAGTATCAGAAGGAAGGGTTTTGGTTAGCTCGCTATGCCACCAAGCTTTGAGAGCATGTGGCTTTAACTTTAAGAAAACCATACCGCCGACATGGAAGGAGCGATCAGAAAGCCTTGCCACCTTGCGTTTTCATGTGTTGGTTAGCTCTGTTGAGGTGCAATTTCAAGTTTTCAGTCATGGCACGACGCTCACACGACCAACTCTGGACGTCGGGACTAGGCAGCTCCTCTGTATAACTTCAGTGACCCACAACCTTTGTTCATATCCATAAAGCAGTTTGAGAATGTATAAAATCTAACAAACAAAGGATAGGTAGTTCTCAATGCTCTGCCAAGGAAGTCATTTAGACCATTTATGCGGGCAAGAATGCAAAAAACAATGCAAGTAAATATCAAGCAAGGCATTGATTCACTCCTTCTATTTTGACCTTCTGTTTGAGGGTTCTTTCCTTGGTCGGTTCTTTTGTTTGAGATGAATGATTTGGGTTGTTCTGGGCCTGGAGGAAACTAGCCTGCACTTAGGTACACTAGATCGGAAGGAGATGTAGTACCTTCAGATCTGAGACATCTTTCACTTAAACAAAGAGGAAGCCACTGCTTTTGAGCTCTTGCTCTATCCAATGCAGACCAAATGCACCAGCGCAAAGCTCGACTAAAAGGTTAGTCGAGGAGTGAGTTATATGCTGACTTGTGGGCAAATCTCTCGTTAACCCACTCTATCCAAAACCCGTAGGTTCGCATGAAGTTCCATCAATAGTTTAGGTCGAGATGAGGAATAGGGCTGGATCTGCTAAAGTGAATGATCACCGGTGTCTTTCCGACCATCCAAAGTCGTAAATAAAAGGCTCATGTTGTGTTTCCCTCAACATCCACCTAGAGGAGGGGACTCACTCTAGAAACCACTGTTGTCTACTTAAGTACATACAACAAATTCAATGCATTGCTTCGTATCCTAGATAAGGACTCTGCTAAAGTTAAATAACACAACTTTTTAGGCCCATTCACTCTACTTAACACTTCGCACCTTGGTCATTTGGATCGTCCCCCGGGAGCGCCAAGGTGATCAATCACAGCAACAGTGTTGAATATGATGATGTTCCTATGGAAATAACATGACAGGGGGAGGGGAGGGGGCAAAGGAGATACTGTATGTGGTATTATCGGTTTGTAGCGGGAATATTATGAGCCGATATAACTGGGGGAAACAACGTTTTTAAGAGCAGGCGTCCCCGGTAAGGAGAATTGGAGACCAGACCAGGCATCCCCAGTAATGTAAGGCTAAAGCTTCAAGAGCGCCGTGTCACTAGACCAACATAAATAGAACTTATCCGAGACTTAATTCAAAAGAGCAACTATGTGGATAAGTATACTTGATTTGAAAAGATGTCTCTATACCGACTTCCTTCACATCTATCCCTTTTTGGAACCAAGGTGAAATTAGAAGCAAGACCCAGCGAGCCCACACCTAGAGACATAGTAAGACCTCGTACCCATGCCTATATTAATACCAGTGCTTACACCCAAAAAGGTTGTTAAAGGTATGGTTAAAAAACTAAAATTTAATTCAACAACAAGAACTTGTCTGACTCTCTGTCATAGTGCACATCCTCTCATGGGTTCAATAACCCAAGGTCACTCCTTAGGGAAAAGGTACATGCACCTTCTTCTATCCAAACCTAATCTCAAAGGGCATCAGGCCACCCCGGTGTATTATACCGTCAGACAAGTCATTTGACTGGAATTAGGTCACCTTCATGAACTCGCTGCTTCGCCAGAAGCGACTAGTCACCTCCTTTCCTCCACTGAAAGATGCTTAGACTGAAGTGACGAAGGAAGGGAGCTGGGGAAGGTCGGCGATGGCAGGGAGGGGGGAGCTATCCTAGAAGCTTTGCCCCTTTGCTTTACATAAATTGGAATGAACTTACTACATGCCCTTATTTATTCTCCCACAACGCTAGCAAATTTAATACTTCCATTTGCTCTTCTTAACTTAAGAACGAAGGCCACCATCCTTCTTATTCAGGAACCCTTTATTTGAGGAGATCGTATTCCTGAAAGGGGAGAGTGGCCGAGCGGTCAAAAGTGACATACTATAAAGCTGTTGGGGCGTGTTTGGTAGCCTCGATGGTTGTAGGTAGACTGCATATAGAAGAAATCTTTTGTTTCACATGGTGTTTGCTTGCTCGGATTGCATCTAATTCCTGCATCACACGCTGTTTAAAGCACCATCGGGCCTTGACTGAGAAGGAATGGCCGATTCATCCGTTTCCACTCATACAGACTTGCACGGATCATGGGGGAGAAAGATTCTCTACTTTTTCATGAGGATGCATCCTCCTCTCACAACGCATGTGAGAAGTGGACAAAAACAAACAATGCATGCTACTAACCCCATCAACCACCATGGACAAGACCAAACTACATGGATACATTGTTTTTTTCTCAACTAGGCCCCAATTAACCTAGCTCGTTTGACTTATGCAGCCTGTCCCAATTGCTACAGTCTACCTAACAAGTCCTTGGAGGTTTCGAGAGCAACTAGTTGACGAGCGCTCCTTTGGGAGCCTCACAACGATCAAAGCCATTTGGCGCGCTCTCAGCCGCCCACCATGTGTCGCGCTCCCTTCGATTTTTTTTTATTTTTTCGCACGTGTTTTCGACTTTATAAACGTATTTCTAGGGTTTTTCGACGTTTCGGTTTACCACCGGTCTTCCTTAACTTTTGGAAAAAAAATTTCGAAAAAAAAAATTTTGCGTGAAAAAATGCATTTTTTTTCATTCGCGAGAGTCACGGTTTTGCTTCTGCGAGAGGCACGGTTTTACTTTCGCGAGAGTCACGGCCGTGCCTCTCGGAAACGAAAAACAACAACGCGTGTTCTGTTTCTTTTCCTTCTGCGAGAGGCACGGCCGTGCCTCTCGAAAACGAAAAAGACGCGTTTTCTGTTTTTTTTTTTCCTTCCGCGAGAGGCACGGTTTTGCATCCGCGAGAGGCACGATTGTGCTTTGGCAAGAGGCACGTCTGTGGCGACCCCGTGGCAACCGGGGCCCTCCCAGACTCCGTCGTGCCTCCGTCCCCACCGGCCTCCTCTGTCCTGCACTCGCCGGCCGAGGCCTCGGCTGGACTGGGGTTGGGTGTGGACCGGTCACCTCCCCTCCCCACCCTTGTCGCACGGCTGCGCCTGGACCTGGTGGTGTCCGGGGATCTCTCCGTCGCCGATGTGCCTCCGACTCCACCTGCATCCTCTGCGACCCTGCCCGAGCTCGCCTCTTCACCGACTCAGAGCCTGACCTTCGGCCCGGCGACCGGCGGGGCGACGGCGATGGTGACCACTCCGGTGCCCCCCCCCCCCTCACCGCGGCTTATTCCAGGCGAGGCAGGTCGACTCCAGTGACGTCCTCTCGTCGCAGCGCCAGGATCGAGGCGGTTTTTTATCTATATTTTGGGATGAAAACATATATTATTATATTATTGAAATTATACGGGACTGAGCATGTCATATCCCATCAATGGGCCTGGCAGGAACTCGTAGGCTTTTAAGACTAGGGTCAGTTTTTTATAGTTTCCTCTCGCGCTTGACAGGACACCGGCCCAGGGCTCCGCCACTCGGTCCAACCCCGAGACCCCGTCTCTTCCTCCTCCTTTCTCCTTTGTCCTTGGTCCATTTCCTTCTCCACTCTCCAGCAAGCCCTTTCAAAAAAAGAATCTCCAACAAGCTTCGTTCGTCTCGGCGACGCGGCGGAGAAATCCAGTTAAATCTACTACGACTTCGGTTCCGGAGGTAAACCCAGGTCTTCCTTCTCCATCCTCCAACTCCAAGGGGGAAAAGAGCAGAGCAGCCTCCTTTCCTTTGGCCCTCACATTACTAGTTTCCGTCTCTATTCCTTTGTTCTCGCGATCGATTTTCTCCCGGATGTCCACACGAACTATTCTTCGCCAATGACGCCGATTCCTACAGCAGCGCCTTCCGCATCCTTGAATAGCTTCGAGGTTCCACTACTCTGTTTGGCCTCAATGCGCCGGGAATGCTGAGTTATGATCTCAGCATTTATTCGGATTTGTTTTTGTTTTCCATCACAACTTGTAGTCAAATCCATTTACCACTCCTAAATATTTGCATCCTGTAGACGGACAGAAGCCACATTCTACTTACTTCTCCTATGGCGATTTTCCCCCCTTGTTCCGCTAGGGTTTGTTTTTATGTTAAAAATCTTATTTTTGGGTCTCATATTCTAGTTGCTGACGCCACACCTGTTGACTGAAAATCGTGTTGTTCTAATTTTACATATACGCCACATAGCTACAGCAGTATTGGAAGCATTTCTATTACTCTAAATCGCTGTTAATATATACTACACGAAAAATAGAAGAGATTTCATCCCAAAACAGCTTTACAGGTAACACAACTGACACCTTTTCCTCAAATACACAACTCATAAATTTAAACCAGTTAATACTCATGTTTAGTAAGCAAAAAATTATGACGAGAAAGCAAAATAGTCCATTGCTTAATTTCAGGCTTTCATACTACTGGTGAAAATTTACTATTGGTTGCTTAAGATTCTCTAATTTTTGGATTTAAAAAATATATGTAATACAAGGATTGATCACTATTTCCTTTTTTTTTCTCTGTGCTAACTTGCAGCTTCAAGCCATCCAGGCCAAAATGGGTTCAGCTGGGGATGAGTTCACCCCACTGTCTCAGTTAGAATATGGAATGGACAAATGTAAAGTGCGGGTGCGCGTCTCACGGCTGTGGGAGTCCTTCAATCCAAAAGATGACACTTTGTTCGGCCTTGACTGCCTTCTGATCGACGATCAGGTGATGCATTCCCTACCTTAAGTTGAACGCCAAACGGATGAATCACATTGCTTGCTGGCCACTAACCTTAAATTACCATCCTTTGAGTCTTCAATGCACTGATTCTTCTAGTTGTTTTCCACTTGTAGGGTAAAACTATGCAGGCGCGTGTAGAACCTGGCGATATAGAGCGGTTTGAAGATCTGCTAGTTGAAGGGAAGGTCTATGCCTTGTCGGATTTTCATGTTGATTCGCAGAGGGACTACTATATGTCCTGTAGCAATGAGTGGACTATGTACATTAGAAGGCAGACGGTGGTCACTGAGATAGAAGGAGATATTGATTCGATACCCCTCCACAGCTTTGAGTTTGTTAAATTTAAGGATCTCCGTTATAGGTGCGACGACAACAGCTTATTGACTGGTGGTTCTGTTGGAACTGAATATTTGATCAGCGTCAGACCTGCCACATGTATATCTCATTCCTTTTCTGACATATGCAGATGTTCTGGGTCACATAGTATATGTTGGGGAGCTAGAGGAAGTCTCAAAAAAATCACGCATTATAGAAATTTGCAATGCAAGAATTCGGGATTTGAGGTAATGGAATACACATCCTTCTTTCTAATGATTGACGTCCCTTGATAGCTCCTCACTGCTGGAGTTACCATTTACAGAGGAAGGGCACTGAGTGTGACACTGTTTGGAGATGTTGCTTCTGGTTTTACTGAGGATATGCTCGAGAAAGGCCAAGACGCCTCAGTTGTTGCTGCCTTTGCAGGGATGTCTGTTACTTCCTCATCATCAGGTTAATCCTTGATCCACCGGTTCATTTGTCTGTTTCTACCATGCGATAATGTTGAAATACAGTCCTTTCTTTCTTGTAAAACTTTAGTCTGCCTTATCATTTGACGCAATAGTGTGTACTGTAATATTTTGGTGCCATTTGTTTGTGATCTTTGGTTGTTGTAGTTTGCTCTACAACATCTTCAATGTACTATCTGGATTTGGAAATACCAGAGGTGCAAGAATTCCGTGCGAAGTGAGTGGACTTCATAAAGTTTGTACCTTCGTTGATGATTGATCTGAGCTGTGCTAGTAGTACATGGCTAACTGGTTCATGTGCACGCAGTTTGCTCATTCAGCAGGCAAACCCTGTTCCGTTAAAAACTCCAACTCAGAAGTTGGCTGAGAGTTGGCGAACAATCGAACAGCTAAAAAGCCTCGATCGAGAAGAGTATGATGAGGTAAATCAAGTTGGCTGCTCTTCTCGTTTATGTGTGCAAAGCCTATCCGTTTTACTCACGTATCTGTGTCCACTTGCAGGATACCATGTTTTTGTGCAGAGTCTCCCTGATAGATGTAGATTGCACCAATGGTTGGTGCTATCTTGGATGCGACACCTGCCAAAAGTCGATGTCCAGGGCTCCAAGGAAATACAGGTGTGCCCGATGTGGCCCGATGATGCCAGTTCAGTGGTAGGGACCTGCAACGCTATGGTGCCATTGCCGTATCGGTTCTCAGTGCATACTTGTTGCTCATTCATCACTGATTACCACACTGCTGTTCTGGCCTTGTGGGCATGCTAGGTACAAGCTGAAGGCGAAGGTGCAGGATGCTACCGGCGCAATGAACCTGATGATCTTCTGTGAGGTGGCAGAGGAGCTGGTCGGTGTCTCCGCGGAGGAGCTCGTGAATAAGATCGAGGACGATGATGAGTGGTACAGCCTGCCAGACGAAATCGAGGATCTTATTGGCTCAACGCACACCTTCCAGGTTTTCGACAAGCACATGGACGGGAGCTTCTCGGTGAGGTCGATCATGGACGATGCTAGCGTCCCAGCCCCTGCTGCAGCCGCTAGTCAATGCAAGGAGGAGAAGGCTGACCCTGAGGGGAGCAAGAAGCCTAACAAGCGCCTGCGAGGGGACGACGACTCGATCAACCTAGATCTAGGGCTATAGTGTATCTAGGGTAATGCATCTGAAAGGATCAGCCAATGGAGCTTTCTGTTCTCCTTCTACCTGGGAACAACTGCATCTACTGCTGTGAGTCACTGGATCTAGTGTTAGTGCTGGGTAACAGACCAGAACCCGTTTAATCCTTTTGAAC
The DNA here is from genome assembly GCF_018294505.1 of Triticum aestivum. Taxonomy (NCBI): domain Eukaryota; kingdom Viridiplantae; phylum Streptophyta; class Magnoliopsida; order Poales; family Poaceae; genus Triticum; species Triticum aestivum. The sequence goes on along the minus strand of NC_057805.1, from coordinate 469,591,791 downwards.
ATTGTTTCCCTTGTTATCATGGTTGATGGAAAATGGGCTTAGCCCATTTTGGTGACCAGATGCTGTTCGTTGTAGAATCAATCGTGCATGAGGCAAGTTTTCAGATTTTCACCCAAATCAAGTTTTCACTGGACACATCGCCAATAGAGTAAATTTGAAATGAAGTGAACTATAATGAAGCTTACATAGGTGGACAGGGCAAAGCCAGTGAAGTTTTGACCACACCTAGCTACTTGAGGTCATGTTCTGAACTGCTGCTATTGAACATGAGAATAGAACATAATTTCCATTTTATACTTCTCAGGTTTGGACAAAGTTCGGACTACACTGAAGTTTCAAGGTATTCATAAGCAGTGACGTGCATCTTTTTGGTGTAGAGTTTATCTTGAATCGACCACCGTAGATTAGAGGGGACTAGGTGAAGGAGGTTAAGACGTGTGGGTAAAATAAATCGCACATATGCATTTGTACATTCCATTAGAGCACTAGGGAGGTAAAGATCTACACATCTACGACTATCGAAACAGAAAATGTACAACACTAATGTCGTGTGAAACAGGAAGATGAAGCTATTGGTCAAAGAAAATTCAAACGATCCATTGTGTGTGACGATTTGACAAATATTGTTCAAAGTAACTCCAAACATGAACATGAAATTGAACATTTACAGTTAATGAAACTATGAACCGATCACGTGGACGAAACCATAGCATCGATTTGTATTTTTTTTCATGTAGAGCTTATCCCAAGCCGAAGCGTTGTTGTGTGGAATAGAAATAAATTTTTTTTGCGGGTGGAATAGAAAGAATTATGCGAAAGAGATTCCGGAGTTAAGCAAAACAGGAACATGTGCAAACCCCACTGACCCCATGTCCCAGGCTTGCACCATATTGCATCGTGAGAGCCACTGTCCGGCTCGCTACAAATAGTCGATTCGACGTTTTTAGCGGGTCTAACTGAGCGGTGCTTTAATATCGTGCGAGCCAAAAAATATATGCCGACAAGGCAACCAAACAAAAAATTTCAGAACCTGGCTAAACCTAATGCAACCTACTAAACGTGGTGTATGTGGTGTGGTTTTGCGAGGACGAGCCAAGGCCGGGATGGCCTCCCGTGGAAGGCCCTTAGGGGTGAAGACCCTATCTCGTCGCTCACATGTTGTTGCTAATGCGACATGACCTCATCAGAGCACGCCTTCCAATATTAAAAAGTAGTAGTCAACACTCGAATAACTAGTCAAAGCTGTCTGAGACATGTCAACTATAACCAATCAAGGGAGTGATTTACATGGTTGTCTAGATTCAGTGGTAAGACATGCTCCGGTTTCTGGATTAAATAACACAAAAATATAGTAATGCATGCGCAAAATAGGGATCGGTAAATGTAGAAGTTCTATCAACTTTTATATTTGGTTCATAAAATTGAATCTTTTTGACAGAAATCCTAATTAATACAGTCAAATGAGAGCCAAAAGTTCACGAAAATGTATAGTTATAATATTATGACGCCACCAAGGATCTTAATCTCGTTCTTCGTGCATATGAATCTGAAAAAGAAGTCCAAGTGGATATTAGAACTTATGTGTTTTTCCTTTGAAATTGAGATCAAATGTTTGTTTTCTTTTCCCCATTCCTTTGAACCGAGGACATGAATAATACAACCATAGAAAAATTGCTTATTCCTACCCTTTTCTTCACGTTTTCTTCGAACCAAAGGAGCCCTAGTAAAAATTTTATAGGCTACTTGTCCGGCGGTATATATTTTGGGGGGTGAAAATATATGCTATTGTGAGAACAAAATAGACGGGGACTGGGAAAGTCACCTTCTCAGCCCGAGCCCAAATGCGCTCGAGTGAACAGTAAAATAAATAAAAATCAAAGAAATCTGATTTTTTTTTTGTGAAAAACATTGACAAATGTTCTAAAAGCTTGCATCATGAAATCATATTTATGGAAGTCGTGGCAAAAAAAAGAAATCAATGCTCCAAAATGCTTTCGAAAGTAACATTTTGAGAGTATCAATTTTGTTTTTTTGGCCACGCCTTCCAGGAATGTGATTCCATAATGAAATTTTCACTCTCTATTCATCAATGTTTGTCACAAAAATATTTCAGATTTTTTAATTGTTTTTTAATTTTACTGTTCACCCGAGCTCGTTTGGGCCGAGAAACTCCACTTCCCGGGAACTTTTTTTGTTTTTGAGGATCACTTCCCAGGGACTGAGCAGTCTTATCCCATCAATGGGCCTGACAGAAACTCGTAGGCTTTTAAGACCAGGGGCATTTTCTATAGTTTCCTCTCGGGCTTGACAGGACACCGGCCCAGGCTTCCGCCACTCCGTCCAACCCCCGTCTCTTCCTCCTCCTTTCTCCTTCTCCAGCAAGCTTCGTTCTTCTCGGCGACGGAGAGGAGAAAACCAGTTACATCTACGACCTCGGTTCCGGAGGTAAACCCAGGTCTTCCTTCTCCATCCTCCAACTCCAAGGGGAAAAGAGCAGAGCAGCCTCCTTTTTCTTTACCACTCGCATTACTAGTTTCCGTCTCGATTCTTGTGTTGTCGCAATCGATTTTCTCCGGGATGTTCACACGAACGATTCTTCCCCGACGACCCTGAATAATCTGTCTTGGCCTCAGTTAATGAATAGCTGCGAGGTTCTACTGCGCTGTTGAGTTTGCGATCTGACTTGGCCTCAGTTCATGAATAATCTCGGCATTTATTCGGATTTGCTTTTGTTTTCCATCACAACTCGTAGTCAAGTCGATTTGTACTCCCAAGTGTTTGCGTCCTGTGGACGGGTAGAAGATATGTAAATCGTACCAGCTGTTCGGCCTCGTCCTCGCCTGCTACTACAGGCCGACCCCCAAGAAGGAGAAGAGCTCTCGCGAAAATCGCGAGTTGCAGAGATGAGAACCATGAAAAGCAAGATCCCGAATAAGAAAACAGCCAGATTTCGATTCGGATGCAAACTTAGCACAATGCCCGGTAAGCCAAACACTCGATTCCCCCGGTCCGCTAGGGTTTTATTTGTTAAAATCCTTTTTTGGGGGGCATCATATTCTGGTTGCTGACGTCACACCTGTTAATGGAAAATCGTGTTATTATAATTTTCCATGTATACCACAAAGTAGCAGCATTATTGAAACTCACACCTAGTATTCTGACCAACACGAAAAATGCAAGAAATTTCATCCCAAAATAGCTTTATAGGCAACACACCTTTTGGAACGGAGGGAGTACAACAGTACAATATTAATCACTATTTCCTTTTTTTCTCTATGCTATTTTGCAGCTTCAAGCCATCCAGGCCAAAATGGGTTCAGCTGAGGATGAGTTCACCCCACTGTCTCAGTTAAAGTATGGAATGGACAAGTGTAAAGTGCGGGTGCGCATCTCGCGGCTGTGGGAGTCCTTCAATCCAAAAAATGACACTTTGTTCGGCCTTGACTGCCTTCTGATCGACGATCAGGTGATGCATTCCCTACCTAAAGTGAACACTAAACAGATGAATCACATTGCTTGCTGGCTACTAATGTTTAATTACCATCCTTTTTCTCAATGCACTGATTCTTCTAGTTGTATTCCACTCGTAGGGTAAAACTATGCAGGCGCGTGTAGAACCCGGCGATATAGAGCGGTTTGAACATAGGCTAGTTGAACATAGTCTTGTCAGATTTTCATGTTGATGTGCAGAGGTGTCATGTAGCAATGAGTGGACTATGTACATTAGAAGGCAGACCGTGGTCACTGAGATAGAAGGAGATATTGATTCGATTCCCCTCTACAGCTTTGAGTTTGTTAATTTTAAGGATCTCCGTTCTAGGTGTGGCGACAACAGCTTATTGACAGGTAGATTCTTTTAGCACAGAAAGTTTGATCAGAGTTAGACCTACCACTTGTATATCTTATTCTTTCCCTTGCATGTGTGGATATACATTACGCAGATGTTCTGGGACACGTAGTAGGTGTCGGGGAGCTACAGGAGGTCACAAAAAGATCCCGCGTTATAGAAATTTGCAATGCAAGCATTCGGGACTTGAGGTAACGGAATACACTTTTTTCTTTTGGATGATTGATGCCCCCTGATAGCTCCTCACTGCTGGAGTTATCACTTACAGAGGAAAGGTACTGGGTGTCACACTGTATGGTGATATTGCTTCTGGTTTTGCTGAGGATATGGCCGAGAAAGGCAAAGACGCCTCAGTTGTTGCTGTCTTTGCAGGGATATCTGTTGATTCCTCGTCATCGGGTTAATCCTTGATCCACTCTATCATTTACTGTTGTTTTATATTCCTTTCTTTTCTTGTAAAACTTCAGTCTGTCTATCATTCAATGCAACCATAGTGTATACTGAAACCTTTTAGCGCAATTTGTGATCTCTTTGTGTTATATACAGTTTGCTCTACAACGTCTTCAGAGTACTATCTGGATTTGGAAATACCAGCGGTGCAAGAATTCCATGCGAAGTGAGTGGACTTCATAAGTTTATACCTACATTAATGATTGATCCGAGCTGTACTAGTACATGGCTAACTGGTTCATGTGCATGCAGTTTGCGCATTCAGCAAGCAAACCCTGTTCCGAAGAAAACACCAGCTCAGAAGTTAGCCGAGAGTTGGCGAACAATCAAACAGCTAAAGAGCCTTGATCCGGAAGAGTATGACGAGGTGAATTAAGTTTGTTGCTCTTCTCGTTTGCGTGTGCAAAGCCAATCCGTTGTTCTCACATATCTCTGTGTTTACTTGCAGGATACCACGTTTTTGTGCAGAGTCTCCCTGATAGACATAGATTGCAGCAATGGCTGGTGCTACCTTGGATGCGACACCTGCCAGAAGTCCATGTACGGGGCCCCAAGGAAATACAAGTGCGCCCGATGTGGTCCGATCAAGAGGCCAGTTCAGTGGTAGGGACCTGCAACGCTATGTGGTTCTCGATTTATACTCGTTGTCATTCATAAGTCACTGACTACCACACCGCTGTTCTGGCCCTTCTGGGCACGCTAGGTACAAGCTGAAGGCGAAGGTGGAAGATGCCACCGGCACAATGGACCTGATTATCTTCTGCGAGGTGGCGGAGGAGCTGGTCGGTGTCTCTGCAGAGGAGCTCGTCGATAACATCGAGGAAGACGACGAGTGGTACGCCCTGCCAGAGGAAATTGAGGATCTTATTGGCTCGACACACACCTTCCAGGTTTTCGACAAGTACGTGAACGGGAGCTTCGCGGTGAGGTCGATCATGGACGATGCTAGCGTCCCACCCCCTGCTGGAGCCGCTAGTGATTGCAAGGAGGAGAAGGCTGACCCTGAGGGGAGCCAGAAGCCTAGCAAGCGCCTGCGAGGGGACGACGACTCGATCAACTAGGGAATGGGGGAGCATTCTGGGACTAATAATAGTGTATCTAGGGTAGTGCCTAGGATCAGGCAATGTATCTTTCTGTTCTCCTTAATCTACCTGGGAACTCCTGCATCTACCGCTGTGGCTCCATCTAGTGATGGTGATGGGTTACAGTCTAACAGATCAGAACCCGTTTAATCCTTTTGAACATTGTTTCCCTCTATATCATGGTTGATGGAAAATGGGCTTTAGACCATTTTGGTAACATACCCTAGCCTCTACCTGAATGCTGTTCGTTGTAGATTCAATGGCGCATAAGGCAAGTTTTCAGATTTTCACCCAAACCAAGTTCTCACTGGATACATCATCAATAGAGTAAATTTGAAATGAAGGGGCTGTTCGGCAATCCACTGCTCCCTGAAATTCAAGGATGTGCAGAGCACCTGTTCCCCCGCTCCGTACTTTTTACCTTCAGCTCCGCCAACTCCGGGAGCGAGATCGTGGAGTCGGAGGGATGCCGAACATGCCTGAAGTAAAAACTATAATGAAGCTTACATAGGCTGATAGGCGGACAGGGCAAATCCAGTGAAGTTTAACCACACTTGTTGCTTCAGGTCATGTTCTTGGTTGCTATTGAACATGAGTAGAAAATAATTTCCATTTTATACTTCTCAGGTTTAGACAAAGTTCGGGCCACAATGAAGTTTAAATGTATTCATAAGCAGTGCAATTCAATACGGTTTCAGTTCATAATTTCACATACGACCAAAATGACGTGTTACGTGAATGATAACGAAATAAAAGAAGAGCTCAGCTTTGTTCTCATGACTACACAACCATGGCATTCAGCATAAACCAATCACACATAGCAGATTGTAATTATGCACGTGAAGTCAGCCATAAGACTATACATGCGACCTCAGTCTGATGTCTGCAGTCAAAATCAGGGCAAGGAACGGGATACAACAGAGCAGCCATGCCACGACAGACGATGAATGAACCGATAGATGTATCAGCGAAGCGAGGCCTTGCCGGAGAGGTGGAGCAGCGCACACTTGTGGTGCGCAGCGCGGAGCTTCTTGTACTTCTGCACGAAGGTTGGCAGGTCGACATCCTTCTCCAGGAACTTTTGGTGCAGCTCCTCTGACTCCTCGTCCAGCTTCGCCATTGTACCTGAGCAGAGAGATGAAGATAAGGTGTGCAAGCATGTCAGCGACAGCCTTGCGTGACGAACAGTTTTACATTGCTAAACTTCAAGCACTGGTTTAGACTGGAAGGAAACCAAGCACGACGTCGCACGAATTGGAACTGCAGCCGTTCAGAACACTTACTTTGCAGCTTGTTGAGCAGCGCAGCAGGAGAATAGGACTTCATAATCTCGTCCTTTTGCCTTTCCAACTCGGCCAACCTGTCCTCAGCGGCAGCTAGTTCTGTGGTTCTGATTATAGTACACTGCACAAAATCACAAACACAACCAGAGTTTCAGAAGGAAATTATCGACTGCAGACAACAATATCAAAAACTTGCACAAAACACTTGAGTAAGATTGTTTTTTGTTTCTATAATGGTTTTAACTAATTCGTGTTTTATCTCTCATAACTGAATTAGCTATTTATATTAAATGGACTAAGTAATGGAAAACAAGACTAGTGGTTACAAACTTGAGAGGTAAATAGTACTGAACCTGATTCCTGAGCTCTGAAATCCGCTGCTCCTTTTCTAAATTTTCTCCTGTATAAATTCACCATAAACCATAACTTCCCACTTAGAGACAATCAAAAGCCCATTTAGAGACACCAATAACTGATCTACAGAAATTGAATAACTCACTCGCAAGCTGCAGGGTCTCCTTTCTAAGCTCATCGCGTAACTAAATATAAGCAGACACAAGTGAGAAAACCGGCAAGAGCACTCTTAGGATGTTCAATGTGGTATATCTATTGGCAAGATCAAGCCTCCAGATAACTTGTATATATTTTAAATCAACAACAGCAACAAATATTACAAAAAAATGTAAGATAATCACCAAAATGGCATCTGAACTACTTAAGAACATGTGTCAGCAATAACCTTCTGTTGCATTTGATAAGGCTCATCCCATTTAATTGATTTATAATGTTAAGTAACAAAGATCATACTAATTACTGCAGTAAAAACTGGAAGCAAAGGAATCTGGTACAAAGGAAGTGAAAACCGACTTGCTGAATTATATGTCTATTTATGCTACAACAGAAACACTAACCAAAAAAACCAGGGGAACCATTCTTAGCAGTTAGCAACCCCACTTTTATATTAGAACCAACAGCATTAAAATACATGTAGCTATCACGTATAACAACCAATTCAACCATACCGCAATGAAGTCAGCAATTACAATGGTATAGGCAGCAGCAAGACTTACATTGTTCTGTGTTTTAACTTGGTCAAGTGAATTGAAAAAAGCATTATATGACTCTTTGTCCTTTAACAGCCTCTGCAGCTCATCAACACTGCATCAATAGTAAAGGTAAGAACAGCAGAGCATAACATAGTTCTGTATTCCAAAAAGTATGTATAACCATCACCATATAATGGTATGTATAACGAAATACTGTGCAAATACACACACAGTAAACATTTGGAAATTTGAAACATATCAAATCTATGCATAATTGCTGCTTCCAAATTCTCTAGCATACATATAGTTGGCATGCCTTCCATGCATCTGTTTTCTACTCATCAGTAATTCATCTATAATTGCCCTCTAGAATCAACCTACATAATCGTTCTATTGGCCACATAGACAATTAAAGAAGTTCTTGTTCTTGCAATGTTCCATCTTATCTCTGCAGTGTCGATGTAAAATAGAGCCATGCCCGGTTATAATTTGTACAAAAGAGTGCTGAAGTGAAAAAGAGTCATGCTCAACTAAAACATTCAGGGATTAGGCGCATGAGTGATAATTTTCCACATTTCCTCATTTACTAAGATAGGATAAATAGCATATGTAGAATGATGTTGTCTGCTCAATACGAAACTTACTTACTTACGAAGCCTTTTATCCCAAACAAGTTGGGGTAGGCTAGATATGGAACCCTTTCACGAGGACTTCCCAGGAGGTCACCCATCCTAGTACTACTCTCGCCCAAATGGGTTTCATACCCAAAAGACTGGCTAGTTTTTACGTTGGCTCGCCAAGCCTATCACAACCCTTAGATATGAAACCCTTTCACGAGGACTTCCTAGGAGGTCACCCATCCTAGTACTACTCTCGCTCAAATGGGTTTCATACCTATGGGACTGGCTAGTTTTTACGTTGGCTCGCCAAGCCTATCACAACCCTCCTCCTTTACCCGGGCTTGGGACCGGCTATGCCTAGAAGACATAGGCGGAGTTTGTCTGCTCAATACAAAACAACAAATCAAATTTGGGTTTGTCCAGCAAGTACCATAATAATATCTTGTAGCAAGTTCTTATAGAAGGTGCAAATAACAATGAGCAAATACCTGAAAATGCAAATCTTTAAGGGGGAGATGCAAATTTGATGGTCTAAGCAGCACAACAACTGAATATATTAGCCACTTTACATAGTTTTCTTTTCATATTATATCCAACATTGCCAGAAAGTGAAAGGAGTCTTCAAGGTGTTAGTATAAAATATCTTTCGTACAACTTGGATGTGGCAATCTTCTGACACAAAGCTTCTTCAGTATTATTACTTGAAGCAGAATTGAGGATTATGAAATTGTACCCACTACCCATAGTAAGATCAAAGAAATGAGTGGTTTCCTTTTCTTATTCCTAGCTGGAACATGGAAAATGCCAGCCTTGATCCAGCATTAAAATGTGATACGCTATAAAAAGATTACAATTTAAAAGATAAGCATTTCTTCAAATAGTATAAGCTTACCAGGTTTAGAAACTCTCAGTTTGAAGATGAACATTCAAATATACGTCGCATCATGGTAAAACTAAGATGTTGGTTGCAATTTATAGTCCACAATACAGATACAGTTTTACAAAAAGACGCAAGAAATGCTGAAAGGAAAGAAGGCCAATAGTGTACCTCTTATCCCTCAAACGAGCAATTATCCCTGCAGCTTCAGCTGGAGACGGTTGGCCACGTGATGAAGGCTGAGGATGATCTGAAGCTCTTTGGTGTGGACTAGCACCGGAAGAGCTGGGTGTGGATGGATGTGAAGATGAACCACCTACCGAGGGAGGGTACCAAGATTGCGTAGATATGTTCTGGAAATTTGGTTCAGGTTGCTGCTGCTGCTGCTGTTGCTGCTGAGAGCTGCTGATAGCATTTATTAATAAGCAAACCTAAGGAAGTAAGCAAGACAAGTAAAAGGTACAAAGCAATCCTAAGACAAAATATACAGTGCCATTCACATACACTATTCTAATAATTCAGTGTAACTGAAGATCCAAGCATAGGTAATGCAAAATAGTAGTTCGGCTAGGCTGACAGCAAAATAATGTTTTGGAGCAAAAGTGAGCAGATTCATGAACCATGTTGATTGCACGATTTTCTTTGAAATGATGGACTAGGTACAACACTAAGCCTGCCTGGTAGGTGGACTGAACCTCCGACAAATAACGTAGCATGAACTGACAACTTATTTCATTTGCATTATTTCCCAGCATTAGGTTTTGATCAACAGGGAAGCTCAATCTATACACGAAAACGTCGGGTCACAAGAATGAGAAACGAATGGAACTTATTGGCTATATTCCCCAATATATCTGGTTTACGAAGAGAGACAACTCAATTCATACAACATTCAGAAAAATTGCTTCGGAAGATTGAAAAGTAAACGTCTGGACAAAGAGATAAGAATGGGCAATACCACCTAGATTAGTTTTCAATTGCAAATGGCATTAACCTACCCGAAAAGAGGAATTCTCCAGCTCATCGCGCAAAAGCAGTCTGCATCAAAAGAAAGAGAAGGCCGTGTGAACTTGAAATGTTTGAACCGTCAGCTATGAATAATGAGAGTTAATATCTAAAAGTAAACTCTGATGGGAAATAACGTCTCAACGGTAATACATACTGGTGACATGACAGGACGCTAACATTTTCTGAGAACACGGAAGATTGGTGTGTGCCATTACCATTAAGAAGAAAAAATGACAAGACACTAAAGCTGCATCGCAAAGAAACCATCTGACCAAATCAGCATACAGTTGTATGCTATAGGCAGATTGAATTGCAGGCAGTGGTTTCTATTCCCAAACTCCCTACAGATGCCATGGGAAGAGAGCTAGAGAAGTCATGCGTTTGCTGGCATATTGCTATTGCAAAATACAGTCTAGGCGCATTCAGGCACCCAGCAGCTCTCCAAAGTCGAAACTACTAAGTTGTAATAACGCCCTAAAGTTCCTAAACTTGTAATTTGTCAGGGCCTGCCGAGTCGGTAGGTAGGCAAAAATCCTTGGAGCAGAAAATTCCAACAGGGGATTCTAAGGGTTTACACAGGCGGCCAACGCCCCCGGAAACCAATCGACCGGACGCGACTTTTTACCATCTAATCTGGCAACTCCGAGGGGGATTTTGTTTCTCCTCACGCGGCGACGGGACGCAGCCGGCCCGGATCAGAGGGGGCGCAGAAGCGATCCCGGTGGATCAAAGGAGGGGGGAGGGGTTGGTTACCTCGCCGGCCGGCGTCCGCGTCCGCGTCGGCGCGCTGCTCTTGCTTCGCGTGGGGGGGAGAGGGGGATGCGCAGACTGATTGCTGGGTCCGCCGGGTGAATTCTGGGAGGAAGGGGGGAGGGGAGAGAGAGAGACGGGCAAGGTTGGTTCGACCGAGTGAAAAGAAACCGTGTCCGACCTCCGAATCTGTCATGATGGTGGACGGGGCCAAAATCTGGGCCGACATAGCCGAAACCGACGCGCTTCGGGCCTCCTGCGTGCGCGGTTGTAGCAGTGCGTTTTTTTCCTGTTTCTTCGCTATTTGGGCTGGTTTTTCTGCGTGTGTTTTTTTGCCCTGTTTTCACTTTCTTGGGGTCGGGTTTTCATGGGGTTTTTCTTTTATTTGTTTCTTTTTTTATGTTTTTCTTTTGTTCTTGTATTTCTTCACTGGTTTTCTTCTGTTTTCTTTTTCTTCTTTGCTATACCTTGTGTTTTCTTGTTTTAACGGGCTTTCTTTGGTTGTTCTTTTCTTCTTCTTCTTTATATATATGTTGTTTTCCTTTGTTTCTTTCTAGGCTTCTTGGTTTTCTTCGCCTTTCCTTTTGTTTATTTGTCGGTTTTCACTACGTTTTTCTTTCCTTTCTTATTTTCTTATTTTTCTTTCTTTTCATTGTTTCTTTCTTGTTGTTCATCGGGTTTCTTCATTTTTCTTTCTCATTTTTACTGTTTTCCAAATATATTAAGTATTTTCTTCTTCTTAAATACAAGTTTTCAAAACTTCTCAAATACATGGTCACCATTTTTTAAATACACGACGTCATTTTTGTAATGGGAATAAATATTTTTACACACACAATGTACATTTTTTATATACATGTTTAGCTTTTATAACACAGATTTAAAAAAAGTTTTTGATGTCTGATTTTATTAAATATAATTTTTTTTATACACTTGGAACATTTTTTTATACATGTTTCACATTTTTTAAATACATGATCAACATTTTGTCAAAGACATTTTGTATTTTTTGTGTACATTTTTGGTATACAAGAACAAACTTTTTTTACACAGATTTAACATTATTCAACTGCTTGATTAACCTTTTTAAATACATGATCAACATTTTTTTCAAACACATTGTATATTTTTTGTAAAAATATATTGTATACATGAGAAACAAATCATATACATATTTAAAAATTTTCAAATACTTGATATATTTTTTTGAAAATGCTTGCTACATCTCCTAAATACATGATTAACCTTTTCTCATATACATCTTAAACCTTTTTCGTATACATGAGAAACATTTTTTCTATACGCATTTACAATTTCTCAAATGCTTGATTAACATTTTTAAATATTAATGTAAAGTGTTTTTTTGCAATATATATAAATTTAAGTATTTAGAATATATGGAAATATAAACAAAAGACGAAACAATCCTGTATTTTGAAAACAGTGAAAGCCGATAAAAGAAATGTTTTTGACGTCTGCATTTATTAAATGTTTTTGAAAACAATCATGTATTTTTATAAAGATTAAAAAAATGTTTTTGATGTCTGCTCTGATTAAATGTACATTTTTTATACACTAGGAACATTTTTCTATACATGTTTCATATTTTTAAATACATGATCAACATTTTGTCAAACACATTTTGTATTTTTTGTATACATTTTTCGTATACATGGCAAACATTTTTTTACACAGTTTACCATTATTCAAATGCTTGATTACCCTTTTAAAATACATAATCAACATTTTTTTCATACACATTGTGTATGTTTTGTAAAAATATTTGTATACATGAGAAACGAATTATATACAGATTTAACATTTTTCAAATACTTGATTACATTTTTGAAAATGCTTGATTTAAATTTCCTAAATACATGATCAACATTTTTCATATACATTTTATACTTTTTTCGTACACATGGGAAACATATTTTCTATACACATTTACCGTTTTTCAAATGGTTGATTAAAATTTTAAATATATTAATGTATTTTTTTTGCAATATATATAAGTTTAAGTATTTAGAATATATGGAAATATAGACAAAAGTGGAAAAAACAGCGTGAAAAGATGAAACAATCGTGTATTTTGAAAATAGTGAAAGCCGATAAAAACAAAAAGAAATAAAGAAAACAAATGAAAAAAAGGAAAGAAACAAAAAAACAAAGAAAATAAAGAAACTAAAAAAACAATGAAATAAAAAAAGTAAGGCAAAGAAAACAAAGAAGTTGAAAAAGAACAAAGAAAACCAACATATAAAGCTGAAGAAAAGAGCAAAACCAACGTGTGCTTAGATGGTTAATTGGACAGTGGTATCCCCAGCCACTAGGGTTCAAGTTCTTATGCTCGCATTTATCCTGGATTTATTTTAGAATTTCCGGCGATGTATGTTCAGTGGGAGGAGATATTGCCATCGACTACGAGTGCCTACAGTGACTTGGTATAATTTGTAAAAAAAAAAAGATTAAAAAAATGTTTTTGATGTCTGCTTTTATTAAATGTACATTTTTTTATACAGTAGGAACATTTTTCTATACATGTTTCATATCTTTTAAATACATGATCAACATTTTGTCAAACACATTCTGTAGTTTTTGTATACATGACAAACATTTGTTTAGACAGAAAAATATTTTGTATATATGAGAAATGAATTATATAGATTTAACATTTTTCAAATACTTGATTCACATTTTTGAAATTGCTTGCTTTACATTTCCTAAATACATGATCAACATTTTTCATATACATTTTATACTTTTTTGTATAAATGAGAAACATTTTTTCTATACACAATTACCATTTTTAATATATTTATATAATGTATTTTTACAATATATTTAAATTTAAGTATTTAGAATATATGGAAATATGAAGAGAAGTAGAAAAAAATAGCGTGAAAGATGAAACAATCGTGTATTTTAAAAACAGTGAAAGCTGATAAAGAAACAAAAAGAAACGAAGAAAACAAATGAACAAAAGGAAAGAAACAAAAAAACCAAAGGAAAAACCCAAGGAAAACTAATAAATAAATTAAATAAAGGCAAATAAAATGAACAAGTCGAGAAAGAACAAAGAAAACCAACATATTATAAAGATAAAGAAAAGAGCGAACCAACTTATGTTTGGATGGTTAGGCAAAGATCTTGATTCGTTCTTGTGATACTTGTTTCACTTCTCAAAGCATCCCAACAATGATCCCCTGTTGCTAGTTGTGATGTCTTTGATGTTTGTGTGTTTGGAGTTCATTAATGTACAATGAAATAATATTTAGCCTCATGTTATGCTTTTCAAGCAAAGATCTTATTGGTATATTTTATGACTTCCTTGTGGATATCTTGTTCCTTCCTTTTCTAACTATTTTGTGCGTACATTCTTCTTTGTGGATGAAGGAAATATGCCCTAGAGGCAATAATAAAGTTGTTATATATATTTCCTTATATCATGATAAATGTTTATTATTCATGCTAGAATTGTATTAACCGGAAACTTAGTACATGTGTGAATACATAGACAAACAAAGTGTCACTAGTATGCCTCTACTTGACTAGCTCGTTGAATCAAAGATGGTTAAATTTCCTAGCCATAGACATGATTGGTCATTTGATTAACGGGATCACATCATTAGAGAATGATATGATTGACTTGACCCATTTCGTTAGCCTAGCACTTGATCATTTAGTTTATTTGCTATTGCTTTCTTCATGACTTATACATGTTCCTATAACTATGAGATTATGCAACTCCCGAATACCGGAGGAACACTTAGTGTGCTACCAAACGTCACAACATAACTGGGTGATTATAGAGGTGCTCTACAGGTGTCTCCGATGGTGTTTGTTGAGTTGGCATAGATCGAGATTAGGATTTGTCACTCCGATTGTCGGAGAGGTATCTCTGGGCCTCTCGGTAATGCACATCACTATAAGCCTTGCAAGTGATGTGACTAATGAGTTAGTTGCGGGATGATGCATTACGGAACGAGTAAAGAGACTTGCCGGTAACGAGATTGAACTAGGTATTGAGATACCGACGATCGAATCTCGAGCAAGTAGCATACCGATGACAAAGGGAACAACGTATGTTGTTATGCGGTTTGACCGATAAAGATCTTCATAGAATATGTGGGAGCCAATATGAACATCCAGGTTCCGCTATTGGTTATTGACCGGAGACGTGTCTCGGTCATGTCTACATAGTTCTCGAACCCGTAGGGTCCGCACGCTTAACGTTCGGTGATGATCGGTATTATAAGTTTATGTGTTTTGATGTACCGAAGGTAGTTCGGAGTCCCGGATATGATCACGGACATGACGAGGAGTCTTGAAATGGTCGAGACATAAAGATCGATATATTGGATGACTATGTTTGGACATCGGAATGGTTCCGGGTGAGTTCGGGCATTTACCGGAGTACCGGGAGGTTACCGGAACCCCCCGGAAAGTATATGGGCCTTATTGGGCCATAGTAGGAGAGAGGTGAAGGGAGCCTAGGAGGGGGCGCGCCCCCCCAAGCCCAATCCGAATTGGGTGGGGGGCCGGCCCCCCTTTCCTTCCTCCTTCCTCCTTCCTCCCCCTTCCTTCCTCTCCTAGTCCAACTAGGGAAGGGGGGATCCTACTCCCGGTGGGAGTGGGACTCCTCCAGGGCGCGCCATAGAGGGCCGGCCCTCCCCCCTCCTCCACTCCTTTATATACGGGGGAGGAAGGCACCCCATAGACACACAAGTTAACATTGTCTTAGCCGTGTGCGGTGCCCCCCTCAACCATAATCCACCTCGGTCATACCGCTGTAGAGCTTAGGCGAAGACCTACGTCGGTAACTTCATCATCACCGTCATCACGCCGTCGTGCTGACGAAACTCTCCCTCGACACTCAGCTGGATCAAGAGTTCGTGGGACATCACCGAGCTGAACGTGTGTAGATCGCGGAGGTGCCGTACTTTCGGTACTAGGATCGGTCGGATCGTGAAGACGTACGACTACATCAACCGCGTTGTCATAACGCTTCCGCTTTCGGTCTACGAGGGTACGTAGACAACACTCTCCCCTCTCGTTGCTATGCATCACCTAGATGGATCTTGCGTGTGCGTACGAATTTTTTTGAAATTACTGCGTTCCCCAACAGTGGCATCCGAGCCAGGTCTGTGCGTAGATGTTATATGCACGAGTAGAACACAAAGAGTTGTGGGCGATAATAGTCATACTGCTTACCAGCATGTCATACTTTGATTCAGCGGTATTGTTGGATGAAGGGGCCCGGACCGACATTACGCGTACGCTTACGCGAGACTGGTTCTACCGACGTGCTTCGCACCCAGGTGCCTGGCGGGTGTCAGTTTCTCAAACTTTAGTTGAATCGAGTGTGGCTACGCCCGGTCCTTGTTGAAGGTTAAAACAACACACTTGACGAAAAATCGTTGTGGTTTTGATGCGTAGGTAAGAACGGTTCTTGCTCAGCCCGTAGCAGCCACGTAAAACTTGCAACAACAAAGTAGAGGACGTCTAACTTGTTTTTGCAGGGCATGTTGTGATGTGATATGGTCAAGACATGATGCTAAATTTTATTGTATGAGATGATCATGTTTTGTAACAGAGTTATCGGCAACTGGCAGGAGCCATATGGTTGTTGCTTTATTGTATGAAATACAATCGCCATGTAATTGCTTTACTTTATCACTAAGTGGTAGCGATAGTCATAGAAGCAATAGTTGGCGAGACGACAACGATGCTTCGATGGAGATCAAGGTGTCAAGCCGGTGACGATGGTGATCATGACGGTGCTTTGGAGATGGAGATCAAAGGAACAAGATGATGATGGCCATATCATATCACTTATATTGATTGCATGTGATGTTTATCCTTTATGCATCTTATTTTGCTTAGTTCGGAGGTAGCATTATACGATGATCTCTTACTAAATTTCAGGGTACAAGTGTTCTCCCTGAGTATGCACCGTTGCGAAAGTTCGTCGTGACGAGACACCACGTGATGATCGGGTGTGATAAGCTCTACGTTCACATACAACGGGTGCAAGCCAGTTTTGCACACGCAGAATACTCGGGTTAAACTTGACGAGCCTAGCATATGCAGATATGGATTCGGAACACTGAGACCGAAAGGTCGAGCGTGAATCATATAGTAGATATGATCGACATAGTGATGTTCACCATTGAAAACTACTCCATCTCACGTGATGATCGGACATGGTTTAGTTGATTTGGATCACGTGATCACTTAGATGATTAGAGGGATGTCTATCTAAGTGGGAGTTCTTAAGTAATACGATTAATTGAACCTTAATTTATCATGAACTTAGTACCTGATAGTATTTTGCATGTCTATGTTGTTGTAGATAGATGGCCTGTGCTGTTGTTCCGTTGAATTTTAATGCGTTCCTCGAGAAAGCTAAGTTGAAAGATGATGGTAGCAACTACACGGACTGGGTCCGTAACTTGAGGATTATCCTCATTGCTGCACAGAAGAATTACGTCCTGGAAGCACCGCTAGGTGCCAAACCCGCTGCAGGAGCAACGCCAGATGTTATGAACGTCTGGCAGAGCAAAGCTGATGACTACTCCATAGTTCAGTGTGCCATGCTTTACGGCTTAGAACCGGGACTTCAACGACGTTTTGAACGTCATGGAGCATATGAGATGTTCCAGGAGTTGAAGTTAATATTTCAAGCAAATGCCCGGATTGAGAGATATGAAGTCTCCAATAAGTTCTATAACTGCAAAATGGAGGAGAATAGTTCTGTCAGTGAGCATATGCTCAAAATGTCTGGGTATCATAATCACTTGACTCAGCTGGGAGTTAATCTTCCGGTTGATAGTGTCATTGACAGAGTTCTTCAATCACTGCACCAAGCTACAAAAGCTTCGTGATGAACTATAACATGCAAGGGATGGATAAGATGATTCCTGAGCTCTTCGCAATGCTAAAGGCTGCGGAGGTGGAAATCAAGAAGGAGCATCAAGTGTTGATGGTCAACAAGACCACCAGTTTCAAGAAAAAGGGTAAAGGGAAGAAGGGGAACTTCAAGAAGAACGGCAAGCAAGTTGTTGCTCAAGTGAAGAAGCCCAAGTCTAGACCTAAGCTTGAGACTGAGTGCTTCTACTGCAAAGGGACTGGTCACTGGAAGCGGGACTGCCCCAAGTATTTGGCGGATAAGAAGGATGGCAAGGTGAACAAAGGTATATGTGTTATACATGTTATTGATGTGTACCTTACTAATACTCGCAGTAGTACTTGGGTATTTGATACTGGTGCTATTGCTAATATTTGCAACTCGAAACAGGGACTATGGATTAAGCGAAGATTGGATAAGGACGAGGTGACGATGCACGTGGGAAATGGTTCCAAAGTCGATGTGATCGCCGTCGGCACGCTACCTCTACATCTACGTTCGGGATTAGTTTTAGACCTGAATAATTGTTATTTGGTGCCAGCGTTAAGCATGAACATTATATCTGGATCTTGTTTGATGTGAGACGGTTATTCATTTAAATCTGAGAATAATAGTTGTTCTATTTATATGAGTAATATCTTTTATGGTCATGCACCCTTGAAGAGTGGTCCATTTTTGTTGAATCTCGATAGTAGTGACCCACATATTCATAATATTGAAGCCAAAAGATGCAGAGTTGATAATGATAGTGCAACTTATTTGTGGCACTGCCGTTTGGGTCATATTGGTGTAAAGCGCATGAAGAAACTCCATTCTGATGGACTTTTGGAATCACTTGATTATGAATCACTTGGTACTTGCGAACCATGCCTCATGGGCAAGATGACTAAAACTCCGTTCTCCGGAACAATGAAGCGAGCAACAGATTTGTTGGAAATCATACATACTGATGTATGTGGTCCGATGAATATTGAGGATCGCGGCGGGTATCGTTATTTTCTGACCTTCACAGATGATTTGAGCAGATATGGGTATATCTACTTGATGAAACATAAATCTGAAACATTTGAAAAGTTCAAAGAATTTCAGAGTGAAGTGGAAAATCATCGTAACAAGAAAATAAAGTTTCTACAATCTGATTGTGGAGGAGAATATTTGAGTTACGAGTTTGGTATTCATTTGAAACAATGCGGAATAGTTTTGCAACTCACGCCACCTGGAACACCACAGCGTAATGGTGTATCCGAATGTCGTAACCGCACTATATTAGATATGGTGCGATCGATGATGTCTCTTACCGATTTACCGCTATCGTTTTGGGGTTATGCTTTAGAGACGGCTGCATTCACGTTAAATAGGGCACCATCTAAATCTGTTGAGACGACACCTTATGAACTGTGGTTTGGCAAGAAACCCAAGTTGTCGTTTCTTAATGTTTGGGGCTGCGATGCTTATGTGAAAAAGCTTCAACCTGATAAGCTCGAACCCAAATCGGAGAAATGTGTCTTCATAGGATACCCAAAGGAGACTGTTGGGTACACCTTCTATCACAGATCCGAAGGCAAGACATTCGTTGCTAAGAATGGATCCTTTCTAGAGAAGGAGTTTCTCTTGAAAGAAGTGAGTGGGAGGAAAGTAGAACTTGATGAGGTAACTGTACCTGCTCCCTTATTGGAAAGTAGTTTATCACAGAAATCAGTTCCTGTGACTCCTACACCAATTATTGAGGAAGCTAATGATGATGATCATATAACTTCAGATCAAGTTACTACTAAACCTCGTAGGTCAACCAGAGTAAGATCCGCACCAGAGTGGTACGGTAATCCTGTTCTGGAGGTCATGTTACTTGACCATGACGAACCTACAAACTATGAGGAAGCAATGATGAGCCCAGATTCCGCAAAATGGCTTGAGGCCATGAAATCTGAGATGGGATCCATGTATGAGAACAAAGTGTGGACTTTGGTTGACTTGCCCGATGATCGGCGAGCCATCGAGAATAAATGGATCTTCAAGAAGAAGACTGACGCTGACGGTAATGTTACTGTCTACAAAGCTCGACTTGTTGCGAAAGGTTTTCGACAAGTTCAAGGAGTTGACTACGATGAGACTTTCTCACCCGTAGAGATGCTTAAGTCCGTCCGAATCATGTTAGCAATTGCTGCATTTTATGATTATGAAATTTGGCAAATGGATGTAAAGACTGCATTCCTGAATGGATTTCTGGAAGAAGAGTTGTATATGATGCAACCTGAAGGTTTTATCAATCCAAAGGATGCTAACAAAGTGTGCAAGCTCCAGGGATCCATTTATGGACTGGTGCAAGCATCTCGGAGTTGGAATAAACGTTTTGATAGTGTGATCAAAGCATATGGTTTTATACAGACTTTTGGAGAAGCCTGTATTTACAAGAAAGTGAGTGTGAGCTCTGTAGCATTTCTAATATTATATGTGGATGACATATTGTTGATTGGAAATGATATAGAATTTCTGGATAGCATAAAAGGATACTTGAACAAGAGTTTTTCAATGAAAGAGCTCGGTGAAGCTGCTTATATATTGGGCATCAAGATCTATAGAGATAGATCAAGACGCTTAATTATTGGACTTTCACAAAGCACATACCTTGATAAAGTTTTGAAGAAGTTCAAAATGGATCAAGCAAAGAAAGGGTTCTTGCCTGTGTTACAAGGTGTGAAGTTGAGTCGGACTCAATGCCCGACCACTGCAGAAGATAGAGAGAAAATGAAAGTCATTCCCTATGCTTCAGCCATAGGTTCTATCATGTATGCAATGCTGTGTACCAGACCTGATGTGTGCCTTGCTATTAGTTTAGCAGGGAGGTACCAAAGTAATCCAGGAGTGGATCACTGGACAGCGGTCAAGAACATCCTGAAATACCTGAAAAGGACTAAGGATATGTTTCTCGTTTATGGAGGTGACAAAGAGCTCGTCGTAAATGTTTACGTCGATGCAAGCTTTAACACTGATCCGGATGACTCTAAGTCACAAATCGGATACGTGTTTATATTGAACAGTGGAGCTGTTAGTTGGTGCAATTCTAAGCAAAGCGTCGTGGCGGGATCTACGTGTGAAGCGGAGTACATAGCTGCTTCGGAAGCAGCAAATGAAGGAGTCTGGATGAAGGAGTTCATATCCGATCTAGGTGTCATACCTAGTGCATCGGGTCCAATGAAAATCTTTTGTGACAATACTAGTGCAATTGCCTTGGCAAAGGAATCCAGATTTCACAAGAGAACCAAGCACATCAAGAGACGCTTCAATTCCATCCGCGATCAGGTCAAGGAGGGAGATATAGAGATTTGCAAGATACATACGGATCTGAATGTTGCAGACCCGTTGACTATGCCTCTCTCACGAGCAAAACATGATCAACACCAAGACTCCATGGGTGTTAGAATCATTACTGTGTAATCTAGATTATTGACCCTAGTGCAAGTGGGAGACTGAAGGAAATATGCCGTAGAGGCAATAATAAAGTAGTTATTTATATTTCCTTATATCATGATAAATGTTTATTATTCATGCTAGAATTGTATTAACCGGAAACTTAGTACATGTGTGAATACATAGACAAACAGAGTGTCACTAGTATGCCTCTACTTGACTAGCTCGTTGAATCAAAGATGGTTAAGTTTCCTAGCCATAGACATGCATTGTCATTTGATTAACGGGATCACATCATTAGAGAATGATGTGATTGACTTGACCCATTCTGTTAGCCTAGCACTTGATCGTTTAGTTTATTTGCTATTGCTTTCTTCATGACTTATACATGTTCCTATGACTATGAGATTATGCAACTCCCGAATACCGGAGGAACACTTTGTGTGCTACGAAACGTCACAACGTAACTGGGTGATTATAAAGGTGCTCTACAGGTGTTTGTTGAGTTGGCATAGATCGATATTAGGATTTGTCACTCCGATTGTCGGAGATGTATCTCTGGGCCCTCTCGGTAATGCACATTACTATAAGCCTTGCAAGCAATGTGACTAATGAGTTAGTTGCGGGATGATGCATTACGGAACGAGTAAAGAGACTTGCCGGTAACGATATTGAACTAGGTATTGAGATACCGACGATCGAATTTCGGGCAAGTAACATAACGATGACAAAGGGAACAACGTATGTTGTTATGCGGTTTGACCAATAAAGATCTTCGTAGAATATGTGGGAGCCAATATGAACATCCAGGTTCTGCTATTGGTTATTGACCGGAGACGTGTCTCGGTCATGTCTACATAGTTCTCGAACCCGTAGGGTCCGCACGCTTAACGTTCGGTGACGATCGGTATTATGAGTTTATGTGTTTTGATGTACCGAAGGTAGTTCGGAGTCCCGGATATGATCACGGACATGAGAGGAGTCTCTAAATGGTCGAGACATAAAGATCGATATATTGGATGACTATGTTTGGACATCGGAATGGTTCCGGGTGAGTTCGGGCATTTATCGGAGTACAGGGAGGTTACCGGAACCCCCCGGGAAGTATATGGGCCTTATTGGGCCATAGTGGGAGAGAGGAGAAGGGAGCCTAGGAGGGGGCGCGCCCCCCAAGCCCAATCCGAATTGGGTGGGGGGCCGGCCCCCCTTTCCTTCCTCCTCCCTCCCTCTTCCTTCCTCTCCTAGTCCAACTAGGGAGGGGGGGGGGGGGAATCCTACTCCCGGTGGGAGTAGGACTCCTCCAGGGCGCGCCATAGAGGGCTGGCTCTCCCCCCTCCTCCACTCCTTTATATACGGGGGAGGGGGGCACCCCATAGACACACAAGTTAACATTGTATTAGCCGTGTGCGGTGTCCCCCCTCCACCATAATCCACCTCGGTCATACCGTTGCAGTGCTTAGGCGAAGCCCTGCGCCGGTAACTTCATCATCACCGTCATCACACCATCGTGCTGATGAAGCTCTCCCTCGACACTCAGCTGGATCAAGAGTTCGTGGGACGTCACCGAGCTGAACGTGTGCAGATCGCGGAGGTGCCGTACTTTCGGTACTAGGATCGGTCGGGTCGTGAAGACGTATGACTACATCAACCGCGTTGTCATAACGCTTCCGCTTTCGGTCTACGAGGGTACGTAGACAACACTCTCCCCTCTCGTTGCTAGCATCACCTAGATGGATCTTGCGTGTGCGTAGGATTTTTTTGAAATTACTGTGTTCCCCAACAGTGGATTGATATCATCATGATTTTCATCTACCTAGAA
This sequence comes from Triticum aestivum, assembly GCF_018294505.1. Lineage (NCBI taxonomy): Eukaryota > Viridiplantae > Streptophyta > Magnoliopsida > Poales > Poaceae > Triticum > Triticum aestivum. Next base: position 469,568,691 of record NC_057805.1, on the reverse strand, counting down.
TCTTATACACTTGAGAGAAGTTGCATATCAAGTTGATATCCTTTTTCTTTCACGTCCACCTTTTCTTTCTTGGTTTATTTCTTTGGTGGCTGTGTGAAAGCTTTTGCCTTGAGTGCGGGTCTTATCTCGTTGCATCTTGATGCACTCTTTTGTGGTGAATATGTTTTCCTCATGCTTGTTTTGACGAGGCTTTTGCCATTTCGATTGGTACCCTCCTCTTGACAAAGCTATCATTTTCTATCTTCACCATGGGTTGTCACAAGCATTGGCTTTTAGTTTGCGTATTAGTGAGCTTGTGATCCCATTTGCTTGTTGTGTGTGTGGTGGGGGGGGAGGACATGTCTTGCACCTTGTATCTCATCCATTCAAGTCTATGTTGACGCTTAATGCTCATCCTTATATTAGTTTTCTCAAGTGTCTTGCCATGACTCACACACATCTTTTTGGTTGAGCCTATCTTAAGTTGCCTCTTTTACGTGTTGCTCAACCATGTGCTTGTTGCAAGTGTTATACTTTGTTTCTTATCTATGCTCACTTGCACTTGTTGTGAGTTTATATTTATTTTGGGGGAGTGATGATCCTATTTTGTGCACGTTGTATCCAAATACAAAACTAAATAATGCACAAATCATGGGAGCTTCTCTACATTCTTTAGAACACTCCTATGCTCATATCATAATATCTTTTATTCATGTGGCCCATAGGATCATTTGATGGCTTGTTCCAATTGGTATCTTTTGATTGCTTGCTTCACTCCTTGGTATGCCTTTGTGCCATATCATCCTTTTTGCAATCTTTGGATCCTCAGTATAGTTTGTCTTCCTTCAACTATTTATCATTGGGTATGTGTATATCATTCCACTCATATTTTGAGATATACATAATTTATGGAGGAACACATATTATATTGGCCTTCTATGTTTTTCGCCCACTTTGGCAATCGATGCCAATGGGGGAGAAGTTTAGAGAGTTTGGTTTCATGCTTTGGTTTTGTACTTAAGCATTTGCATCTCATGCTCATGCATTATTGGTTGTTTCTTTGCATGGTTGTGCTTAATTCCTTATATAAACTCCCTCGAAAGTGATTGTCATCAATTACCAAAAATGGGGGAGATTGAAAGATCATGGTGCCCCCATGTTTGGTTTTGGTAATTGATGAAAATCCCTATGGACTAATGGTTGCCTTGAGTTACATTTGAAGGGTTTGTCCACATGCTTTTCTTGAAGATCATTCATTGGTTTCAAGGCTATTAGTAGAAGATTATGTGTTGACCAAGGTGGTATTCAAGGATTTGTCCAAAGATTGGTCATGTGAAAGTTGAGCTTATAGCAAGCATGTCTTGAAGAAGAATAAGATTGTGTGAACATTCATGTTTACCTTTAAGACATCATCTTTATGAAGAGAGAAGATATCACACAAAGTGTAGAAGATGTACCGAGTGGGATCAAGTGATCTCACGGTATGGTAAGCATTGTCCATTACACTTTGTGCACTAACCCATGTTCTATGTGAGAGTTCATTGTGGGGTTAGGTATGTTTCCATGGGCATGCATCAAAAGGAAGATATCATATAACCCATGGAGGAAGACATCAAGTGGTGATCGTCATCAAGGTTGCTGTGTGCAAGTTCAAGTGAAGCATCACAAAGAGATCTTGCTTGAATCTTGCCATCCATTGTGGTGACAATGGACTTGTGAAGGTGTGCAGAAGAGTGGCTCACCCATAGTGGTGTATGGGGGAGCAATCAACTAGTCTTCATCGAGCCAACGCAATTAAGAAAGGTGGTCCAACTTGAGGAGGCCAGGACCGTCATCATCTAGCTCAAGTGGATTATGCGCAAGGCAAAGTAATACGTCTCCAATGTATATTTAATTATTGATTGTTCCATGCAATTATATTATCATTCTTGGATGTTTTACCTTCATTTTATAGCAACTTTATATCATTTTTTGGACTAACCTATTGACATAGTGCCCAGTGCCAGTTGCTGTTTTTTACTTCGCAGAATATCAGTACCAAATGAAGTCCAAATGCCACAAAACTTTTTGGAGATTTTTTTGGACCAGAAGACAACTTGGGAGCAAAGGAAGTGCTCGGGGGGAGGCCAATGGGGCCCGCCACCCACCAGGGCGCGCCAGAGGCCCCTAGCACGCCCTGATGGGTGGTGGGGCCCATGGAGGTCTCCTCCACTGCCTCTCAGCTCTATAAATACTCAGATATTCCAGAAACCCTAGGGGAGCGATCGACACACAATTCCAGCCGCCGCAAGTTCCAGAACCACGAGACCCAATCTAGAGCCCTATTCCGGCACTCTGCCGGAGGGGACGATCACGGGGGGAGGGGGGTTCATCATCCTCATTGGTGCTCCTCCGATGATGCGTGAGTAGTTCACCATAGACCTACGGGTCCGTAGGCAGTAGCTAGATGGCTTCTTCTTTCTTTTTGATTCTCAGTACAATGTTCTCCTCGATGTTCTTGGAGATCTATTTGATGTAATGACTTTTTGCGGTGTGTTTGTTGGGATCCGATGAAGTGCGAGTTTATGATCAGATCTATCCATGAATATTATTTGAGTTATCTTTAATCTCTTATATGCATGATTGTTATATCCTCGTATTTCTTCTCCGAAACTTTGGTTTGGTTTGGCCAACTAGATTGATTTTTCTTGCAATGAGAAGAGGTGCTTTGTAATGGGTTCGATCTTGCGGTGTCCTCAACCAGTGGCAGAAGGGGTAGCGAGGCACGCATGTATCCTTGCTATTAAGGATAAAAAGATGGGGTCTATTCCTACATGAATAGATCTTGTCTACATCAAGTCATCGTTCTTATTGCATTACTCCGTTTCTCCATGAACTTAATACACTAGATGCATGTTGGATAGCGGTCGATGTGTGGAGTAATAGTAGTAGATGCAGGTAGGAGTCAGTCTACTAATCTTGGGCGTGATGCCTATATACATGATCATTGCCTTGGATATCATCATAATTATTTGCTCTTCTATCAATTGCCCAATAGTAATTTGTTTACCCACCGTATGCTATTTTCTTGAGAGAAGCCACTAGTGAAATCTACGGCCCCCGGGTCTATCTTTTATCATATTGTTTTCAGATCTATTACTCCAAAAACCCAAAAATACCTTGCTCCACTTTTTATTTACTTATTTTATTTTGTGCTTTTGCTAGATCTATTTATCCAATCTCAACCGTAGAGGGATTGACAACCCCTCTTACGCGTCGGGTTGCAAGTATTTGTTCTTTGTGTGCATGTACCGTTTACATAGTGTTGCTTGATTCCCCTACTGGATTGATAACCTTGGTTTCATAACTGAGGGAAATACTTACTGTAGCTGTGCTGCATCATCCCTTCCTCTTTGGGGAAATACCGACGCAGTTCTAAGCCACGTCAAAAGGATTTCTGGCGCCGTTGTCGGAGAGACATCATCAACATCTATCAGGTTCCTAATCACAAATCTCATCTCCTTGCAACTTACTTTATTTTCCATTTTCCACTTTTTTTCATCTCCCCCACTTCACAAAAATTTGCCCCTTTTTTGCCTTCTCTTTCGTTCGCCTTTTTCTCTTTCGAATTTTTGTTTTCGTGTTGTCTTGCTTGCCTACTTTGTCGTTGTGGCTAGTTCCTCCTCTATTGCGTGTACCCCCGAGAATGAGGTTCTTAACTTTAAACAAAGGGGAGGGGAGAATCTAAAAGATGCTTGGTATAGAATTTGCAATGCTCATAATAGATCTATCCGTAAGCAATCTACTGTTGTTCTTCTTCGCAGTTTTTATGTGGGCATTACCACTTGGTATAGATTTGTCCTTGATAGGATTACCGGTGGAAGTTTTTTGATGTGTCCATCTTTGGATGCCTTTAACGCTATGGAAATCTAGTGGGTGCACCACCTATCATTAATAATGAAACAAACTTAACTCTTGAGCATGTTAGGCAAAGATTAGATGCTATTGAAAAGAAGATGATCACCAAAGAACATATTGAAAATTTGGATAAAACAATGCATAATCTTGCTAATAAAATTGGGTCAAAAGTGGGAGATGCTCTCAAATTACTAAGGAAAAAGGAAACTGTAGTTAACGAAAGAGTAGAGGAAAGTCTCTCTCGGATTGGTAAGTTGGAAGAAATTTTTAGTAACTTAAGCTCGGCCTTTTCTTCTATTAAAACTATTGAAAAACTCCCATAATTTTGCAAGTCTACACAAGTTACTAAGAACAAGGGTGCTACTTCTAATAGCAACAAGGAAGATCTTAAAATGATTAATATTCACCCCAATTTTGTTGAAGTGGTAAAAGGCCCTACTTTCAAGAATGAATTCTTCAATCTTATTCCTAGACTAGAAGTGTGGTTATTGAAAATATGCATGCTAAATCCTTGAAGAATTCTAGTTGTGTGATTGAGGAGTTGGGAACCAAAGATGACAATACTTGAATCTATGCATTATGCCTAGCCAGGGGCTTAAAACGATAGCGCTTGTTGGGAGGCAACCCAATGAATACAATTTATGTTTTGCTTTTTTCTTTCTGTTCTTGAGTGTTTGCACAATTATGCTACTGTTACGATTGTGTTTTTATGTTTTAATTAGTGTTTGTGCCAAGTAAAGCCTTTGGGATCATGTTGGGTGATAGTTGATTTGATCTTGCCGAAAAACAGCAACTTTTGCGCCCAGTAGCAGAATTGTTAAAAATCACAGAAGCGTGATAAAATTCGGATTTTTTTACACAAGATTGATATACAAATTTCCTACGTTTTCCTAATTTTCAGAATTTTTGGAGTTCGAGAAGTATGGTCAAAGTCCAGATTACTACAGGCTGTTTTGTTTTTGACAGATCTGTTTTCGTTGCATTGTGTGCTTATTTTGATGAATCTATGGATTGTATTAGGGGGTACTGATACGCCCATTTTGCATCATGTTTTCCCACTGTTATTTATAATGTTTTTATGCACAATAATGCTGTATTGAGTAATTCTAATGCCTTTTCTCTCATAATATGCAAGGTTTGCACAAAGAGGGAGAATACCAGCAGCTCGAATTCTGGACCTAAAAAGCTACATCAGATATACTTATTCTGCACATCTCCAAATAAGCTGAAATTCTACCAGAGGGGGGCTGCCTGGTGCCCACAAGACACCAGGGTGCGTCAGGCCCCCCAGGCGTGCCCTGGTGGGTGGTGGGCATCCCAACCCACCTCCGGTGCCCATCTTCTGATATATAAGGTCTTTTGACCTAGAAAAAAAATGAGAGGAGGACTTTTGGGATGGAGCGCCGCCGTCTCGAGCGAAACTTGGGCAGGAGCATTTTTGCCCTCCGGCGGAGCGATTCCGCCAAGGGAACTTCCTTCCCGGAAGGGGAAATCGAAGCCATCGTCATCACCAACAACCCTCTCATCTTTGGGAGGCCAATATTCAACAACATCTTCAATAGCACCAACTCATCTCAAACCCTAGTTCATCTCTTGTGTTCAATCTTTGTACCGGAACCTCAGATGGTACCTGTGGGTGACTAGTAGTGTTGATTACATCTTGTAGTTGATTACTATATGTTTTATTTGGTGGAAGATTATATGTTCAGATCCATTATGCTATTTAATACCCCTCTGATCTTGAGCATGAATATCATTTGTGAGTAGTTACCTTTGTTCTTGAGGTCACGGGAGAAGTCACATTGCAAGTAATCATGTGAATTTAATATGTGTTCGATATTTCGATGATATGTATGTTGTGATTCCCTTAGTGGTGTCATGTGAACGTCGACTACATGGCACTTCACCATCTTTGGGCCTAAGGGAATGCATTGTGGAGTAGTTATTAGATGATGGGTTTCTAGAGTGACAAAATCTTAAACCCTAGTTTATGCGCTACTTCGTAAGGGACTGATTTGGATCCATATGTTTAATGCTATGGTTAGATTTTATCTTAATACTTTTCTCGTAGTTGCGGTTGCTTGCGAGGGGGTTAATCATAAGGTGGAGGTTTGTTCAAGTAAGAGCAGCACCCAAGCACCGGTCCACCCACATATCAAATTATCAAAGTAGTAACGCGAATCAAACAAACATGATGAATGTGACTAGATGAAATTCCCATGTGCCCTCAAGAACGCTTTGCTTATTATAAGAGACCGTTTTGGTCTGTCCTTTGCTACAAAAAGGATTGGGCTATCTTGCTGCACTTTACTTACCGTTACCATTACTTGTCCGTTACAAATTACCATGCTATCAAACTACCTGTTACCGACAATTTCAGTGCTTGCAGAAATTACCTTGCTGGAAACCAATTGTCATTTCCTTCTGCTCCTTGTTGGGTTCGACACTCTTACTTATCAAAAAGACTACGATTGATACCCTATACTTGTGGGTCATCAAGACTCTTTTCTGGCCCCATTGTCGAGGAGTGAAGCGCTCTTGGTAAGTGGAAATCGGTAAGGAAAAATTTATATTTACATGCTGAAATTTATTGTCACTTGCTACTATGGAAAACCATCCTTTGAGGGGTTTGTTCAAGGTATCTTCACCTCGACCGGAAACACAAAGAGTTGCCCCTCAACCTACTACACCTACTGAAAATATTGGTTATGATATGTCGCAAGTTATTGATGATGCTACTTTTGCTATGAATGATGCTTATGATTATGCTAGTACCTTGCTTGATGATAATGTGCCACTAGGTGAATTTCTTGACGAACAACTTGCTAGAGCTAAAGACATTGAGAATGCTGAAACTGATGAAGCCTTTGAAACTGAAAACTATGAAACACCTATTAGACCTAGCTCTCCTAGATTTGAATTTCCTAAGATACCTGAGGGTTATGTTTTGGATGGAGAGGTGGCTAGAGACTTTCTTGCTTGCAAGGATAGAGATGATCTTAAGAAATTATTATGCAAGTTGAAAGAAAAATCTTTGAATGCTAGAATGAAATGCGATCCTAAGTTTGCTACTTCACCTATCTTTGTTACTGATAAGGATTATGAATTCTCTGTCGACCCAGAGTTAATTACTTTGGTTGAATCTGATCCTTTCCATGGTTATGAAACTGAAACTGTTGTGGCACATCTTACTAAACTAAATGATATAGCCACCATATTTGCTCATGATGAGAAAATTCGCTACTACTATATTCTTAAGTTATTTCCGTTCTCATTAAAGGGTGATGCTAAGATATGGTACAATACTCTTGCTCCTGGTTGTGTGCGTAGTCCCCAGGATATGATTTATTACATGTCCAGAAAATATATATTTTCCTACTCATAAGAAACAAGTTGCCCTACAGGAAATATTTAACTTGGTGCAAATTGAAGAAGAGAGTCTCCCACAAGATTGGGGGAGTCTTCTCCAATTACTTAATGCTTTTCCTGATCATCCTCTTAAGAAAAATGAAATACTTGATATCTTCTATAGTGGACTAACCGATGCTTCTAGGGACTCCCTAGATAGTTGTGCTGGTTGTGTTTTCAGGGAAGGAACTGTTGAACAAGCTGAGGAATGATTGAATAACATATTGAAGAATTATGATGATTGGACTCTTCCTGAACCACCACTTAAACCCACTCCAAAGAAGAGGAGTATCTTATTTCTCAGTCCTGAAGATATGCCAGAGGCAAAGAAATGTATGAAGGAAAAAGGTATTAAAGCTGAAGATGTTAAGAATTTACCACCTATTGAAGAAATACATGGTCTTGACACACCACCACCACAGGTGGTAGAGGTAAATTCTTTATTAAAGTTTGATGAACGTGACACCCCTTATAATAAACATCCTAGTCAATGCCTATATGAATTTGATAATTATGTTATGAAGCAAGATCACTTCAATGCAAATGTTATGAAACAATTGAAACAAAATTTTGATATCATTGCTCGCTTGAGTGACTTGTTATTTAGAATCACTAATGATGTTAGAGGTGTAGGAAAACATGCCTCTATCGTTCAAACTCAGTTAGAACAAATTGCTAAATCTCAAAGAGAACTACTTAGTGAAATGAACAATAATATGAATGATTATGCTGTTAGAGTAGCAACTAGAGGAGGCAAAATGACTCAGGAACCACTTTATCCTGAGGGACACCCCAAAAGAGTTGAACAAGAATCTTAGAGAATTAACACTGATGCACCTAGTCCTTCTAAAAAGAAGAAGAAAAGGAAAAATGATAGGACTTTGCATACCTCTAGTGAACCTGAAATTGAAAAACCTCCTGAAGATAACAATGATGTCTCTATCCAGATGTTGAAACTCAATCTGGAAATGAACATTCACCTAGCGATAATGAAAATGAAAACAATGATGTTCATGAAGATGCTCAACTAGACAATGATAAATAACTAGATAATGATATTGAGATTGAACCTGATGTTGATCTTGATAACCCATAACCTAAAAATAAACGATATGATAAAAAAGAGTTTGTTCCTAGAAAACATGGTAAAGAAAGAGAACCATGGGTTCAGAAACCCATGCCCTTTCCACCTAAACCATCTAGGAAAAAGGATGATGAAGAATTTGAACGCTTTGCTAAAAATGCTTAGGCCACTCTTTTTGCGTACCCGTTTGACTGATATTTTAATGATGGCCCCTTATGCTAAATATATGAAAGAAATTGTCACCAATAAAATAAAAATACTTGAAGCTGAAGTCTCCACCATGCTTGCTAATTATTCTTTTAAGGATGGAGTACCTAAAAAACTTGGAGATCCAGGAATACCAACTATACCTTGCTCTATTAAAAGAAATTATGCCAAAACTGCTTTATGTGATTTAGGAGCTGGTGTTAGTGTTATGTCTTTCTCTTTATATAAAAGACTTGATTTGAATAAACTCACACCTAATGAAATATCTTTGCAAATGGTTGACAAATCAACTGCCATACGTATCGGTATTTGTGAGAATGTGCCCGTTGTTGTTGCAAATGTTACTATCTTAACAGACTTTGTTACACTTGAGGTGCCCGAGGACGACAACATGTTGATTATCCTTGGTAGACCCTTTTTGAATACCGCAGGGTTTGTTATTGATTGCAACAAAAGCAAAGTCACTTTTCATATCAATGGTAATGAGCATACGGTCCATTTTCCAAGGAAACAATTTCAAGTGAATGGTATTAATGTTATTGAAAAATCTCCCACAATTACTATTCGAAGTTTTCAACTCCCTATGCCTACTGCCAAAAAGAAATATGACATACTTATTGTTGGGGCTATGCATATCCCTGTTGAGGTAACTTAGTGTTTTACAAAAGTTCTTCGGGTTCATGTTAATCGAAAGTGATTGTTAATAAGACTTGATCAACCTTATTAATGGATTGTTTTTTAGAGACATGTGGTCGATGAATTTAGTAAGCACAACCTTGTGTCCCTACTTCTTTTTCCCTGTTATTATTAGTTAAATAAAATAAAATAAAATGCCATGTTTACCCTGCTTTCTAAATTTTCCGTGCAATAAAAAAGTGAAAAAAATAAAAGTGCTCAGAATGACCTGAAATTTTAACATGATTTTTTCTGAATATTTGAGACTTTTTGGCACAAATAACATCATGAGGGGGTGTCCCTAGTGCCCACAAGACACCAGGGCACGCCAGTTACCCCAGGCACACCCTAGTGGGTGGTGGGCCCCATGTTGCCCCCCTCACTTATCCCTTTAGCTCAAGTCATCACCTACCTCTAGAAAAAATCACTCTTGCTCTCTCTCTCTCTCTCTCATGTTCTTGCTCTCAAACCAGTGGATTTCGATCTCTTTGCTCGAAGCTCTGTTTCCGAAACTGTTTTGGGGGATTGCTACTTGGTATGTGACTCCTCCATTGCTCCAATTAGTTTTTGTTCTAGTGGTTTAATTTTTGAGTATTTAGCTACTCTTGGTGCTATTGTAGATGCGCTTGCATGTTGAATTATTAGAGTTCTAAGTAGTTTGAATGCTTAATATAGCCTCAAGCCACCCATATGAATAGTTGCTATTAATCTTGTGAAGTTTTGTTGACAAAAATATTTTGTGGCCAATTTTTTTAGAATTTTATTCATAGGAGAATATGAGTATCTTACAGAAGTTTTCCTCCAAAAAGAATGCCAAGGGAGTCATTGGGGAATCATCGGACAATGACCTCAACACTCTGAGAATGGCGGAGGTGCAACTGTGCGAATGGGCACATAGTGCCTTCATGGACGAGGTCGGGTTCCATCAAGAGTTTGCCCAACTCATTGCAAATGCAGGGCTGACTAACTTCCTCGCAGATGATGTGACCAAAACCACCTCCTCACGAACTCCTTTGTGCAAAAAATTTATTTTCTGAATAGGCATGAACCTCCCGAGGTGCGGTTTAATTTATATTCTGAAGCCCGTCATATACCGCTCACTGAATTTTGTGAGATAGGTTTGATTCCCTCTAATGGGGAATTAAGAGAGCCTAGACCGGCAGAGTTTGAGGACTTCCTCCTCACTTTCACAGTGGGTGAGGAAAGAGGCGTGTCAAAAGCCATCGCCACTAGTTTGCAGTTTCCTTCTGTGCATTACTTTGCTTTATTCAACGCGAAGTGTTTAACTGCTAGGGAGAAGGCCGGTGCACTTAGTGCCCCCAACCTCGCCATTTTACTTCGTGCACTACACAATGATCACACCTTTAGCCCAGGGGCTATTGTTGCACATCGTCTGCACCTCAACCGAACTAAGTGCAAAATCCATGGTGGTATTTATACACTCGCTTAGTGAGTCACTTTAATGTTCAGATACACCAACATGACTATCGTTTGCCCCGAGGTTATCTAGATCACTAGGCGATGGTGACTCACCAGTTTACTGATGCTGCTGACTCTTTTAACAATATTTGTTACAACTTGGTTTTCAATGAGAAAACCCATGATATTATCCCTTTGCCTGCACGTGCCTTGTTTGATTCTATTGTCGGGAACATGGGGGGATTATCCAGGTTCGGGCCGCAAGTGATGCGTAATACCCTACTCATGCTGGATTCTATTTATCTGGTGTTCTTGGACTAGCTACCAGGCGTCCCGGGTCCAAAAAGTCTGAATCCTCTCCCAGTACACAGCGGGGCCTCCTTTTATAGACAAAGGGGCTGCCACAGTGGCACACAGGAGGTGGAAAGCTATACAGTGGTCGAGTCTACCATCTGGCACCGCAGGACAAACGCATTTAATGCACTGCCGACGTGCCCCTCTTGCTTTATCGGAGACAGGAAGGAAGCTCGTATCAGCTGTCGCCGCCTCGCCTGGCTTTGACGCGCGTCCGAACTGACGAGGCGTGTAGTGCCACGCCGGCTGGTTGGCTGCTGAGTTGGTGCGGTGGTAGAGTCTTCACGAAGATCTGCATGCCACCACGCAGGTGCTTGCTGAGTTGGCCTAGAGGCCGCACGTCGCCACATAGGTGCTCGCCTAGTTGGTGGGCTGGCACCTACATGGGAACGGCGGCGGAATCTTGGCGGATGCGGGCCTGGCTGCGGCCCCGCGGTTGTCCTCGGCAAGAGGTCTTGCCGGGGCCCCGGCAAGGGCCTTGCCGTGGCACCGCGGTCGTCCCTGGCAAGGATCTTGCTGGGGGTCTTGTGGGTTTCCTTGGCAGGGATCTTGCCGAGGATCATCGTCTTCTGGTTCTCATCTGATCTTGTGTGCTTCTGATCTTCACAAAGATCTGCATGCCACCATGGAAGTGTCTCCCGAGCCTTGGTTCCAATTTGGTTGATGGTGTTGGCACTCTTGGGCTCAAGGGTGGCGGCTCTGCTGGTGTCGGGTAAGTTGCCCCGGCAAGGCTCTTGCCGGGGCTGCGGGGGTCGCCCCGGTAAGGGTCTTGCGGGGGAGTCCACCTCGCCCTCTGCTCTTTGCGTTTCTGTCTTGGCATTGCTCTGGTTGTCTTGTGGTCTTGCTTCCTCTGCCCCGCCAAGGGTGGCCAGGGGCGTGGGGCTGCGACTGCCTGCGCACAAGTAAAGGGGTGCAAAAAAGGGACCTCTACTTTTGTACACCGACAGGAGTCCCCAGGCCTGGGCCATATATAAGCGCAGGGCGTTATTGGGCCAGGCCCAGAACGGTGCGCGGGCGCGCGGGCGGCGGAATTTTTACCGCAGTAACTCCCTCGCTCGTTGCGCTTCCCCACGACCCGTGTTGAATGCGCGACGTGGGGGTCGTGCATGACGTGGGGGTCATGCGTGGGGCGGTCGTTGCCCTCATGCGTCACATCGTAGTAAATGGTAAAGAGGCAGCCCGCGCCTTCGCCATAAAAAGGGAAAAACCACAGGCGCGCTGCTCATTTACCCTCAGCGCCTCTCCCAATCTCGAAACCGCCATTCCTCTCTTCTTCCTCAGGTGAAAGAGCCAAAGCTCCCGCCTCTGTTCGCCGCCGCCGTGCCTCCATTGCCCTCAACCTCACCTCTTCCCTGGCCGCCATGGCGCCTAAAACCAGCAGAGGCAAGGGAGTGGCCGAGGACGTCGGGGAGAAGGAGCTGGAGGTGGAGCGGGATGGCCTGAAGAGCGAGGCCCTGGAGGTGGCGAAGGAGAAGGACATGCTCAACGACGCCTTGGTGGAGGCGCAGGCCACCGTCCTCGGCAAGGCTGAGCAGCTCTCCAAAGCCAATGACTCCATCAAAGTGTTAGGGAACGTAGTAATTTCAAAAAAAATCCTACGCACACGCAAGATCATGGTGATGCATAGCAACGAGAGGGGAGAGTGTCGTCTACGTACCCTCGTAAACCGTAAGCGGAAGCGTTATGACAACGCGGTTGATGTAGTCGTACGTCTTCACGATCCGACCGATCCAAGTACCGAACACACGGCACCTCCGAGTTCCGCACACGTTCAGCTTGGCGACGTCCCACGAACTCACGATCCAGCAGAGCTTCACGGGAGAGTTCCGTCAGCACGACGGCGTGATGATGGTGATGATGATGCTACCGACGCAGGGCTTCGCCTAAGCACAGCTACGATATTACCGAGGTGGATTATGGTGGAGGAGGCACCGCACACGGCTAGAAGATCAACTGATCAACTTGTGTCTATGGGGTGCCCCTTGCCTCAGTATATAAAGGAGGAGAGGAGGGGAGGCCGGCCGGCCCTAGAGGCGCGCCCAAGTGTGGAGTCCTACTAGGACTCCAAGTCCTAGTAGGAGTCCACCAAGAGGAAGGGAGGGAGAAGGAAGGAGAGGGAGGAAAGGAGGAAAGGGGGGCCGCCCCCCTAGTCCAATTCGGTTTGGGCTAGGGGGGCGCGAGCCCTGCCTTGTCCTGCCTCCTCTCTTCCACCACTTGGCCCATGAGGCCCAATACTTCTTCCCCTGTATTCCCGTAACTCCCCGGTACTCCGAAAAATACCCGAATCACTCGGAACCTTTCCGATGTCCGAATATAGTTGTCCAATATATCGATCTTTACGTCTCGACCATTTCGAGACTCCTCGTCATGTCCCCGATCTCATCCGGGACTCCGAACTACCTTCGGTACATCAAAACACATAAACTCATAATACCGATCGTCACCGAACGTTAAGCGTACGGACCCTACGGGTTCGAGAACTATGTAGACATGACCGAGACACGTTTCCGGTCAATAACCAATAGCGGAACCTGGATGCTCATATTGGCTCCCACATATTCTACGAAGATCTTTATCGGTCAAACCGCATAACAACATACGTTGTTCCCTTTGTCATCGGTATGTTACTTGCCCGAGATTCGATCGTCGGTATCTCAATACCTATTTCAATCTCGTTACCGGCAAGTCTCTTTACTCGTTCCGTAATGCATCATCCCGCAACAAACTCATTAGTTACATTGCTTGCAAGGCTTATAGTGATGTGCATTACCGAGAGGGCCCAGAGATACCTCTCCGACAATCAGAGTGACAAATCCTAATCTTGATCTATGCCAACTCAACAAGTACCATCGGAGACACCTGTAGAGCACCTTTATAATAACCCAGTTACGTTGTGACGTTTGGTAGCACACAAAGTGTTCCTCCGGTATTCGGGAGTTGCATAATCTCATAGTCATAGGAACATGTATAAGTCATGAAGAAAGCAATAGCAACATACTAAACGATCAAGTGCTAATCTAACAGAATGTGTCAAGTCAATCACATCATTCTCTAATGATGTGATCCCGTTAATCAAATGACAACTCATGTCTATGGCTAGGAAACTTAACCATCTTTGATTCAACGAGCTAGGCAAGTATAGGCATACTAGTGACACTCTGTTTGTCTATGTATTCACACATGTACTAAGTTTCCGGTTAATACAATTCTAGCATGAATAATAAACATTTATTATGAGATAAGGACATATAAATAACAACTTTATTGTTGCCTCTAGGGCATATTTCCTTCAGTCTCCCACTTGCACTAGAGTCAATAACCTAGTTCACAACACCAATAGTTCACATCACCATGTGATTAATATCCATAGTTCACATCGCCATGTGGCCAACACTCAAAGGGTTTACTAGAGTCAGTAATCTAGTTCAGATCGCCATGTGATTAACACCCAAAGAGTACTAAGGTGTGATCATGTTTTGTTTGTGAGAGAAGTTTAGTCAACGGGTCTGCCAAATTCAGATCCGTATGTATTTTGCAAATTTCTATGTCTACAATGCTCTGCATGGAGCTACTTTAGCTAATTGCTCCTACTTTCAATATGTATCCAGATTGAGACTTAGAGTCATCTGGATCAGTGTCAAAACTTGCATCGACGTAACCCTTTACGACGAACCTTTTGTCACCTCCATAATCGAGAAACATATCCTTATTCCACTAAGGATAATTTTGACCGCTGTTTAGTGATCTACTCCTAGATCACTATTGTACTCCCTTGCCAAACTCAGTGTAGGGTATACAATAGATCTGGTACACAACATGGCATACTTCATAGAACCTATGGCTGAGGCATAGGGAATGACTTTCATTCTCTTTCTATCTTCTGCCGTGGTCGGACTTTGAGTCTTACTCAATTTCACATCTTGTAACACAGGCAAGAACTCTTTCTTTGACTGTTCCATTTTGAACTACTTCAAAATCTTGTCAAGGTATGTACTCATTGAAAAAACTTATCAAGCGTCTTGATCTATCTCTATAGATCTTGATGCTCAATATGTAAGCAGCTTCACCGAGGTCTTTGTTTGAAAAACTCCTTTCAAATACTCTTTTATGCTTGCCAGAAAATTCTACATTATTTCCGATCAACAATATGTCATTCACATATATTTATCAGAAATGCTGTAGTGCTCCCACTCACTTTCTTGTAAATACAGGCTTCACCGCAAGTATGTATAAAACTATATGCTTTGATCAACTCATCAAAGCGTATATTCCAACTCCGAGATGCTTGCACCAGTCCATAGATGGATCGCTGGAGCTTGCACATTTTGTTAGCACCTTTAGGATCAACAAAACCTTCTGGTTGCATCATATACAACTCTTCTTTAAGAAATTCATTAAGGAATGTAGTTTTTGAAAGTGCAACTATCCCTGGGTGGTTTTGGTAATTCCTAACAACATATAGCTCATTGAGCTAATGCTATTTCAAGATAAATATTTTAGGAAAGCTCAATGATCGGCATGGCATGGATTAGAAAGTGGACCCTTCAAAATGCTAAGGACAAAAGATTGGCTCAAGCTCAAAGCACAAGACTCTACATTTTCTATTTTAGTGATCCAAGATCACATTGAGTCTATAGGAAAAGCCAATACTATTAAGAAGGTATGAGGTGTTGCTTAATGAGGTTCTTGCTCAAAATGCTTAGTGATATGCTCCGAAACCCTCCACTACTTTCTCATATCCACATATGTCCCAAACCCAAATATCCAACTCGGCCCCACCGATTCTTTCTATCCGGAGCCACCGAGTTCAGTTGACATAGCCACTGCCAGAAACCCTAGTCTTTTTGGTCTCACCGATAGGGATCTCGGT
This sequence comes from Triticum aestivum, assembly GCF_018294505.1. NCBI lineage: Eukaryota > Viridiplantae > Streptophyta > Magnoliopsida > Poales > Poaceae > Triticum > Triticum aestivum. The sequence continues at coordinate 469,552,798 of NC_057805.1, read as the reverse complement.
CTCACCGAGATGGGATTGTAATCTCTCTGTTTCCCTTCGTAATGTTTTGGTCAAACCGAGATGAGCTATCGGTCCCACTCTATTTCCTTTTCGTAACGTTTCGGTCCAACCGAGATGAGCGAATCGGTCCCACCGAGTTTGCCTGACCAACTCTCTGTTTGACTATTACCATAATCGGTCCCACTGAGTTTGTGTAATCGGTCTCACTGAGATTATGTTATGCCCTAACCCTAATGATATCAGTCCCACCGAGTTGACATGTCGGTCCCACCGAAACACCTAACGGTCACATTATGAACCAAATCATCCTAACCGAGTTCTCTGAATCGGTCCCACCGAGTTTGGTGATTTGTGTGTAACGGTTAGATTTTGTGTGGAGGCTATATATACCCCTCCACCCACTCTTCATTCGTGGAGAGAGCCATCAGAACATGCCTACACTTCCAATACATATTTTCTGAGAGAGAACCACCTACACTTGTGTTGAGGTCAAGATATTCCATTCCAACCACATAAATCTTGATCTCTAGCCTTCCCCAAGTTGCTTTCCACTCAAATCTTCTTTCTACCAAATCCAATCCTATGAGAGAGAGTTGAGTGTTGGGGAGACTATCATTTGAAGCACAAGAGCAAGGAGTTCATCATCAACACACCATTTGTTACTTCTTGGAGAGTGGTGTCTCCTAGATTGGCTAGGTGTCACTTGGGAGCCTCCGACAAGATTGTGGAGTTGAACCAAGGAGATTGCCTACTTCATGAAGATCTACCCTAGTGAGGCAAGTCCTTCGTGGGCGACGGCCATGGTGGGATAGACAAGGTTGCTTCTTCGTGGACCCTTCGTGGGTGGAGCCCTCCGTGGACTCGCGCAACCGTTACCCTTCGTGGGTTGAAGTCTCCATCAACGTGGATGTACGATAGCACCACCTATCGGAACCACGGATAAAAAATCTCCGTGTCAACATTGCGTTTGCTCCCTCAAACTCATCCCTTTACCTTCATATGCAATTGTTTTACATTCCGCTGCTATACTCTTAGAATTGCATGTGTAGGTTGATTGCTTGACTTGTGCTAAGTTGTTAAAATCTGCCAAGAACTAAAATTGGGAAAAAGCTAGATTTTTATTTGGTCAAGTAGTCTAATCACCCCCCCTCTAGACATACTTTCGAGCCTACAGTTTTGACATCCATTTGCCAGATTTCATAAAATGTGGCAATTTGCTAACATGATTCAGACAGACTTAAGCATCGCCACGAGTGAGAAAATCTCATCGTAGTCAACACCTTGAACTTTGTCAAAACCTTTTTCGACAAGTCTAGCTTTGTAGATAGTAACACTACTATCAGCGTCCGTCTTCCTCTTGAAGATCCATTTACTTTCTATGGCTTGCCGATCATCGGGCAAGTAAACCAAAGTCCACACTTTGTTCTCATACATGGATCTCATCCCAGATTTCATGGCCTCAAGCCATTTCGCGGAATCTGGGCTCATCATCGCTTCCTCATAGTTCGTAGGTTTCGTCATGGTCAAGTAACATGACCTCCAGAACAGGATTACCGTACCACTCTGGTGCGGATCTCACTCTGGTTGACCTACGAGGTTCAGTAGTAACTTGATCTGAAGTTACATGATCATCATCATTAGCTTCCTCAATAATTGGTGTAGGAGTCACGGGAACAGATTTCTGTGATGAACTACTTTCCAATAAGGGAACATGTACAGTTACCTCATCAAGTTCTACTTTCCTCCCACTCACTTCTTTCGAGAGAAACTCCTTCTCTAGAAAGGATCCATTCTTAGCACCGAATGTCGTGCCTTCGGATCTGTGATGGAAGGTGTACCCAACTGTCTCCTTTGGGTATCCTATGAAGACACATTTCTCCGATTTGGGTTTGAGCTTATCAGGATGAAACTTTTTCACATAAGCATCGCAACCCCAAACTTTAAGAAACGACAACTTTGGTTTCTTGCCAAACCCCAGTTCATATGGTGTCGTCTCAACGCATTTAGATGGTGCCCTATTTAACGTGAATGCAGCTGTCTCTAATGCATAACCCAAAACGATAGTGGTAAATCGGTAAGAGGCATCATAGATTGCACCATATCTAATAAAGTATGGTTACGATGTTTGGACACACCATTATGTTGTGGTGTTCCACGTGGTGTGAATTGCGAAACTATTCCGCATTGTTTCAAATGAAGACCAAACTCGTAACTCAAATATTCTCCTCCACGATCAGATCGTAGAAACTTTATTTTCTTGTTACGATGATTTTCCACATCACTCTGAAATTATATGAACTTTTCAAATGTTTCAGACTTATGTTTCATCAAGTAGATAAACCCATATGTGCTCAAATCATCTGTGAAGGTCAGAAAATAACGATACCTGCCGCGAGCCTCAACACTCATTGGATCGCATACATCAGTATGTATTATTTCCAATAAGTCAGTTGCTCGCTCCATTGTTTCGGAGAACGGAGTCTTAGTCATCTTGCCCATAAGGCATGGTTCGCAAGCATCAAGTGATTCAAAATCAAGTGATTCCAAAATCCCATTAGCATGGAGTTTCTTCATGCGCTTTACACCAATATGACCTAAGCGGCAGTGCCACAAATAAGTTGCACTATCATTATTAACTTTGCATCTTTTGGCTTCAATATTATGAATATGTGTATCACTACGATCGAGATCCAACAAACCATTTTCATTGGGTGTATGACCATAGAAGGTTTTATTCATGCAAACAGAACAACAATTATTCTTTAACTTAAATGAATAACCGTATTGCAATAAACATGATCAAATCATATTCATGCTCAACGCAAACACCAAATAACACTTATTTAGTTCAATACTAATCCCGAAAGTATAGGGAGTATGCGATGATGATCATATCAATCTTGGAACTACTTCCAACACACATCATCACGTCGCCCTTAACTAGTTTCTGTTCATTCTGCAACTCCCGTTTCGAGTTACTACTCTTAGCAACTGAACCAGTATCAAATGCCGAGGGGTTGCTATAAACACTAGTAAAGTACACATCAATAACATGTATATCCAATATACCTTTATTCACTTTGCCATCCTTCTTATCCGCTAAGTATCTAGGGCAGTTCCACTTCCAGTGACCATTTCCTTTGTAGTAGAAGCACTCAGTTTCAGGCTTGGGTCTAGCTTTGGGATTCTTCACGGGAGCAGCAACTTGCTTGCCGTTCTTTTTGAAGTTCCCCTTCTTCCCTTTGCCCTTTTCTTGAAACTAGTGGTTTTGTCAACCATCAACACTTGATGCTTTTCTTGATTTCTACCTTCGTCGATTTCAGCATCACGAAGAGCTTGGGAATTGTTTCCATTATCCCTTGCATATTATAGTTCATCATGAAGTTCTAGTAAGTTGGTGATAGTGACTAGAGAACTCTGTCAATCCCTATCTTATCTGAAAGATTAACTCCTACTTGATTCAAGTGATTGTAGTACTCAGACATTCTGAGCACATGCTCACTAGCTGAGCTATTCTCCTCCATCTTGTAGGCAAAGTACCTGTCAAAGGTCTCATACCTTTCGACATGGGCATGAGTTTGAAATACTAATTTCAAATCTTGGAACATCTCTTATGCTCCGTGGTATTTCAAAAACGTCTTTGAAGCCCCGATTCTAAGCCGTAAAGCATGGTGCACTAAACTATCAAGTAGTCATCATATTGAGCTTGCCAAACGTTCAAAACGTCTGCATTTGCTCCTGCAATCGGTCTGTCACCTAGAGGTGCATCAAGGACATAACTCTTCTGTGCAGCAATGAGGATAATCCTCAGATCACGGATCCAATCCGCATCATCGCTACTAACATCTTTCAACTTAGTTTTCTCTCGGAACATATCAAAAATAAAAAAGGGGAGCTAAACACGAGCTATTGATCTACAACATAGATATGCTAATACTACCAGGACTAAGTACATGATAAATTAAAGTTCAATTAATCATATTACTAAAGAACTCCCACTTAGATAGACATCCCTCTAATCATCTAAGTGATCACGTGATCCATATCAACTAAACCATGTCTGATCATCACGTGAGATGGAGTAGTTTTCAATGGTGAACATCACTATGTTGATCATATCTTCTATATGATTCACGCTCGACCTTTCGGTCTCCAGTGTTCCGAGGCCATATCTGCATATGCTAGGCTCGTCAAGTTTAACCCGGGTATTCTGCGTGTGCAAAACTGGCTTGCACCCGTTGTATGTGAACGTAGAGCTTATCACATCTGATCATCACGTGGTGTCTCAGCACGAAGAACTGTCGCAACAGTGCATACTTAGGGAGAACACTTGTACCTTGAAATTTAGTGAGAGATCATCTTATAATGCTACCGTCGAACTAAGCAAAATAAGACGCATAAAGGATAAACATCACATGCAATCAATATAAGTGATATGATATGGCCATCATCATCTTGTGCCTTTGATCTCCATCTCCAAAGCACCGTCATGATCACCATCGTCACCGGCGCGACACCTTGATCTCCATCGTAGCATCGTTGTCCTCTCGCCAACTATTGCTTCTACGACTATCGCTACCGCTTAGTGATAAAGTAAAGCAATTACATGGCGATTGCATTTCATACAATAAAGCGACAACCATATGGCTCCTGCCAGTTGCCGATAACTCGGTTACAAAACATGATCATCTCATACAATAAAATTTAGCATCATGTCTTGACCATATCACATCACAGCATGCCCTGCAAAAACAAGTTAGACGTCCTCTACTTTGTTGTTGCAAGTTTTACGTGGCTGCTACGGGCTGAGCAACAACCGTTCTTACCTACGCATCAAAACCACAATGATATTTCGTCAAGTATGTGCTGTTTTAACCTTCACAAGGACCGGGCGTAGCCACACTCGATTCAACTAAAGTTGGAGAAACTGACACCCGCCAGCCACCTATGTGCAAAGCACGTAAGTAGAACCAGTCTCGCGTAAGCGTACGCGTAATGTCGGTGTTGGAAATATGCCCTAGAGGCAATAATAAAATGGTTATTATTATATTTCCTGGTTCATGATAATTGTCTATTGTTCATGCTATAATTGTATTATCCGGAAACAGTGATGCATGTGTGAATACATAGACCACAACCTGTCCCTAGTAAGCCTCTAGTTGACTAGCTCGTTGATCAACAAATGGTTACGGTTTCCTAACCATGGACATTAGATGTCATTGATAACGGGATCACATCATTAGGTGAATGATGTGATGGACAAGACCCAATCCTAAGCCTAGCACAAGATCGTGTAGTTCGTATGCTAAAGCTTTTCCAATGTCAAGTATCTGTTCCTTAGACCATGAGGTTGTGCAACTCTCGGATACTGTAGGAATGCTTTGGGTGTGCCAAACGTCACAACGTAACTGGGTGGCTATAAAGGTACACTTCAGGTATCTCCGAAAGCGTCTGTTGGGTTGGCACGAACCGAGACTGGGATTTGTCACTCCGTATGACGGAGAGGTATCTCTGGGCCCACTCGGTAATATATCATCGTAATGAGCTCAATGTGACTAAGGGGTTAGTCATGGGGTGATGTATTACAGAACGATTAAAGAGATTTGCCGTGACGATATTGAACAAAGGTATCGGTATACCGACGATCGTATCTCGGGCAAGTGCTATACCGATAGACAAAGGGAATCATATATGGGATTGATTGAATCCTTGACATCGTGGTTCATCCGATGTGATCATCGTGGAACATGTGGGAGCCAACATGGGTATCCAGATCCCGCTGTTGGTTACTGGCCGGAGAGTCGTCTCGGTCATGTCTACGTGTCTCCCGAACCCGTAGGGTCTACACACTTAAGGTTCGGTGACGCTAGGGTTATAGAGATATTAGTATGCGGTAACCCGAAAGTTGTTCGGAGTCCCGGATGAGATCCCGGACGTCACGAGGAGTTCTGGAATGGTCTGGAGGTAAAGATTTATATATGGGAAGTCTTGTTTTGGTCGCCGGAAAAGTTTCGCGCATTATCGGTATTGTACCGGGAGTGCCGAAAGGGGTCCGGGGGTCCACCAGGGGGGTCCACCTGCCCCGGGGGGCCACATGGGCTGTAGGGGTGTGCGCCTTGGCCTATATGGGCCAAGGGCACCAGCCCCAAGAGGCCCATGCGCCAAGAGATAAGGGAAAGGGAGAGTCCTAAAGGGGGAAGGTACCTCCTAGGTGCCTTGGGGAGGATGGACTCCTCCCTAGCCGCACCCTTCCTTGGAGGAAGGGCCAAGGCTGCGCCCCCCTCTCCCTTGCCCCTATATATATGTGGGGAGGGGGAGGGCAGCCATACCCTAAGCCCTGGCGCCTCCCTCTCCCTCCCGTGACACATCTCCCTCCTCCCGCAGCGCTTGGCGAAGCCCTGTTGGAATCCCGCTACTTCCACCACCACGCCGTCGTGCTGCTGGATCTCCATCAACCTCTCCTCCCCCCTTGCTGGATCAAGAAGGAGGAGACGTCGCTTCTCCGTACGTGTGTTGAACGCGGAGGTGCCGTCCGTTCGGCGCTAGGATCATCGGTGATTTGGATCACGACGAGTACGACTCCATCAACCCCGTTCTCTTGAACGCTTCCGCGCGCGATCTACAATGGTATGTAGATCCACTCCTCCCTCGTTGCTAGATGACTCCATAGATAGATCTTGGTGATGCGTAGAAAATTTTAAAATTATGCTACGTTCCCCAACAGTGGCATCATGAGCTAGGTCTATGCGTAGTTACTATGCACGAGTAGAACACAAGATTGTTGTGGGCGTAGATCATGTCAATTTACTTGCCGCTACTAGTCTTATCTTGATTCGGTGGCATCGTGGGATGAAGCGGCCCGGACCGACCTTACACGTACGCTTACGTGAGACAGGTTCCACCGTCTGACATGCACTAGTTGCATAAGGTGGCTAGCGGGTGTCTGTCTCTCCCACTTTAGTCGGATCGGATTCGATGAAAAGGGTCCTTATGAAGGGTAAATAGTAATTGGCATATCACGTTGTGGTTTTTGCGTAGGTAAGAAACGTTCTTGCTAGAAACCTATAGCAGCCACGTAAAAAACTTGCAACAACAATTAGAGGTCGTCTAACTTGTTCTTGCAGCATGTGCCGTGTGATGTGATATGGCCAAAAGGATGTGATGAATGATGTATATGTGATCTATGAGATTGATCATGTTCTTGTAATAGGAATCACGACTTGCATGTCGATGAGTATGACAACCGGCAGGAGCCATAGGAGTTGTCTTGTTTTATTGTATGACCTGCGAGTCATTGAAAACGCCATGTAATCACTTTACTTTATTGCTAACCGTTAGCCATAGTAGTAGAAGTAACGTTTGGCGAGACAACTTCATGAAGACATGATGATGGAGATCATGATGATGGAGATCATGGTGTCATGCCGGTGACGATGATGATCATGGAGCTCCGAAGATGAAGATCAAAAGGAGCAAAATGATATTGGCCATATCATGTCACTATTTGATTGCATGTGATGTTTATCATGTTTTTACATCTTATTTGCTTAGAATGACGGTAGTAAATAAGATGATCTGTCACTAAAATTTCAAGAATTGTGTTCCCCCTAACTGTGCACCGTTGCTAAGGTTCGTTGTTCCGAAGCACCACGTGATGATCGGGTGTGATAGGCTCTAACGTTCGCATACAACGGGTGTAAGCCAGATTTACACACGCAATACACTTAGGGTTCACTTGACGAGCCTAGCATGTACAGACATGGCCTCGGAACATGGAAGACCGAAAGGTCGAACATGAGTCGTATAGAAGATACGATCAACATAAAGATGTTCACCGTTGATGACTAGTCCGTCTCACGTGATGATCGGACACGGCCTAGTCTATTCGGATCATGTATCACTTAGATGACTAGAGAGATGTCTATCTGAGTGGGAGTTCATTGAATTGTTTAGATGAACTTAGTTGTCATGAACTTAGTCTAAAATCTTTACAATATGTCTTGTAGATCCAATGGCCCACGCTAATGTTGCCCTCAACTTCAACGCGTTCCTAGAGAAAACCAAGCTGAAAGACGATGGTAGCAACTATACGGATTGGGTCCGTAACTTGAGGATCATCCTCATAGCTGCCAAGAAAATGTATGTCCTTGAAGCACCGCTAGGTGATGCTCCCGCCCCAGCGAACCAAGACGTTATGAATGCTTGCAGTCGCGTTGTGATGATTACTCCCTGGTTCAGTGCAGCATGCTTTACAGCTTAGAATCGGGGCTCCAAAAGCGTTTTGAGCAGCACGGAGCATATGAGATGTTCCAAGAGCTGAAAATGGTTTTCCAAGCTCATGCCCGAGTCGAGAGATATGAAGTCTCCGACAAGTTCTACAGTTGTAAGATAGAGGAGAATAGTTCTGTCAGCGAGCATATACTCAGAATGTCTGGGTTGCACAATCGCTTGTCTCAGTTGGGAATTAATCTCCCAGATGACGCGGTCGTTAACAGAATCCTCCAGTCGCTCCCACCTAGCTACAAGAGCTTCGTGATGAACTTCAATATGCAGGGGATGGAGAAGTCCATTCCCGAGGTGTATTCAATGCTGAAATCAGCGGAGGTGGAGATCAAGAAAGAGCATCAAGTGTTGATGGTGAATAAAGCCACTAAGTTCAAGAAAGGCAAGGGTAAGAAGAACTTCAAGAAGGACGGCAAAGGAGTTGCCGCGCCCAGTAAGCCAGTTGCCGGGAAGAAGTCAAAGAATGGACCCAAGCCGGAGACTGAGTGCTTTTATTGCAAGGGAATGGGTCACTGGAAGCGGAACTGTCCCAAATACTTAGCGGAAAAGAAGGCCGGTAACATCAAAGGTATATGTGATATACATGTTATTGATGTGTACCTTCCCAGCGCTCGTAGTAGCTCCTGGGTATTTGATACCGGTGCAGTTGCTCACATTTCTAACTCAAAACAGGAGCTGCGGAATAAGCGAAGACTGGCGAAGGACGAGGTGACGATGCGCGTCGGGAATGGTTCCAAGGTCGATGTGATCGCCGTCGGCACGCTACCTCTCCATCTACCTTCGGGATTAGTTTTAAACCTCAATAATTGTTATTTAGTACCAGCTTTAAGCATGAACATTGTGTCTGGATCTCGTTTAATGCGAGATGGCTACTCATTTAAATCCGAGAATAATGGTTGTTCTATTTATATGAGAGAAATGTTCTATGGTCATGCCCCGCTGGTCAATGGTTTATTCTTAATGAATCTCGAACGTGATGTTACACATGTTCATAGTGTGGATGCTAAAAGGTGTAAGGTTGATAATGATAGTCCCACATACTTGTGGCACTACCGCCTTGGTCATATTGGTGTCAAGCGTATGAAGAAGCTCCATGCAGATGGACTTTTGGAGTCTCTTGATTACGAATCATTTGACACGTGCGAACCATGCCTCTTGGGCAAGATGACCAAGACTCCGTTCTCCGGAACAATGGAGCGAGCAACCAACTTATTGGAAATCATACATACTCATGTATGCGGTCCAATGAGTGTTGAAGCTCGCGGTGGCTATCGTTATGTTCTCACCCTCACTGATGACTTGAGTAGATATGGGTATGTCTACTTGATGAAACACAAGTCTGAGACCTTTGAAAGGTTCAAGGAATTTCAAAATGAGGTTGAGAATCAACGTGACAGAAAAATAAAATTCTTACGATCAGATCATGGAGGAGAATATTTAAGTCACGAATTTGGCACGCACCTAAGGAACTGTGGAATTGTTTCACAATTGACGCCGCCCGGAACACCTCAGCGTAATGGTGTGTCCGAACGTCGTAATCGTACTCTGTTGGACATGGTGCGATCTATGATGTCTCTTACCGACTTACCGCTATCATTCTGGGGTTATGTTTTAGAGACTGCTGCATTCACTTTAAATAGGGCACCGTCTAAGTCCGTTGAGACGACACCATATGAACTATGGTTTGGCAAGAAACCTAAGTTGTCGTTTCTGAAAGTTTGGGGATGCGATGCTTATGTCAAGAAACTTCAACCTGAAAAGCTCGAACCCAAATCGGAAAAATGCGTCTTCATAGGATACCCTAAGGAAACTATTGGGTATACCTTCTACCTCAGATCCGAAGGCAAGGTCTTTGTTGCCAAGAATGGATGCTTTCTGGAGAAGGAGTTTCTCTCGAAAGAAGTGAGTGGGAGGAAAGTGGAACTTGATGAGGTGATAGTCACCCCTTCCGAACCGGAAAGTAGCGCAGCGCGGGAAGATGTTCCTGTGGTGCCTGCACCGACTGGGGAGGAAGTTAATGATGATGATCATGAAGCTTCAGATCAAGTTACTGCTGAACTTCGTAGGTCCACAAGGACACGTTCCGCACCAGAGTGGTACGGCAACCCTGTCATGGAAATCATGTTGTTAGACAACGGTGAACCTTCGAACTATGAAGAAGCGATGGCGGGTCCGGATTCCGACAAATGGCTTGAAGCCATGAAATCCGAGATAGGATCCATGTATGATAACAAAGTATGGACTTTGGTTGACTTGCCCGACGATCGGCAAGCCATAGAAAATAAATGGATCTTTAAGAAGAAGACTGACGCGGATGGTAATGTGACCATCTATAAGGCTCGGCTTGTCGCTAAAGGTTATCGACAAGTTCAAGGAATTGACTACGACGAGACTTTCTCTCCCGTAGCGATGCTGAAGTCCGTCCGAATCATGTTAGCAATTGCCGCATTCTATGATTATGAGATATGGCAAATGGACGTCAAAACGGCATTCCTTAACGGCTTCCTTAAGGAAGAACTGTATATGATGCAGCCGGAAGGTTTTGTCGATCCTGAGAATGCTGACAAGGTATGCAAGCTCCAGCGCTCCATCTATGGGCTGGTGCAAGCATCTTGGAGTTGGAACATTCGCTTCGATGAGGTGATCAAAGCGTTTGGGTTTATACAGACTTGGGGAGAAGCCTGTATTTACAAGAAAGTGAGTGGGAGCTCTGTAGCATTTCTCATATTATATGTAGATGACATATTGCTGATGGGAAATGATGTAGAACTCTTGGAAAGCATAAAGGCCTACTTGAATAAGTGTTTTTCAATGAAGGACCTTGGAGAAGCTGCTTATATATTAGGCATCAAGATCTATAGAGATAGATCGAGACGCCTCATAGGTCTTTCACAAAGTACATACCTTGACAAGATATTGAAGAAGTTCAATATGGATCAGTCCAAGAAAGGGTTCTTACCTGTATTACAAGGTATGAGATTGAGCACAGCTCAATGCCCGACCTCAGCAGAAGATAGAGAAAAGATGAGTGTCATCACCTATGTCTCAGCCATAGGTTCTATTATGTATGCCATGCTGTGTACCAGACCTGATGTGAACCTTGCCATAAGTTTGGTGGGGAGGTACCAAAGTGATCCTGGTATGGAACACTGGACAACGGTCAAGAACATCCTGAAGTACTTGAGAAGGACTAAGGATATGTTTCTCGTTTATGGAGGTGACGAAGAGCTCGTTGTAAAGGGTTACGTCGATGCTAGCTTCGACACAGATCCGGATGACTCCAAGTCACAAACCGGATACGTGTATATTTTGAATGGTGGGGCAGTCAGCTGGTGCAGTTGCAAGCAGAGCATCGTGGCGGCATCTACATGTGAAGCAGAGTACATAGCTACTTCCGGAGCAGCGCAGGAAGGAGTCTAGATGAAGGAGTTCATCACCGACCTAGGAGTTGTTCCAAGTGCGTCGGGCCCGATGACTCTCTTCTGTGACAACACTGGAGCTATTGCCATTGCCAAGGAGCCCAGGTTTCACAAGAAGACCAAGCACATCAAGCGCCGTTTCAACTCCATACGGAATTATATTCAAGATGGAGACCTAGATATTTGTAAAGTGCATACAGATCTGAATGTCGCAGATCCGTTGACTAAACCTCTTCCACGAGCAAAACATGATCAACACCAGAACTCTATCGGTGTTCGATTCATCACAATGTAACTAGATTATTGACTCTAGTGCAAGTGGGAGACTGTTGGAAATATGCCCTAGAGGCAATAATAAAATGGTTATTATTATATTTCCTGGTTCATGATAATTGTCTATTGTTCATGCTATAATTGTATTATCCGGAAACAGTGATGCATGTGTGAATACATAGACCACAACCTGTCCCTAGTAAGCCTCTAGTTGACTAGCTCGTTGATCAACATATGGTTACGATTTCCTAACCATGGACATTGGATGTCATTGATAACGGGATCACATCATTAGGAGAATGATGTGATGGACAAGACCCAATCCTAAGCCTAGCACAAGATCGTGTAGTTCATATGCTAAAGCTTTTCCAATGTCAAGTATCTGTTCCTTAGACCATGAGGTTGTGGAACTCCTGGATACCGTAGGAATGCTTTGGGTGTGCCAAACGTCACAACGTAACTGGGTGGCTATAAAGGTACACTTCGGGTATCTCCGAAAGCGTCTGTTGGGTTGGCACGAACCAAGACTGGGATTTGTCACTCCGTATGATGGAGAGGTATCTCTGGGCCCACTCGTTAATATATCATCGTAATGAGCTCAATGTGACTAAGGGGTTAGTCACGGGGTGATGTATTACGGAACGAGTAAAGAGATTTGCCGTGACGAGATTGAACAAAGGTATCGGTATACCGACGATCGAATCTCGGGCAAGTGCTATACCGATAGACAAAGGGAATCATATATGGGATTGATTGAATCCTTGACATCGTGGTTCATCCGATAAGATCATCGTGGAACATGTGGGAGCCAACATGGGTATCCAGATCCCGCTATTGGTTATTGGTCGGAGAGTCGTCTCGGTCATGTCTACGTGTCTCCCGAACCCGTAGGGTCTACACACTTAAGGTTCGGTGACGCTAGGGTTATAGAGATATTAGTATGCGGTAACCCGAAAGTTGTTCGGAGTCCCGGATGAGATCCCGGACGTCACGAGGAGTTCTGGAATGGTCCGGAGGTAAAGATTTATATATGGGAAGTCTTGTTTTGGTCGCCGGAAAAGTTTCGCGCATTATCGGTATTGTACCGGGAGTGCCGAAAGGGGTCCGGGGGTCCACCTGCCCCGGGGGGCCACATGGGCTGTAGGGGTGTGCGCCTTGGCCTATATGGGCCAAGGGCACCAGCCCCAAGAGGCCCATGCGCCAAGAGATAAGGGAAAGGGAGAGTCCTAAAGGGGGAAGGCACCTCCTAGGTGCCTTGGGGAGGATGGACTCCTCCCTAGCCGCACCCTTCCTTGGAGGAAGGGCCAAGGCTGCGCCCCCCTCTCCCTTGCCCCTATATATATGTGGGGAGGGGGAGGGCAGCCATACCCTAAGCCCTGGCGCCTCCCTCTCCCTCCCGTGACACATCTCCCTCCTCCCGCAGCGCTTGGCGAAGCCCTGTTGGAATCCCGCTACTTCCACCACCACGCCGTCGTGCTGCTGGATCTCCATCAACCTCTCCTCCCCCCTTGCTGGATCAAGAATGAGGAGACATTGCTCTCCGGATGTGTGTTGAACGTGGAGGTGCCGTCCGTTCGGCGCTAGGATCATCGCTGATTTGGATCACGACGAGTACGACTCCATCAACCCCGTTCTCTTGAACGCTTCCACGCGCGATCTACAAGGGTATGTAGATCCACTCCTCCCTCATTGCTAGATGACTCCATAGATTGATCTTGGTGATGCGTAGAAAATTTTAAAATTATGCTACGTTCCCCAACAGTCGGTCCGGGCCACTTCATCCAACAATACTGCCGAATCAAAGTATGACATGCTGGTAAGCAGTATGACTAGTATTGCCCACAACTCACTTGTGTTCTACTCGTGCATATAACATCTACGCATAAACCTTGCTTGGATGCCACTGTTGGGGAACGTAGTAATTTCAAAAAAAATCCTACGCACATGCAAGACCATGGTGATGCATAGCAACAAGAGGGGAGAGTGTCGTCTACGTACCCTCGTAGACCGTAAGCGGAAGCGTTATGACAACGCGGTTGATGTAGTCGTACGTCTTCATGATCCGACCGATCCAAGTACCAAACACACGACACCTCCGAGTTCTGCACACGTTCACCTCGGCGACGTCCCACGAACTCACGATCCAGCAGAGCTTCGCGGGAGAGTTCCGTCAGCACGACGGCGTGATGACGGTGATGATGGTGCTACCAACGCAGGGCTTCGCCTAAGCACCGCTAAGATATCACCGAGATGGATTATGGTGGAGGGGGCACCGCACACGGCTAAAAGATCAACTGATCAACTTGTGTCTATGGGGTGCCCCTTGCCTCAGTATATAAAGGAGGAGAGGAGGGGAGGCCGACCGGCCCTAGAGGCGCGCCCAAGTGTGGAGTCCTACTAGGACTCCAAGTCCTACTAGGAGTCCACCAAGAGGAAGGGAGGGAAAAGGAAGGAGAGGGAGGAAAGGAGGAAAGGGGGCCCGGCCCCTAGTCCAATTCGGTTTGGGCTAGGGGGCGCGCGCCCTGCCTTGTCCTGCCTCCTCTCTTCCACCACTTGGCCCATGAGGCCCAATACTTCTTCCCCCGTATTCCCGTAACTCTCCGGTACTCCGAAAAATACCCGAATCACTCGGAACCTTTCCGATGTCCGAATATAGTCGTCCAATATATCGATCTTTACGTCTCGACCATTTCGAGACTCCTATCGGTACATCAAAACACATAAACTCATAATACCGATCGTCACCGATCTCATATGGGACTCCGAACTACCATCGGTACATCAAAACACATAAACTCATAATACCGATCGTCACCGAACGTTAAGCGTGCGGACCCTACGGGTTCAAGAACTATGTAGACATGACCGAGACACGTTTCCGGTCAATAACCAATAGCGGAACCTGGATGCTCATATTGGCTCCCACATATTCTACGAAGATCTTTATCGGTCAAACCGCATAACAACGTACGTTGTTCCCTTTGTCATCGGTATGTTACTTGCCCGAGATTCGATCGTTGGTATCTCAATACCTAGTTCAATCTCGTTACCGGCAAGTCTCTTTACTCGTTCTGTAATGCATCATCCCGCAACTAACTCATTAGTTACATTGCTTGGAAGGCTTATAGTGATGTGCATTACCGAGAGGGCCCGGAGATACCTCTCCGACAATCGGAGTGACAAATCCTAATCTTGATCTATGCCAACTCAACAAGTACCATCGGAGACACCTGTAGAGCACCTTTATAATCACCCAGTTACGTTGTGACGTTTGGTAGCACACAAAGTGTTCCTCCGGTATTCGGGAGTTGCATAATCTCATAGTCATAGGAACATGTATAAGTCATGAAGAAAGCAATAGCAAGATACTAAATGATCAAGTGCTAAGCTAACGGAATGGGTCAAGTCAATCACATCATTCAGATCCCGTTAATCAAATGACAACTCATGTCTATGGCTAGGAAACTTAACCATCTTTGATTCAACGAGCTAGTCAAGTAGAGGCATACTAGTGACACCCTATTTGTCTATGTATTCACACATGTACTAAGTTTTCGGTTAATACAATTCTAGCATGAATTATAAAAATTTATCATGATATAAGGAAATATAGATAAGAACTTTATTATTGCCTCTAGGGCATATTTCTTCAGTCTCCCACTTGCACTAGAGTCAATAATCTAGTTCACACCACCATGTGATTTAACACCAATAGTTACATCACCATGTGATTAATATCCATAGTTCACATCGCCATGTGGCCAACACTCAAAGGATTTACTAGTGTCAGTAATCTAGTTCACATCGCCATGTGATTAACACCCAAAGAGTACTAAGGTGTGATCATGTTTTGTTTGTGAGGGAAGTTTAGTCAACGGGTCTGCCAAATTCAGATCCGTATGTATTTTGCAAATTTCTATGTCTACAAAGCTCTGCATGGAGCTACTTTAGCTAATTGCTCCTACTTTCCATATGTATCCAGATTGAGACTTAGAGTCATCTGGATCAGTGTCAAAACTTGCATCGACGTAACCCTTTACGACGAACCTTTTGTCACCTCAATAATCGAGAAACATATCCTTATTCCACTAAGGATAATTTTGACCGCTGTTCAGTGATCTACTCCTAGATCACTATTGTACTCCCTTGCCAAACTCAGCGTAGGGTATACAATAGATCTGGTACACAACATGGCATACTTCATATAACCTATGGCTGAGGCATAGGGAATGACTTTCATTCTCTTTCTATCTACTGCCGTGGTCGGACTTTGAGTCTTACTCAATTTCACATCTTGTAACACAGGCAAGAACTCTTTCTTTGACTGTACCATTTTGAACTACTTCAAAATCTTGTCAAGGTATGTACTCATTGAAAAAACTTATCAAGCGTCTTGATCTATCTCTATAGATCTTAATGCTCAATATGTAAGCAGCTTCACCGAGGTCTTTCTTTGAAAAACTCCTTTCAAATACTCTTTTATACTTTCCAGAAAATTCTACATTATTTCCGATCAACAATATGTCATTCACATATATTTATCAGAAATGCTGTAGTGCTCCCACTCACTTTCTTGTAAATACAGGCTTCACCGCAAGTATGTATAAAACTATATGCTTTGATCAACTCATCAAAGCGTATATTCCAACTCCGAGATGCTTGCACCAATCCATCGATGGATCGCTGGAGCTTGCACATTTTGTTAGCACCTTTAGGATCAACAAAACCTTCTGGTTGCATCATATACAACTCTTATTTAAGAAATTCATTAAGGAATGTAGTTTTGACATCCATTTTCCAGATTTCATAAAATGTGGCAATTTGCTAACATGAGTCAGACAGACTTAAGCATCGCTATGAGTGAGAAAATCTCATCGTAGTCAACACCTTGAACTTTGTCAAAACCTTTCTTGACAAGTCTAGCTTTGTAGATAGTAACACTACTATCAGCGTCAGTCTTCCTCTTGAAGATTCATTTATTTGCTATGGCTTGCCGATCATCGGGCAAGTCAACCAAAGTCCACACTTTGTTCTCATACATGGATCTCATCTCAGATTTCATGACCTCAAGCCATTTCGCGGAATCTGGGCTCATCATCGCTTCCTCATAGTTCATAGGTTTCGTCATGGTCAAGTAACATGACCTCCAGAACAGGATTACCGTACCACTCTGGTGCGGATCTCACTCTGGTTGACCTACGAGGTTCGGTAGTAACTTGATCTGAAGTTACATGATCATCATCATTAGCTTACACACTAATTGGTGTAGGATCCACAGGAACAGATTTCTATGATGAACTACTTTCCAATAAGGGAGCAGGTACATTTACCTCATCAAGTTCTACTTTCCTCCCACTCACTTCTTTCGAGAGAAACTCCTTCTCTAGAAAGGATCCATTCTTAGCAACGAATGTCTTGCCTTCGGATCTGTGATAGAAGGTGTACCCAACTGTCTCCTTTGGGTATCCTATGAAGACACATTTCTCCGATTTGGGTTTGAGCTTATCAGGATGAAACTTTTTCACATAAGCATCGCAACCCCAAACTTTAAGAAATGACAACTTTGGTTTCTTGCCGAAACCCAGTTCATATGGTGTCGTCTCAACGGATATAGATGGTGCCCTATTTAACGTGAATGCAGTTGTCTCTAATGCATAACCCAAAACGATAGTGGTAAATCGGTAAGAGACATCATAGATTGCACCATATCTAATAAAGTATGGTTACGATGTTTGGACACACCATTATGTTGTGGTGTTCCACGTGGTGTGAATTGCGAAACTGTTCCGCATTGTTTCAAATGAAGACCAAACTCGTAACTCAAATATTCTCCTCCACGATCAGATCGTAGAAACTTTATTTTCTTGTTACGATGATTTTCCATTTCACTCTGAAATTATATGAACTTTTCAAATGTTTCAGACTTATGTTTCATCAAGTAGATAAACCCATATGTGCTCAAATCATCTGTGAAGGTCAAAAAATAACGATACCTGCCGCGAGCCTCAACACTCATTGGATCGCATACATCAGTATGTATTATTTCCAATAAGTCAGTTGCTCGCTCCATTGTTTCGGAGAACGGAGTCTTAGTCATCTTGCCCATAAGGCATGGTTCGCAAGCATCAAGTGATTCAAAATCAAGTGATTCCAAAATCCCATTAGCATGGAGTTTCTTCATGCGCTTCACACCAATATGACCTAAACGGCAGTGCCACAAATAAGTTGCACTATCATTATTAACTTTGCATCTTTTGGCTTCAATATTATGAATATGTGTATCACTACGATCGAGATCCAACAAACCATTTTCATTGGGTGTATGACCATAGAAGGTTTTATTCATGTAAACAGAACAACAATTATTCTTTAACTTAAATGAATAACCGTATTGCAATAAACATGATCAAATCATAGTCATGCTCAACGCAAACACCAAATAACACTTATTTAGCTCATCCGGGACTCCGAACTACCTTCGGTACATCAAAACACATAAACTCATAATACCGATCATCACCAAACGTTAAGCGTGCGGACCCTACGGGTTTGAGAACTATGTAGACATGACCGAGACACGTTTCCGGTCAATAACCAATAGCGGAACCTAGATGCCCATATTGGCTCCCACATATTCTACGAAGATCTTTATCGGTCAAACCGCATAACAACATACGTTGTTCCCTTTGTCATCGGTATGTTACTTGCCTGAGATTCGATCGTCGGTATCTCAATACCTAGTTCAATCTCATTACCGGCAAGTCTCTTTACTCGTTCCGTAATGCATCATCCCGCAACTAACTCATTAGTTACATTGCTTGCAAGGCTTATAGTGATGTGCATTACCGAGAGGGCCCAGAGATATCTCTCCGACAATCGGAGTGACAAATCCTAATCTTGATCTATGCCAACTCTACAAGTACCATCGGAGACACCTGTAGAGCACCGTTATAATTATCCAGTTACGTTGTGACGTTTGGTAGCACACAAAGTGTTCCTCCAGTATTCGGGAGTTGCATAATCTCTTATTTATAGGAACATGTATAAGTCATGAAGAAAGCAATAGCAAGATACTAAACGATCAAGTGCTAAGCTAACGGAATGGGTCAAGTCAATCACATCATTCTCTAATGATGTGATCCCGTTAACCAAATGACAACCCATGTCTATGGCTAGGAAACTTAACCATCTTTGATTCAACGAGCTAGTCAAGTAGAGGCATACTAGTGACACTCTGTTTGTCTATGTATTCACACATGTACTAAGTTTCCGGTTAATACAATTCTAGCATGAATAATAAACATTTATCATGATATAAGTAAATATAAATAACAACTTTATTATTGCCTCGAGGGCATATTTCCTTCACAAAGACCTGAAACTGAAGCTGGAGGGTCTTGAGGGGACGCTTTCGGAGGCCAGGGCCCGGGAAGAGACCCTGACCAAGGACCTGGAGAAGGAGAGGTAGCTGCGGAGGAATGACGCCGCCAACCACGAGGATTACGTGAAGGGCGAAAAACTCTGGATTAGCCGCCTCGCCGACGTCGCCGGCAGGATCACCACGAAGCTGGCGGCCATGGGGATGCCAAACGTGAGGTACGTCCCGGAGCCAAACATGAGTCCCAACGCCAAACTGACCCTGTTCTTCGAGGGCGTTCTTGGAGCCCTGGAGCAGTTCTGCTCCAATAGAGCAACCTCTCTGGCCAATGAGGCCCGGAAGCTCTGCCGGGGCGTCCTGACCAAGGTGCTCACCAAGGTGGCGTACTGGAACCCCAACCTCGACTTCGACGCCGCACTGGAGAGCTTGCCGGAGGACGTGGACCTCGCAGCGCTCAAGGAGCGTATCGAGCCCATCATCAGCCGCGTCGATGGAGTTCGGAGGATAGAGGGCCAGCGCCGGGATTAGGCACCCCGTTTCTCATCGTCGCTGCAAGTTCAAGACCAAGACAGTTTTATCTTAAGTTAGAACCGCAACGATTATTCGATGTAATATAACTCTGCAATACTTTGATATCACGCATGCTATCTTCCCGCTAGATCTTTCTTTGTATGTTTGCACCCTACGCTTGTTGAGATAAGGCTGCTAGCACGTAAACCCATGTCGTGGTGCTTTGAGGACGGATCCTTAGCACCCTGCCGGACGGGCGCTTGCGGCCGGGTAAGCCACCTTGCCGCTGCCAGCGCGGTCGCTTGAACCGTCGAGCGGACTCGAAACAGGACAAGAGCGCTGTTGGTAGCGGGTAGGCCACCTTACCGTTCTCAGGGCGGCCGCATGAACTGTTGAGCGGACTCGAGACAGAGACAAGGGCGTTGCCAATAGCGGAGGGTCCCATTGCGTGCAGGTTTCCCGTACAAGGAACGAGATCTTTCAGGGAAGACAGACTTATATAAATGAAATTAGCCAAAATTTCGCATGACTTAGCTTTTCAGGGCCACGCGGATGGCACCAGAGGGCGGTTGATCGACGTCGCCCTCTCCCTTCGAGCCGTCGTCATGGAAGAGTCGCTGCGTCGGCTCCAAAACCAGATTTCCACGGCTTGCGCCCCCTACCTGGCGCGCCAAAGATGTCGGGGGAAACGACACCTACGGGATCACGAGGAATCCCTTTTGCTATGGTTGGCGGGCACGGGGCTGTGGAAAGAGCGGGATTGAGAGATGAACGCGGGGGGATTATCCAGGTTCGGGCCGCAAGTGATGCGTAATACCCTACTCCTGCTGGTTTCTGTTTATCTGGTGTTCTTGGACTAGCTACCAGGCGTCCTGGGTCCAAAAAGTCTGAATCCTCTCCCAGTACGCCGCGGGCCTCCTTTTATAGACAAAGGGGCTGCCACAGTGGCACACAGGAGCTGGAAAGCTATATAGTGGTCGAGTCTATCCTCTGGCACCGCAGGACAAACGCATTAAATGCACCGCCGACGTGCCCTTCTTGCTTTATCGGAGACGGGAAGGAAGCTCGTCCCAGCTATCGCCGCCTCGCCTGCCTTTGACGCGCGTCCGAACTGACGAGGCGTGTAGTGCCACGGCGGTTGGCTGGCTGCTGAGTTGGTGCGGTGGCAGAGTCTTCACGAAGATCTGCATGCCACCACACAGGTGCTTGCTGAGTTGGCCTAGAGGCCGCACGTCGCCACGCAGGTGCTCGCCTAGTTGGTGGGCTGGCAGCTGCATGGGAACGGCGGCGGAATCTTGGCGGATGCGGGCCTGGCTGCGGCCCCGCGGATGTCCTCGGCAAGAGGTCTTGCCAGGGCCCCGGCAAGGGCCTTGCCATGGCACCGCGGTCATCCCCGGCAAGGATCTTGCCGGGGGTCTTGTGGGTTTCCTTGGCAGGGATCTTGTCGAGGATCGTCGTCTTCTGGTTCTCATCTGATCTTGTGTGCTTCTGATCTTCACAAAGATCTGCATGCCACCATGGAAGTGTCTCCCGAGCCTTGGTTCCAATTTGGTTGATGGTGTTGGAACTCTTGGGCTCAAGGGTGGCGGCTCTGCTGGTGTCGGGCAAGTTGCCCCGGCAAGGCTCTTGCCGGGGCTGCGGGGGTCGCCCCTGCAAGGGTCTTGTCGGGGAAGTCCACCTCACCCCTCTGCTCTTTGCGTTTCTGTCTTGGCGTTGCTCTGGTTGTCTCGTGGTCTTGCTTCCTCTGCCCCGCCAAGGGTGGCCAGGGGCGTGGGGCTGCGACTGCTCGCGCACAAGTAAAGGGGTGCAAAAAAGGGACCCCTACTTTTGTACACCGACAATGCCATCGGACATTAATATTGCCTACCGGAACAATTAGGCAGCGGCAGAGGAGCCCCAGGAGTGGGACGCTCAGGTGCCGCCACCACAGCACTTTCATATGGGATCGGATGGCTACTACGAATGGTGATTACCAAGCTAGGCCAAAAGTCTAAGCTTGTGGGAGTACGTATTTCCACCGACATTACATTCATGTTCATACATTTCACTCCAGTTGTCGGTGTCAACACTTTCTCATTGTATTATCCATGCTAGATTTATCCTCTTGCTTTTTTCTTGTGTATTTGAATAACTTTGAGAAAATCCAAAAATATTTCTTGCTTCTTTTCGGGTTTTTTTCTTTCTAGTTTAATTTAGTTGTAGTATTAAAAGAAAACCCAAAAAGATTTCTCATTTCTTATTTTGTTTATTGAGAGCTTTCCCGTGTAAATAGTTTTTCTCATTTTTGTTTTTCTTTCTTTTGCCTTCAAGGAAACACTAAAAACTAAAAAAAATCAGTGTGTTTCTCTGAAATTCTTTTCTTTTTATTGAGTCGTACCCAGGCGAAGACCACGATGAAAATGTTGAGTGGTTCTCATATGCATTATTCTTGATCTAACAAAGAACTCATATTATTTTGTCTTCCCCTCTAAATAAAATGTTGCAGATTCCATCTTAGTCCACGACACTCCTGCACTATTATTATTTTCCTATCATTCGGTCGTGCAAGTGAAAGGCAATAATGGCGAGATTTGATGTAGTGACTGTGGCAGGGGAAAGCGGGTATGAACTCAACTTGTTTTTATTTTTGTAAATATGTTTAACTCAGTATCCATGATTCATCATATTATGATTAAACATGTTTGCAATGACAATTAGAGATCATAGTTGCTCATGCCATGCTTAAGTAGCTAGGAGTGGATAATGATTTATTGATAACCCAAAAGTATAGGGGATCGCAATAGTTTTCGAGGGTAGAGTATTCAACCCAAATTTATTGATTCGACATAAGGGGAGCCAAAGAATATTTGCAAGTTTAGCAGCTGAGTTGTCAATTCAACCACACCTGGAGATTAATTATCTGCAGCAAAGTGATCAGTAGCAAAATTAGTATGATAGTTTTGATAGTAGTAGCAACAACAATAGTAACGGTAACAGTGGTAGCAATGATTTTGTAGCAAGTGTAACAGTAGCAGTAGCAGTAGTAACTTAGCAAGATCAATATATAGGATCATCGTAGGCATTGGATCGGTGGATTTGTTGGATGATATTCATCATATAACAGTCATAACCTAGGGCGATACAAAACTAGCTCCAGTTCATAAATATAATGTAGGCATGTATTTCGTAAATAGTCATACGTGCTTATGGAAAGAACTTGCATGACATCTTTTGTCCTACCCTCCCGTGGCAGCGGGGTCCATATGGAAACTAAGGGATATTAAGGCCTCATTTTAATCGAGAACCGGAACAAAGCATTAGCACATAGTGAATACATGAACTCCTCAAACTACGATCATCACCGGTAAGTATCCCGAATACTGTCACTCCGGGGTTTACGGATCATAACACGTAATAGGTGAATATGACTTGCAAGATCGGATCTAGAACATAGATATAATGGCGATAACATAAACGGTTTAGATCTGAAATCATGGCACCTGGGCACAAAGTGATAAGCGTTAAGCATGGCAAAGTCATATCAACATCAATCTCAGAACATATGGGATACTAGGGATCAAGCCCTAACAAAACTAACTCGATTACATGATGAATCTCATCCAACTCCTCACCGACCAGCGAGCCTACGAAGGAATTACTCACTCCCAGTGGGGAGCATCATGGAATTGGCGATGAAGGAGGGCTGGTGATGACGAAGATTGAAGATCCCCCTCTCCGGAGCCCCAAACAGACTCCAAATCTGGCCTCCCGATGAAGAACAGGAGGTGGCGGCGGCTCCGTATCGTGAAACGAGATAATTCTTCCTCCTTGATTTTTTTTCTGAAAAAATGTGATTTTATAGCGTCGGAGATAGGGTCTACGGGGCCACCAGATGGGCACAACCCACATGGGTGCGCTAGGAGGAGGGAAGCGCCCTGGTGGTTGTGCTCCCCAGGGACCCCCTCCGGTGGTTCTTGGCTTCGGTATTTTTATTTTATTGTATAAAAATTCTCCAAAAAGTTTCGTTCCAATCCGAGAACTTTTATTTCTGCACATAAACAATGCCATGGTAGTTATGCTGAAAACAATGTCAGTCTGGGTTAGTTTCATTCAAATCATGCAAATTAGTGTACAAAACAAGAGGAAAAGCGTTAGGAAAAGTAGATATGACGGAGACGTATCAACTCCCCCAAGCTTAAACCTTTGCTTGTCCTCAAGCAATTCAGCTGATAAACCGAAAGTGAAAATGAAAAACTTTTACGAACTCTTTTGCTCTTGTTTACATAAATAAGCTTAAGTAGCACCCATGTTTTCAGCAAAGATTATGACTAACCATGTCAATAATGAATCTTAAAAATTATATTAACTCATATCAATGGCATAATCAACGAACGAGCAATAATAAGATATCTCAAACGCTAACACTTTGTCAAAATAATCATGATATAGTATGACAACAGTGCTATCTCGCTAGCCCTCTCGGAGACCGCCAAACATAAATGCAGAGCACCTCCAAAGTTCAAGCACCGACTAAACATTATAATTCATGGTAGAAAAGATCCAATCATGATGCATTCAACATTAACTATACACAATGTATGAGGATGACAATAGTGCTCTCAGGTCTGGCGCTTATTTGAGAAGGTGATGACTCAACATAAAAGTAAATAGATAGTCCCTTCATAGAGGGAAGCAGGGATTTGCGGAGGTGCCAAACCTCAAAGCTTATATCAGAGACAAATATAATTTTGGGCGGTGCACCCTTCCTGTCAATGTCACGACCGAGGATTATCAATATCTTCCATGCTAAACACATTAGCGGCGGTTCCCAAGCGGTAAAAGTAAAGATTTACTCCCTCTCCACCAACAAACACAAGCTATGTCTAGCCGAATCCATGGGTGCCTTCCATACCAACAACAGTCCTGGGGGAGTTTTGTTTAATTATTTGCAAATTTTGATTTTGGGACTGGGCATCCCTACTAGCAGCCCCTCTCGTGCAAGGACGAGTGAATAAACACTCATCATGAGAATAACTTGCTTAGCATGGGAGATACTGACTACCCCATGTCGCTCTATAAATAATCGAGGCACACAAAAACAGATGTTTATTTGAAGTTTTTGAGGTGGCACATGCAAATTTACTTGGAACGGCAGAGTAATACCGCATATAGGTAGGTATGGTGGACTCATATGGAATAACTTGGGTTTTATTATTTTGATGCACAAGCAGCATTTTCGCTTACTATAGGCGAAGGCTAGCAAATGGGTTGAGAAGCGGCCAGCTAGAGAGCAAAACGGTCATGAACATGCATTATGCATAATAAACATTGAATACTAGCATGAGTAGGATATGAATACCATGAACATAAATATCATAGAGGCTGTGCTGGTTTTGATTCAACTACATGCGTGAACATCTGCTAAGTCAAGCCACTCGAAACATTCGGATGAGGATACCATATCATCATACTACATCACAATGGTTTTAATGCATGTTGACATCCAAGATAAATCATTATCCACTCGTAGCTACTTAGGCATGGCATGAGAAACTATAATCTCTAATTGTCATTGCAAACATGTTTGATCATAATAGGCTGAATCATGGATACTAGGTTAAACATATTTACAAAAACTGAACAAGTTGAGTTCATACATGTTTCTCTCTGCCACAACCAGTTCATCAAATATCGTCATTATTGCCTTTCACTTGCATGACCGAATGATATGAAAATAATAATAGTGCAAGAGTGCCATGGACCAAGTTGGAATCTACAAACATTTTATTCAAAAGGAGAAGACAAGGAAGTATGGGCTCTTCGTTAGATCAATAATAATACAAATGAGAGCCACTCAACATTTTCATCGTGGTCTTCTCCTTCGTATGCCTCAATAAAAAGAAAAGAATTTCAGAGAAACACACTGACATATTTTTCGAGTTTTTAGTTTTTCTTGAAGAAGGCAAATTAAAAGGAAAAGAAACAAAAATGAGAAAAACTATTTACACGGGAAAGCTCCCAACAAGCAAAAGAAGAATTGAGAGATCTTTTTGGGTTTTCTTTTAAATACTACAAATAATTAGACTAGAAAGAAAAAATGAAAAGAAGCGGGAAATATTTTTGGGTTTTCTCAAAGTTTTTCAAACACACAAGAAGAAAGTGAGAAAAAATAAATATAGCATGGATAATACAATGAAAAAGTGTGAACATTGACAACGGGAATGAAATGTGTGAGCATGAATATAATGTCGGTGGAAACACGTACTCCCCCAAGCTTAGGCTTTTGGCCTAGATTGGTAATCACCACTCGTGGTAGCCATCCAGTCCCACATTGAAGTGCTGTGGAGCAGGCACCTGAGCGTCCCACTCCTGAGGCTCCTCCTCTTCTGCTGCCTGGGCGTTCCGGTAGGCAATGATATCGTCTAGCATGATCATGTATCCGCCCCTGGCAATAGAATCAAACAAAGCAGGTGCAGGCAATAGGATAATATCACAGGTGTCCTCACTGAAGACCACGTTGTAAGGAATATTAATAATAGAATCATTGTTGTCAATAAAATGGTTATCTTTCATCGCCTGGCGATCCAAATAGACCCTGGGTAAACGATAATCATGTTGGCGAATCTGAACGTTAAAGTGACTCGCTAAACGAGTAGCATAAATCCCGCCATGAATTTTGCCCTTGGCCCCGTTAAGGTGCAGGCGACGTGCAACAATGACCCCTAGGCTATAGACGTTATCGCCGTATAGTGCACGGCGTAAGATGGCGAAGTCAGGAGCACAAAGTGCACCGACTTCCTCTCTAGCGATTAAACACTTGGCAATGAATAGAGCAAAATAATGCACAACAGGAAACTGCAAACTAGTAGCAGTGACACTCAACACGCCTCTCACATCTCCCACTGACAGAGTGCGATAAAAGTCCTCAAACTCTGCATGCCTAGGTTCTCTTATTTCCCTGTCAGAAGGGATCAAGCATACATCGCAAAAATTAGTGAGTGGCATCTGATGGGTTTCAGCATATAAATTAAACTGCACCTCAGGGGGGTTATTCCTACTCAGAAAATGGAAACTTTGCACAAAGGAATTTGTAAGGAGATGGTATTGTTTACACTCAGCTGCGATGAAGTTGGTAAGCCCAGCATTAGCAGCAAATTGTGCAAACTCTTGACGGAATCCGGCTCCATCCATGAAGGGGTTGTGCGGCCATTCACACGGCCGCACCTCCGCCCTCCTCCGAGTATGGAGGTCACTGTCCGACGATTCCCCAATGACTCCCTTAGAGCTCTTCTTGGAGGCAAACTTCCTAAAGATATTCATCTTATTCCAATGAACAAAATTCTGAAAAAATTTAGTCCACACAATTTTGTCAACAAAACTACACAAGATTGATAGCAACTACTCATAGGCATGCATAGAGGCTATATTGGGCATTCAAACTACTTTGGACTCTAAGAATTCAACATGCAAGCTCATCTACAGCAACACCAATAGTAGCCATTTTTTCAAAATATAATCCACTAAAGCAAAAACTAATTGGACCAATGGAGGAGTCACATACCAAGTAGCAATCCCCCAAAACAGTTTCAGAAACGGAGCTTCGAGCAAATAGATCAAAATCCGCGGGTTTGAGAGCAAGAACACGATAGAGAGAGAGAGAGCAATGGTGATTTTTTTCTCGAGGTAGGTGATGACATGGGCTAAAGAGACAAGTGAGGGGGCCCACATTGGGACCACAACCCACCAGGGCGCACCCAGGTGGGTTGTGCCCACCTGGTGCACCCCCCTCTGATGTAATCTGCACTAAAAATTCAGAAAAAAAACATATTAAATTTTCAGGTCATTCTGAGAACTTTTATTTTTGGGTCATTTTTTATTGCACGAAAAATCCAGAAAATAGTATAAACATGGCATTTTATTTTATTTAACTAAGAAAAATAGAAAACAAAAGATAAGGATTCAAGGTAGTGCCTGCTAAATTGATCAACTTCATACGTCTCAAAAATGATCCATTAATAAGGTTGATCAAGTCATGTTAACAACCACCTTCGATTAGCATGAAGCCGGAAAACTTTCGTAAAACACTAAGTTACCTCAACGGGGATATGCATGTCCCCAACAACAAGTATATCATATTTCATTTTGGCAGTAGGTAGAGGTAGTTGAAAACTTCCAATAGTGATTGTCGGAGATTTTTCCATAACATTAATACCATTCACTTGGAATTATTTCTTCGGAAAGTGCACCGTATGCTCATTACCATTGATATGAAAAGTGACCTTTCTTTTATTGCAATCAATAACAGCCCCTGCAGTATTTAAAAAGGGTCTACCAAGGATAATGGACATGTTGTCATCCTCGGGCACCTCAAGTATAACAAAGTCAGTTAAGATGGTAACATTTGCAACAACAACGGGCACATCCTCACAAGTACCGATAGGTATAGCAGTTGATTTATCAGCCATTTGCAAGGATATTTCAGTAGGCGTGAGTTTGTTCAAGTCAAGTCTTTTGTATAAATAAAAAGGCATAACACTAACACCAGCTCCTAAATCACACAAAGCAGTTTTAACATAGTTTCTTTTGATGGAGCAAGGTATAGTTGGTATTCTCGGATCTCCAAGTTTTTAGGTACTCCATCCATAAAAGAATAACTAGCAATCATGGTGGAGATTTCAGCTTCCGGTATTTTTCTCTTATTAGTGATGATGTCTTTCATGTACTTTGCATAAGGGGCCATCTTTAAAATATCAGTCAAACGAGTGCGCAATAAGACTGGCTTAAGCATTTCATCAAAGCGTTCAAATTCTTCTTCACCTTTCTTCTTAGTTGATTTAGGTGGAAAGGGCATGGGTTTTTGAATCCATGGTTCTCTTTCTTTACCATGTTTTCTTGCCACAAAGTCTCTTTTATCATATCTTTTATTTTTAGGTTGTGGGTTATCAAGATCAACAGCTGGTTCTATCTCAACATCATTATATGCTTCTTTATCATTGTTTGGTTGAGTGTCTTCATGAACATCATCATTATATTTTTCATTATCCCTAGGTGAATGTTCAATACCAGATTGAGTTTCAGCATCAGAGATAGAAACATCATTATTATCTTCAAGAGGTTTTTCTACTTCAGGTTCACTAGAGGTATGCAAAGTCCTATCATTTTCCTTTTTCTTTTTGTTTTTAGAAGGACTAGGTGCATCAGTGTTAATTCTCTAAGAGTCTTGTTCAATTCTTTTAGGGTGCCCCTCAGGATAAAGTTGTTCCTGAGTCATTTTACCTCCCCTAGTCATTACTCTAACAACATGATCATTGATATTATTGTTCATTTCATCAACCAATTCTCTTTGAGATTTAGCAACTTGTTCTAACTGAGTATGAACCATAGAGGCATGTTTTCCTACACCTCTAACATCATTAGAGCTTCTAAATAACAACTCACTCAAGCGAGCAATCATATCGGAGTTGTATTTCAATTGTTTCATAGCATTTTCATTGAAGTGATCTTGTTTTCTAATGTAGTTATCAAACTCATAAAGGCACTGACTAGGATGCATATTATAGGGGTTGCCCCTTTCATCAAATTTCATTAAGGAGTTTACCTCTACCACCTTGGGTGGTGGTGTATCATGTCTATGTATCTCTTCAATATGAGGTAATTTTTTAACATCCTCTACTTTAATACCTTTTTCCTTCATACTTTTCTTTGCCTCTTGCATATCTTCAGGACTGAGATATAAGATGCCCCTCTTCTTCGGAGTGGGTTTAGGAGGTGGTTCAGGAAGAGTCCAATCATCATAATTTTTCACTATGTTATTCAATAATTTCTCAGCTAGTTCAACAGTTCGTTCCCTGAAAACACAACTGGCACAACTATCTAGGAAGTCCCTAGAAGCATCGGTTAGTCCACTATAAAGATATCAAGTATTTCATTTTTCTTAAGAGGATGATCAGGCAAAGCATTAAGCAGTTGGAGAAGCCTCCCCCAAGCTTGTGGGAGACTCTCTTCTTCAATTTGCACAAAGTAAATATTTCCTGTAAGGCAGCTTGTTTCTTATGAGCAGGAAAATATTTTTCAGAGAAGTAGTAAATCATATCCCGGGGACTACGCACACAACCAGGAGCAAGAGTATTGTACCATATCTTAGCATCACCCTTTAATGAGAACGGAAATAGTTTGAGGATATAATAAAAGCGAATCTTCTCATCATGACCAACTAAGGTGGCTATATCATTTAATTTGGTAAGGTGTGCCACAAAAGTTTCACTTTCATAGCCATGGAAAGGATTAGATTCAACCAAGGTAATTAACTCTGGGTCGATAGAGAATTCATAATCCTTATCATCAACAAAGATAGGTGAAGTAGCAAACTTAGGATCACATTTCATTCTAGCATTCAAAGATTTTTCCTTCAGTTTGCATAATAATTTCTTTAGATCATCTCTATCATTGCAAGCAGGAAAGTCTCTAGTTGTCTCCTCATCCATAACATAACCTTCAGGTATCTTAGGCATTTCATATCTAGGACGGCTAGGTCCAATAGGTGTTTCAAGATTTTCAGTTTCAATGATCTCATCAGTTTTAGCAATTTCATTCTCTTTAGCTCTAACAATTTGTTCATCAAGAAAATCACCTAGTGGCACACCATCATTAAGCAAGGTACTAGCATCATCATGAGTAGCATTCATAGAAGTAGCATCATCAATAACTTGCGACATATCAGGATTAATAGCATGTGGTGGTGTTGCAAGTCTACTCAAAACAGAAGGTGAATCAAGTGCAGAGTGTGATGGCAGTTCCTTACCTCCCCTCGTCCTAGAGGGAACGATCTTGGTCTTTGTATCCTTCTGATTCTTCATAGTGATAAATATATAATAATCCCAACTGACTCAACAAATATAGACATGCTCTCCAGCAACGGCACCAGAAAAAGGTCTTGATAACCCACAAGTATAGGGGATCGCAACAGTTTTCGTGGGTAGAGTATTCAACCCAAATTTATTGATTCGACACAAGGGGAGCCAAAGAATATATGAAAGTATTAGCATCTGAGTTGTCAATTCAACCACACCTGGAGATTAATTATCTGCAGCAAAGTGATCAGTAGCAAAAGTAGTATGATAGTTTTGATAGTAGTAGCAACAACAATAGTAACTGTAACAGTGGTAGCAATGATTTTTTAGCAAGTGTACCAGTAACAGTATCAGTAGTAACTTAGAAAGATCAATATATAGGAAAATCGTAGGCATTGGATCGGTGGATTTGTTGGATGATATTCATCATATAACAGTCATAACCTAGGGCGATAAAAAACTAGCTCCGGTTCATAAATATAATGTAGGCATGTATTATGTAAAAAGTCATACGTGCTTATGGAAAGAACTTGCATGACATCTTTTGTCCTACCCTCCCGTGGCAGCGCGGTCCATATGGAAACTAAGGGATATTAAGGCCTCCTTCTAATAGAGAACAAGAACAAAGCATTAGCACATAGTGAATACACGAACTCCTAACACTACGGTCATCACCGGAAAGTATCTCGAATACTGTCACTCCGGGTTTACGGATCATAAGACGTAGTAGGTGAATATGACTTGCAAGATCAGATCTAGAACATAGATATAATGGTCGTAATATAAATGGTACAGATCTGAAATCATGGCACCCAGGCCCAAAGTGACAAGCGTTAAGCATGGCAAAGTCATATCAACTTCAATCTCAGAACATAATGGATACTAGGGATCAAGCCCTAACAAAACTAACTCGATTACATGATGAATCTCATCCAACTCCTCACTGGCCAACGAGCCTACGAAGGAATTACTCACTCCCGGTGAGGAGCATCATGGAATTGGCAATGAAGGAGGGTTGGTGATGACGAAGATTGAAGACCCCCCCTCTCCGGAGCCCCTAACGGACTCCAGATCTGACCTCCCGATGATGAACAAGAGGTGGCGGCGGCTCCGAATCGTGAAACGAGATAATTCTTCCTCCTTGATTTTTTCGGGAAAAATGTGATTTTATAGAATCGGAGATAGGGTATGCGGGGCCACCAGGTGGGCACAACCCACCTGAGCGCACCAGGAGGGTGGGTGCGCCCTGGTGGGTTGTGCTCCCCCAGGGACCCCCCTCCGGTGGTTCTTGGCTCCAGTATTTTTCTTTTATTGTATAAAAATTCTCCAAAAAGTTTCGTTCCAACCAGAGAACTTTTATTTCTGCACAAAAACAACACCATGGTAGTTCTGCTGAAAACAACGTCGGTCTGGGTTAGTTTCATTCAAATCATGCAAATTAGAGTGCAAAACAAGAGGAAAAGAGTTAGGAAAAGTAGATACGACGGAGACGTATCATTTACCTTCGGTGTCAACAAGCATTAAAATGATTGTGATGTAGTATGATGATATGGTATCCTCCTCCAAATGTTTCAAGTGGCTTGACTTGGCACATGTTCACACATGTAGTTGAATCAAAACCAATATAGCTTCCACGATATTTATGTTCTTGGTGTTTTGATACGTCTCCAACGTATCTATAAATTTTGATTGTTCCATGCTATTATATTATCAATCTTGGATGTTTTATAATCATTTCCTAATCATTTTATATCATTTTTTGGTACTAACCTATTGACACAGTGCGAAGTGCCAGCTGCTGTTTTTTCCATGTTTTTTACATCGTAGGAAATCAATATCAGCCGGAGTCCAAATGCCCTGAAACTTTACGGAGAATTTTTATGGGCCAGAAGGAACACAACGGGCCCTAGCTGCGCCTAGGGGTGCCCCGAGGGGGGCACAACCCACCAGGGCGCGCCAGGAGGCCCAGGCGCGCCCTGGTGGGTTGTGCCCACCTCGGGTGCCCCCGAATCGCCTCTTTGCTCTATAAATACCCCAATATTTCCAGAACCCTAAAGGCATCAACGAAATATTCATCCAGCCGCCACAGAGTCCAGAAGCACCAGATCCAATCTAGACACCATCTCGGATGGGGTTCACCACCTCCATTGGTGCCTCTCCGATGATACGTGAGTAGTTCTTTGTAGACCTTCGGGTTCGTAGTTAGTAGTGGCTTTCTCTCTCTCTCACTGAATTCTCAATACAATAGTCTCTTGGAGATCCATATGATGTAACTCTTTTGAGGTGTGTTTGTTGGGATCTGATGAACTTTGAGTTTATGATCAGTTATATATTTTTATATCAATGAAAGTTATTTGAGTTTCCTTGATCTCTTATATGCATGATTGCTTATAGCCTCGTATTTCTTCTCCGATATTTGGGTTTTGTTTGGCCAACTTGATCTATTTATCTTGCAATGGGAAGAGGTGCTTTGTAGTGGGTTCGATCTTACGGTGCTTGATCCCAGTGACAGAAAGGGAACCGACATGTATGTATCGTTGCTACTAAGGATAAAACGATGGGGTCTATCTCTACATAGATAGATCTTGTCTACATCATGTCAACGTTCTTATTGCATTACTCCGTTTCTCCATGAACTTAATACACTAGATGCATGCTGGATAGCGGTCGATGTGTGGAGTAATAGTAGTAGATGCAGGCAGGGGTCGGTCTACTAATCTTGGACGTGATGCCTATATAACGATCATTGCCTGGATATCATCATGATTATTGGAAGTTCTATCAATTTCCAAATAGTAATTTGTTTACCCACCGTTTGCTATTTTTTCTCGAGAGAAGCCACTAGTGAAACCTACGGCCCCCGGGTCTTCTTTCTCATATATTTGCCATTGCGATCTACTTTTCTCTTGCATTTATTTTCAGATCTATTAAACCAAAAATACAAAAATACCTTCCTGCGTTTTATTTCTATTTATTTTATTTGCGATCAATCTTTCAATCTACTACAAATTTATCTCACGTACGTTTGCCTATCTTGAGGCGCCGTACCCCGGAAGGGATTGACAACCCCTTTAACACATCGGGTTGCGAGGATTTGTTATCTGTGTGCAGGGGCTATTTACGTTGTGTTGCTTGGTTCTCCTACTGGTTCGATAACCTTGGTTTCATATCTGAGGGAAATACCTACCGCCGCTGTGCTGCATCATCCCTTCCTCTTTGGGGAAATACTGATGTAGCTTCAAGCGACATCAAAAGGAATTTCGGGCGCCGTTGCCGGGAAGGATCTTCAACATATACCAGGTTCCTAATCACAAATCTCATCTCCTTGCAATTTACATTATTTGCCATTTGCCTCTCGTTTTCCTCTCCCCCACTTCACAAAATTTGCCGTTTTATTCGCCTCTCTTTTTCGTTCGCCGTTCTCTTTCTTTCTAGTCTTGATGGCTAGCGTCCCTACTCCTCCATTGTCACCAGATTTTGAAGTCCTTTACTTCAAGCAAAGACAAGGAGAAAATTTGAAAGATGCCTGGTATAGGCTTATGGAATCATATCGTATTTCCAACTTAAAGGGGGACGCTAAAGTTTTGCTTCGTAATTTTTACATAGGATTGGCTTTGCATCATAGGCAACTTCTCGATTTTGCCGCTAAAGGAAATTTCATTGAACTTGATGCCAATGCTGCCTATGAAATTTTAGAGGGAATTTTGGGAATTCCACCTCAAAAGAAGGGGTTTCCTTTTACCCCCGAGGGAGCTCAAATGTTGGACAAACTTGGTGATTTGCATAAACATATGGTTGAAATACATAAATATAATGAACCCCTCAAACACCTCAACGGTAGCATCAATCGCATGAATACCATGATTACTCCTTGCAATAAGAGATTGGATATTTTGGTTCTTAAGATGGTTTATTTCCCAGAGAATTTAGGGAAGCGTAAAGAGCCTCCCGGGTTTGAGAAAACCCTTATAAAAGTTGCCAAAACTATGGAAGAAAAAACTTAGATCCTTGCTTTATGCCTAGCTAAGGGCGTAAAACTATAGCACTTGTTGGGAGGCAACCCAATGAATAAATTTTATTTTTGCTTTTTGCTTTCCTTTCTTGAGTGTTAGCACAATTGTGCTACTTCTATGATTGTGTCTTTTGTGTTTTAGTTAGTGTTTGTGCCAAGTAGAACCGATAGGATCTTCTTGGGTGGTAGTTGTTTGATCTTGTTGAAAAAGACAGAAACTTTGCGCTCACGAAAAAAATTCTCATTTTTTTATCAGAAAGTGCTTTTGCCCTGATTCTTTTTGCAGAAGATTAATAAACAAATTTCTCAGGTCGTCCTATTTTTTTTAGAATTTTTGGAGTTACGGAAGTATTCGAAAAAGTCAGATTGCTACATACTGTTCTGTTTTGACAGATTCATTTTTCTTTGTGTTGTGTGCTTATTTTGATGGCTCTATGGTTTTCTTTGATGAGTTTTTGCCATAGAAAAGTTTGAATACAATAGATATAATACAAAAACAAAATATGAATTCGTTTGATACAATACTTATAATAGTGGTTTGCTTTCTTATACTAACGGATCTCACGAAGGTTTTGTTGAGTTTTGTGTGATTGAAGTTTTCAGGTTTTGGGTTATCTTACGATGGATGAAGGAATGATAGAAGAGCCTAAGCTTGGGGATGCCTCGGCATCCCAAACTATTATCCAAAAATGAGCAACCAACTAAGCTTGGGTATGCCCCCGAGTGGCATCCCTGCTTTCTTCCAACGACCATCGGTATTTTACTTGAAACTATATTTTTATTCGTCACATGATATGTGTTTTGCTTGGAGCGTCTTGTATGATATGAGTCTTTGCTTGTTTTATTTTTTGTTTTAAGTCATCAATCCTTGCTGGACACACCTATTTGAGAGAGCCAAAATTTTGTCATGACTTGTTAGAATTGCTCTCTATGCTTCACTTAAATTTTTATGAGCAATGGACGTGCTCTAGTGCTTCACTTATATCTTTCTGAGCACGGTGTGCTTTAGGATTTTTGAAGAAATGCTCTCTTGCTTCACTAAGATTTATTTGGGAGTTAGTAAAATTTTCAAGAAATTCTCTGTTGCTTCACTTAAATTATTTTGAGAGAAAGAAAAAGAATTATGCTCTTTATCTTCACTTATATTTGTTTGAGCTTATGAAAAGAAACACATGAAAATTAGTTCCAAAGTGATAGATATCCAAGAAGGGTATAATAAAAACTTTCATGAAGATCATTGGACAAAATAAGCTTGATTCTTAGGAATAGTTTTGAGATATGATGATGTGATATGTGAGTTATGTTGATGAGTAATTATGTTTGAGTAAGAATATTGGTGTTAAGGTTTGTGATTCCCTATGCAAGCACGAAAGTCAATAGTAATGCAATGAAATTATATCCTACTTGTGGTGCATTATTCGGTGTCATTTATGCTTAATGCTTGCTTATGAGATTATCCGTTTCTTGGTTGGTCGCTTCTCAATCTTTTGCTAGCCTTCATTTTGCACCAAGTCTGATCTCTACTTGTGCATCCAAAATCCTTTAAACAAGTTTTGCCACATGAGTCCACTATATCTACCTATATGCGGTATTCTTTTGCCGTTCTAAGCAAATTTGCATGTGCCATCTCTAATTTTCAAAATAAACTTCTCTTTTGTGTATTTGTTTCGCTCGCGGAGCGGTGAGGGGTGGCTAATATTTTCCATGCTAGATGTGTTATTCTCACGATGAGTGTTTATTCACTTGTCATTACACGAGAGTAAGGCAAAGGTTGTAGGGATGCCCAGTCCCAAAATGCAAAAATGAATTTACTTTATGTTGTCAAATAATAAATTCCTTGGAAAGTGTTGGTATGGAGGGAAACCGTGGATACGGCTAGCCATGGAAAGTGAAAGTATGGTGGAAAAGGAATAAACTTTATTTTCTGTTTGGTAACCGCCTATGATATATCTAGCATGGAAAGTGTTGGGAACTCTAAGTCATTTTCGTTGGTGGGATGGATACACCTCCCAAAATGTTTTTATCTCTAATTTTTTTGCTTTGAGCTCTGGCACCTCTACAAATCCCTACTTCCCTCTGCAAAGGGCCTTTCTTTTTTACTTTATGCAATTTTTGTTTTGAGTCTCCATCTTCTCTTATAAAAGCACCAACTAGGAGGCAATATGATCGTACTTAAGTATTGGGTGTAGCTAATATTCGAGTGTGTTTCATGAATGGATCAATGGTTGAGCATGATGGGCTAGGGATAACTTATTTTAGCGTTGATATTTTGAAAGACATGGTTGCTTGTTGATATGCTTGAGTATCTAAATTATTATGTCAAAACTAGACCATTGCTTTGAATCACATAAAAGTCCAAATGTCCATGCTATAAAGAAAAGAAATATGATATGACATGTTAGGCAGCATTCCACATCAAAAATTCTGTTTTTATCACTTACCTATTCGAGGACGAGTAGGAGAGTTAAGCTTGGGGATGCTGATACGTCTCCAACGTATCTATAATTTTTTATTGTTCCATGTTGTTATATTATCAATCTTGGATGTTTTATAATCATTTCCTAGTCATTTTATATCATTTTTTGGTACTAACCTATTGACATAGTGCCAAGTGCCAGCTGCTATTTTTTCCATGTTTTTTCCTTGCAGGAAATCAATATCAGACGGAGTCCAAATGCCCCGAAACTTTACGGAGAACTTTTATGGGCCAGAAGGAACACAACGGGCCCTGGCTACGCCTGGGGGGTGCCCTGAGGGGGGCACAACCCACCAGGGCGCGCCAGGAGACCCAGGCGCACCCTGGTGGGTGGTGCCCACCTCGGGTGCCCCCCGGACCGCCTCTTTGCTCTATAAATACCCTAATATTTCCAGAACCCTAAAGACATCGACGAAATATTCATCCAGCCGCCGCAGAGTCTAGAAGCACCAGATCCAATCTAGACACCATCTCGGATGGGGTTCACCACCTCCATTGGTGCCTCTCAGATGATGTGTGAGTAGTTCTTTGTAGACCTTCGGGTCCGTAGTTAGTAGTGGCTTTCTCTCTCTCTCTCACTGAATTCTCAATACAATAGTCTCTTGGAGATCCATATGATGTAACTCTTTTGCGGTGTGTTTGTTGGGATCTGATGAACTTTGAGTTTATGATCAGTTATATCTTTTTATATCCATGAAAGTTATTTGAGTTTATTTGATCTCTTATATGCATGATTGCTTATAGCCTCGTATTTCTTCTCCGATATTTGGGTTTTGTTTGGCCAACTTGATATATTTATCTTGCAATGGGAAGAGGTTCTTTGTAGTGGGTTCGATCTTACGGTGCTTGATCCCAGTGACAGAAAGGGAACCGACACGTATGTATCGTTGCTACTAAGGATAAAAAGATGGGGTCTATCTCTACATAGATAGATCTTGTCTACATCATGTCATCATTCTTATTGCATTACTCCATTTCTCCATGAACTTAATACACTAGATGCATGCTGGATAGCGGTCGATGTGTGGAGTAATAGTAGTAGATGCAGGTAGGAGTCGGTCTACTAATCTTGGACGTGATGCCTGTATAATGATCATTGCCTGGATATCATCATGATTATTTGAAGTTCTATCAATTGCCCAACAGTAATTTTTTTACCCACCATTTGCTATTTTTTCTCGAGAGAAGCCACTAGTGAAACCTACGCCCCCCGGGTCTTCTTTCTCGTATATTTGCCTTTGTGATCTACTTTTGTCTTGCATTTATTTTCAGATCTATTAAACCGAAAATACAAAAATACCTTGCTGCGTTTTATTTCTATTTATTTTATTTGCGATCTATCTTTCAATCTACTACAAATTTATCTCACGTCCGTTTGCCTATCTTGAGGCGCCGTACCCCGGAAGGGATTGACAACCCCTTTAACACGTCGGGTTGCGAGGATTTGTTATCTGTGTGCAGGGGCTGTTTACATTGTGTTGCTTGGTTCTCCTACTGGTGCGATAACCTTGGTTTCATATCTGAGGGAAATACCTACCGCCGCTATGCTGCATCATCCCTTCCTCTTTGGGGAAATACCGACGTAGCTTCAAGCGACATCATGTTTATGTCCTACTCATGCTATTGTCATCCTCATGCATTGTGTATAGTTAATGTTGAATGCATCATGAGTGGATCTCTTCTACCATGAATTACAATGTTTAGTCAATGTTTGAACTTTGGAGGTGCTCTACATTTGTTTTGCGGTCTCAGAAAGGGCTAGCGAGATACCACTATCGTCATATTATATCATTATTATTATGACAATGTGTTGGCATTTGAAATATTTTATTATTGCTTGCTATTTGATTATGCAATTGATAAGAGCTAATATAATTTCTAAGAGTTATTGCTTGTATGGTTAGTCATGATCTTTGCTGAAAACCTGGGTGCTGTTTAAGCATATATATGTAAACAAGAACAAAAGAGTTCGTAAAAGTTTTTCTTTATCACTTTCAGTTTGTCAACTGATTTTCTTGAGGACAAGCAATGGGTTAAGCTTGGGGGAGTTGATACGTCGCCATTGTATCTACTTTTGCTAACGCTTTTGCTCTTGTTTTGGACTCTAATTTGCATGATTTTAATGAAACTAACCTGGACTGACGTTGTTTTCAGCAGAACTACCATGGTGGTGTTTTTGTACAGAAATAAAAGTTCTCAGATTTGGACGAAACTTTTCGGAGAGTTATTTTGGAATAAATAAAAATATTGGAACCAAGACCCACTAGAGGGGGGCCTGCTGCCCACAAGACACCAGGGTGCACCACCCCCCTCTGGCGCACCCTAGTGGGTGGTGGGGCCCACGAGGCCCTACTGGCCCTAATTCCGACACTATAAAATCCTATTTTTCCAAAAAAATAGGGGAGGAAGTTTCATCGCGTTTTAGGATACGGAGCCGCCGCCACCTCCTGTTCTTCATCAGGAGGCCAGATCTGGAGCCCAATCGGGGCTCCGGAGAGGGGGATCTTCGGTCTTCGTCATCACCAACCATCCTCCATCACCAATTTCATGATGCTCACCGCTGGGAGTGAGTAATTCCTTCGTAGGCTCACTGGTCGGTGAGGAGTTGGATGAGATTCATCATGTAATCGAGTTAGTTTTGTTAGGGCTCGGTCCCTAGTATCCACTATGTTCTGATATTGATGTTGATATGACTTTCCTATACTTAATGCTTGTCACTAGGGCCCGAGTGCCATCATTTCAGATCTGAACCGTTTATGTTTTCACCATTATGTCTATGTTCTTGATACGATCTTGCAAGTCATATGCACTTATTATGTGTTATGATCCGTAAACCCCAAGGTGACAACAATTGGGATACTTTCTGGTGATGACCGTAGTTTGAGGAGTTAATGTATTCACTATGTGTTAATGCTTTGTTCCGGTTCTGTATTAAAAGGAGGCCTTAATATCCCTTAGTTTCCTTATGGACCCCGCTGCCATGGGAGGGTAGGACAGAAGATGTCATGCAAGTTCTTTTCCATAAGCACATATGAATATTTACGGAAGATAAGGCACATATGCCTACATTATATTTATGAACTGGAGCTAGTTCTTTGTTGCCCTAGGTTATGACTGATATATGATGAATATCATCCAATGAATTCATCGATCCAATGCCTACGAGTTTTTCACATACTATTCTTCCTAAGTTACTATTGTTATTGCTACTGTCACAACTGCTACACAAAATATCACTACTGTTGTTACCGCTATCGTTACTGTTACTATCACTGCTATCACTACCAAACTATCATACTACTATGCTACTGATCACTTTGATGCAGATATTTAATCTCCAGGTGTGGTTGAATTGACAACTCAACTGCTAATACTTACAAACATTCTTTGGCTCCCCTTGTGAAGAATCTATAAATTTGGGTTGAATACTCTACCCTCGAAAACTATTGCGATTCCCTATACTTGTGGGTTATCAGTTACCTTGATTCCTAGTCTTTGAATCATCGTATAATGATAAACAAAATAGGACAGCGGTACATATTGCATAACAAGGTCCACAAAACACAAATAAATGTAGTTTTTGTGAACCTAGTGTAGGCCCGATTTATCAGTAGATTCCTGATAAATCGCTTATCTGAGCGATAAATCAGCCCAAACGATAAACGGTGAAGATAAGGCACAATATTATCAGTCACCCCAAGAGTAGCCATAAGTCGGACAATAAATCGCTGAATAGGAAGATCTTTTGAATAGTGATAGATACGTATCATTGACTGACATGTGCCCCGTAGTGCCTCCTATGTCTGTCTCTATACGATAGAGCCGCCCTGGTTTACAACTATGTTGCACTCTAGCGGGCAGACTATTTTACAAGGAAATGCCTTGCTATGCTACCATGAGCCCTGATAGTTCGCTACTGCTCTAGTACATATGTGATTGACTGACATGTGCATTCCCTGGCTCCTGTGTCCCTTGGTTTATAACTTTTTATGTCGAGTCGGGTTCACTGTCATATAGTTGCTAGCGACATATTCATATAAGTGAGCCAAAAGTCACAACAAAGGTAAGGTGGTAGCGGTGTGAACTGTGCATTGACTCGGTGTTTATATGAAATGTACCTTACAAACTATATAAGTTTGAGCCAAAAGACGCAAACAGTCTCGGCCAAGGTAAAGGTGGCATCCGGTGTGTACCGTGCATGAGGACTCATGTACTTATATGGTTTGTTCAGCTAAATCTGTGTGCCTTATATCTTGGGTCCCAACAAATTAGTTTTATCGCTGAAAGGATCGGTATGGTCGACTAGAGCGGGGGGGGGGGGGGTGAATAGGCGACTAACAAAATTTTAACTCTTTTGTCAAATTTAGGCTAAAAATTAATAAGGTTGTCTTGATATGCAACTAGATGGACAACCTATATGACAAGCTCAACAACCACAATAACAACAACAACAAGGTAATAACAAGCACAAAGTAAACGACTGAAATAATCATAAGTGAACTCGATGGAGACGAGGGTGTGTTGCCGAAGTTCCCTCGTTTGGGGGAGGTACGTCTCCATTGGAGAGTGATGCGGCTTGAAGCTACGTCGGTATTTCCCCAAAGAGGAAGGGATGATGCAGCACATCGACAGTAGGTATTTCCCTCAGTGATGAGACCAATGTTATCGAACCAGTAGGAGAACCAAGCAACAATATGTAAATGGCACCTGAACACAAATAACGAATACTCGCAACCCGACGTATTAAAGGGGTTGTGAATCCCTTTCGGGTAACGGCGCCAGAAATTGGCAAACGGACATGAATAAATTGTAGTAGATTGATAGATCGAACGCCAAATAAAATAAATAAGAATAAATTGCAGCAAGGTATTTTTGTATTTTTGGTTTAATATATATGAAAATAAAAGGCAAATAAAATAGATCGCTGAGGCAAATAATATGAGAAAGAGACCCGGGGGCCGTAGGTTTCACTAGTGGTTTCTCTCAAGAAAAATAGCAAACGCTGGGTAAACAAATTACTGTTGGGCAATTGATAGAACTTCAAATAATCATGACGATATCCAGGCAATGATCATTATATAGGCATCACGTCCAAGATTAGTAGTGTTGCGGAACGCAATAATTTCAAAAAAATAATCCTACACACACGCAAGATCCATCTAGGTGATGCACCGCAACGAGAGGGGAGAGTGTTGTCCACGTACCCGCGTAGACCGAAAGCGGAAGCGTTATGACAATGCGGTTGATGTAGTCGTACGTCTTCACGATCGGACCGATCCTAGTACCGAAAGTACGGCACCTCCGCGATCTGCACACGTTCAGCTCGGTGACGTCCCACGAACTCTAGATCGAGCTGAGTGTCGAGGGAGAGCTTCGTCTGCACGACGGTGTGATGACAGTGATGATGAAGTTACCGACACATGGCTTCTCCTAAGCACTACAACGATATGACCGAGGTGGAAGTCTGTGGAGGGGGCACCGCACACTGCTAAACAATCAACTTGTGTGTCTATGGGGTGCCCCCTCCCCGTATATAAAGGAGTGGAGGGGGGAGGGCCGGACTCATGGGGCGCGCCCAAGGGGGGATTCCTACTCCTAGTAGGAGTAGATTTCCCCCCTTCCCTAGTTGGAGTAGGAGAAGAAGGAAGAGGAAGAGGTTGAGAAGGAAGGGGGGACCGGCCCCCTTCCCAATTCGGATTGGGCTTGGGGGGTGCACGCCTCCCACTTTGCCGCCTTCTCCTCTCTTCCACCATGGCCCATTAAGGCCCATTAACTCCTCGGGGGGTTCCGATAACCCCCCGGTACTCTGGAAAATGCCCGAACTCATCCGAAACCTTTCCGGTGTCCAAACATAGCCTTCCAATATATTGATATTTATTTCTCGACCATTTCGAGACTCCTCGTCATGTCCGTGATCACATCCGGGACTCCGAACAACCTTCGGTACATCAAAACACATAAACTCATAATACCAATCGTCATCTAATGTTAAGCGTGCGGACCCTACGGGTTCGAGAACTATGTAGACATGACTGAGACTCAACTTCGGTCAATAACCAATAGCGGAACCTGGATGCTCATATTGGTTCCTACATATTCTACGAAGATCTTTATCGGTCAAACCGCATAACAACATACGTTGTTCCCTTTGTCATCGGTATGTTACTTGCCCGAGATTCGATCGTCGGTATCATCATACCTAGTTCAATCTCGTTACCGGCAAGTCTCTTTACTCGTTCCGTAATGCATCATCCCGTAACTAACTCATTAGTCACATTGCTTGCAAGGCTTATAGTGATGTGCATTACCGAGAGGGCCCAGAGATACCTCTTCGATACTCGGAGTGACAAATCCTAATCTTGATCTATGCCAACTCAACAAACACCATCGGTGACACCTGTAGAGCATCTTTATAATCACCCAGTTAGTTGTGATGTTTGATAGCACACAAGTTGTTCCTCCGGTATTCGGGAGTTGCATAATCTCATAGTCTGAGGAACATGCATAAGTCATGAAGAAAGCAGTAGAAATGAAACTGTAACGATCATAATGCTAAGCTAATGAATGGGTCTTGTCCATCACATCATTCTCCTAATGGTGTGATCCCATTCATCAAATGACAACACATGTCTACGGTTAGGAAACATAACCATCTTTGATAAACGATCTAGTTAAGTAGAGGCATACTAGGGACACTTTGTTTTGTCTATGTATTCACACATGTACTAAGTTTCCGGTTAATACAATTCTAGCATGAATAATAAACATTTATCATGATATAAGGAAATATAAATAACAACTTTATTATTGCCTCTAGGGCATATTTCCTTTAGTCTCCCACTTGCACTAGAGTCAATAATCTAGTTCACATTGCCATGTGATTTATCATCAGTAGTTCACATCTTTATGTGATTAACACCCATAGTTCGCATCGCCACGTGACCAACACTCAAAAGGTTTACTAGAGTCAATAATCTAGGTCACATCGCTATGT
This sequence comes from Triticum aestivum, assembly GCF_018294505.1. NCBI lineage: Eukaryota > Viridiplantae > Streptophyta > Magnoliopsida > Poales > Poaceae > Triticum > Triticum aestivum. The sequence goes on along the minus strand of NC_057805.1, from coordinate 469,508,624 downwards.
GATTAACACCCAAGAGTAATAAGGTATGATCATGTTTTGCCTGTGAGAGAAATTTTAGTCTACGGGTCTGCAACATTCAGATCCGTACGTATTTTGCAAATTTCTATGTCTACAATACTCTGCACGAAGCTACTCTAGGTAATTGGTCCCACTTTCAATATGTATCTAGATCGAGACTTAGAGTCATCCAGATCGGTGTCAAAGCTTGCATCGACGTAACTCTTTACGACGAACTCTTTGTCACCTCCATAACCAAGAAACATTTCCTTATTCCACTAAGTATAATTTTGACCGCTGTCCAGTGATCTACTCCTAGATCACTATTGTACTCCCTTGCCAAACTCAGGGCAGGGTATACAATAGGTCTGGTACACAGTATGGCATACTTTATAGAATCTATGACTGAGGCATAGGGAATGACTTTCATTCTCTTTCTATTTTCTGCCGTGGTCGGGTTTTGAGTCTCACTCAACTTCACACCTTGCAACACAGGCAACAACTCCTTCTTTGACTGTTCCATTTTGAACTACTTCAAAATTTTACCAAGGTATGTATTCATTGAAAAATCTTATCAAGCATCTTGATCTATCTCTATAGATCTTGATGCTCAATATGTAAGCAGCTTCACCTAGGTCTTTCTTTGAAAAAAATCTCCTTTCAAACACTCCTTTATGCTTTCCAGAAAATTTTCTACATCATTTTCGATCAACAATATGTCATTCACATATACTTATCAGAAAGGCTGTAGTGCTCCCACTCACTTTCTTGTAAATACAGGCTTCTCCAAAAGTCTGTATAAAACCATATGCTTTGATCACACTATCAAAGCGTACATTCCAACTCCGAGATGCTTGCACCAGTCCATAAATGGATTACTGGAGCTACCGCCGAACTAAGCAAAATAAGATGCATACAGGATAAACATCACATGCAATCAATATAAGTGATATGATATGGCCATCATCATCTTGTGCCTTTGATCTCAATCTCCAAAGCACCGTCATGATCACCATCGTCACTAGCTTGGCACCTTGATCTCCATCGAAGCATCGTTGTCGTCTCGCCAACTATTGCTTCTACGACTATCGCTACCGCTTAGTGATAAAGTAAAGCAATTACATGGCAATTGTATTTCATACAATAAAGCGACAACCATATGGCTCCTGCCAGTTGCCGATAACTCCATTACAAAACATGATCATCTCATACAATAAAATTTAGCATCATGTCTTGACCATATCGCATCACAAAATGCCCTGCAAAAACAAGTTAGACGTCCTCTACTTTGTTGTTGCAAGTTTTACGTGGCTGCTACGGGCTTAGCAAGAACCGTTCTTACCTACGCATCAAAACCTCAACGTTTTTTCGTCAAGTGTGCTGTTTTAACCTTCAACAAGGACCGGGCGTAGTCATACTCGATTCAACTAAAGTTGGAGAAACAGACACCCACTAGACACCTATGTGCGAAGCACGTCGGTAGAACCAGTCTCGCGTAAGCGTACACGTAATGTCGGTCTGAGCCGCTTCATCCAACAATACCGCCAAATCAAAGTATGACATGCTGGTAAGCAGTATGACTATTATCGCCCACAACTCTTTGTGTTCTACTCGTGCATATAACATCTACGCATAGACCTGGCTCGGATGCCACTGTTGGGGAACACAGTAATTTCAAAAAAAATCATACGCACACGCAAGATCCATCTAGGTGATGCATAGAAACGAGAGGGGAGAGTGTTGTCCACGTACCCTCGTAGACCGAAAGCGGAAGCGTTATGACAACACGGTTGATGTAGTCGTATGTCTTCACGATCCGACCGATCCTAGTACCGGAAGTACGGCACCTCCACGATCTACACACGTTCAGCTCGGTGACGTCCCACGAACTCTAGATCCAGCTGAGTGTCTAGGGAGAGCTTCATCAGCATGACGACGTGATGACGGTGATGATGAAGTTACCGACGCAGGGCTTCGCCTAAGCACTACAACGATATGACCGAGATGGAAATATGTGGAGTGGGGCACCGCACATGGCTAAACAATCAACTTGTGTGTCTATGGGGTGCCCCCCTCCCCCGTATATAAAGGAGTGGAGGAGGGGGAGGGCCGGCCTCATGGGGCGCGCCCAAGGGAGGGATTCCTACTCCTAGTAGGAGTAGGTTTCCCCCCTTCCCTAGTTGGAGTAGGAGAAGAAGGAAGAGGAAGAGGGAGAGAAGGAAAGGGGGGCCGGCCCCCTTCCCAATTCGGATTGGGCTTGGGGGCGCGTGCCTCCCACTTGGCCGTCTCCTCCTCTCTTCCACCATGGCCCATTAAGGCCCATTAACTCCCCGGGGGGTTCGTGTAACCTCCCGGTACTCGAGAAAATGCCCGAACTCATCTGAAACCTTTCCGGTGTCCAAACATAGCCTTCCAATATATCGATCTTTATGTCTCGACCATTTTGAGACTCCTCGTCATGTCCGTGATCACATCCGGGACTCCGAACAACCTTCGGTACATCAAAACACATAAACTCATAATACCGATCGTCATCGAACGTTAAGCGTGCAGACCCTACGGGTTCGAGAACTATGTAGACATGGCCGAGACTCATCTTCGGTCAATAAGCAATAATGAAGATCTTTGTCGGTCAAACCGCATAACAACATACGTTGTTCCCTTTGTCATCGGTATGTTACTTGCCCGAGATTCGATCGTCGGTATCATCATACCTAGTTCAATCTCGTTACCGGCAAGTCTCTTTACTCGTTCTGTAATGTATCATCCTGTAACTAACTCATTAGTCACATTTCTTGCAAGGCTTTTAGTGATGTGCATTACGGAGAGCGCCCAGAGATACCTCTCCGATACTCGGAGTGACAAATCCTAATCTCGATCTATGCCAACTCAACAAACACCATCAGTGACACCTGTAGATCATATTTATAATCACCCAGTTACGTTGTGACGTTTGATAGCACACAAGGAGTTCCTCTGGTATTCGGGAGTTGCATAATCTCATAGTCCGAGGAACATGTATAAGTCATGAAGAAAGCAGTAGCAATGAAACTGTAACGATCATAATGCTAAGCTAACGAATGGGTCTTGTCCGTCACATCATTCTCCTAATGCTGTGATCCCATTCATCAAATCACAACACATGTCTATGGTTAGGAAACATAACCATCTTTGATAAACGAGCTAGTTAAGTAGAGGCATATTAGGGACACTTTGTTTTGTCTATGTATTCACACATGTACTAAGTTTCCGGTTAATACAATTCTAGCATGAATAAGAAAAATTATCATGATATAAGGAAATATAAATAACAACTTTATTATTGCCTCTAGGGCATATTTCCTTCAAGTAGACCGACTCCTGCCTGCATCTACTACTATTACTCCACACATCGACTGCTATCCAACATGCATCTAGTGTATTAAGTTCATGGAGAAGCGGAGTAATGCAATAAGAACGATGACATGATGTAGACAAGATCTATTTATGTAGAAATAGACCCCATCATTTTATCCATAGTAGCAATGATACATATGTGTTGGCTCCCCTTCTGTCACGGGGATCAAGCACCGTAATATCGAACCCACTACAAAGCACCTCTTCCCATTGCAAGATAAATAGATCAAGTTGGCCAAACAAAACCCAAATATCGGAGAAGAAATACGAGGCTATAAGAAATCATGCATGTAAGAGATCAAAGAAGATTCAAATAACTTTCATGGATAAAAAAATAGATCTGATCATAAACTCAAAGTTCATCTGATCCCAACAAACACACCGCAAAAATAGTTACATCATATGGATCTCCAAGAGACCATTGTATTGAGAATCAAACGGGAGAGAGGAATCCATCTAACTACTAACTACGGACCCGAAGGTCTACAAAGAACTACTCATGCATTATCGGAGAGGCACCAATGGAAGTGGTGAACCCCTCCGTGATGGTGTCTAGATTGGATCTGGTGGTTCTGGACTCTGCGGCGGCTGGAATCGATTTTCGTCCACTCCCCTAGGGTTTCTGGAATATTGGGGTATTTATAGAGTAAAGAGGCGGTCCAGGGGGCACCCGAGGTGGGCACAACCCACTAGGGCGCGCCTGGGCCTGCTGGCGCGCCCTGGTGGGTTGTGCTCCCCTCGGAGCACCCCCCAGGTGCTTCTTCGGCCCATTGGTTGTCTTTTGGTCCAAAAAAAATCCACAAAAAGTTTCGCTGCGTTTGGACTCCGTTTCCTGCGATGTAAAAAACATGCAAAAAACAGTAATTGGCACTTGGCACGTTGGAGACGTATCAGCATCCCCAAGCTTAATTCCTGCTCATCCTCGAGTAGGTAAATGATAAAAACAGAATTTTTGATGTGGAATGCTGCCTAACATGTCATCTCATATTCTTTTCTTTATAGCATGGACATTTGGACTTTTATATTGTTCAAAGCAATAGTCTAGTTTTGACATGATAACTTAAATACTCAAGCATATCAACAAGCAACCAAGTCTTTCAAAATATTAACGCTAAAATAAGTTATCCCTAGCCCATCATGCTCAATCACTGATCCATTCATGAAACACACTCGCATATTAGCTACACCCAATGCTCAAGTACGATCATAGTACCCCCTAGTTGGTGCTTTTATAAGAGAAGATGGAGACTCAAATTCGAAAATAAAAATTGCATAAAGTAAAAGAAAGGCCCTTCGCGGAGGGAAGTAGGGATTTTTAGAGGTGTCAGAGCTCAAAGCGAAAATTTAGAGATAAAAACATTTTGAGAGGCAAACTTTTCCCACCAACGAAAATGACTTAGAGTTCCCAACACTTTCCATGCTAGATATATCATAGGCGGTTCCCAAAACAAAAATAAATTTTATTCCTTTTTCAACCATACTTTCACCTTCCACGGCTAACCGTATCCACGGGTGCCTTCCATACCAACACTTTCCAAGGAATTTATTACTTGACAACATAAAGTAAATTCATTTTTCATTTCAGGACTGGTCATCCCTAATACCTTTGCCTTACTCTCGTGCAATGACAACTGAACAAACACTCATCGTGAGAATAACACATCCAGCATGGAAAATATTAGCCACCCCTCACCGCCTCGTGAGCGGTACGAGCACACAAAAGAGAAATTTATTTTGAATATTAGAGATGGCACATACAAATTTGATTAGAACGGCAAAAGAATACCGCATATAGGTAGGTATAGTGGACTCATGTGGCAAAACTGGTTTAAAGGATTTTGGATGCACAAGTAGTGATCATACTTAGTGCAAAATGAAGGCTAGCAAAAGATTGAGAAGCGACCAACCAAGAAACGAATAATCTCATAAGCGAGCATTGAACATAATTAACACCGAATAATGCACCACAAGTAGGATATAATTTCATTGCATAATTATTGACTTTCGTGCTTGCATAGGGAATCACAAACCTTAACACCAATATTCTTACTAAAGCATAATTACTCATCAAGATGACTCACATATCACATCATCATATCTCAAAACTATTACTAAGAATCAAGTTTATTTTGTCCAATGATCTTCATGAAAGTTTTTATTATATCCTTCTTGGATATCTATCACTTTGGAACTAATTTTCATATGTTGCTTTTGATAAGCTCGAACAAATAAGTGTGAAGATCATGAGCATAATTTTTTTTTCTTTCTCTCAAATTAAAGTGAAGCAAGAGAGAATTTCTTGAAATTTTTACTAACTCTCAAATAAATCTAAGTGAAGCAAGAGAGCATTTATTCAAAAATACTAAAGCACACCATGCTCAAAAAGATATAAGTGAAGCACTAGAGCAAATCCATAGCTCATAAAATTTTAAGTGAAGCATAGAGAGCAATTCTAACAAGTCATGGCATAAGTTTGGCTCTCTCAAATAGGTGTGTACAGTAAGGAATCAAGACTTAAAACACAAAATAAAACAAGCAAAGACTCATATCATACAAGGCGCTCCAAGCAAAACACATAGTATGTGACAAATAAAAATATAGGGTTGAGTAAAATAGCGATGGTCGTTAGAAGAAAGAGGGGATGTGACTCGGGGCATCCCCAAGCTTAGTTGCTTGATATCTTTGGATAATAGCTTGGGATGCCAGGGCATCCCCAAGCTTAGGCTTTTCCTACTCCTCATTCCTTCATCCATCGTAAGATAACCCAAAACTTGAAAACTTCAATCACACAAAACTCAACAAAACCTTCATGAGATCCGTTAGTATAAGAAATGAAATCACTACTATAAGTACTGTAGCAAATCAATTCATATTTTATTTGTGCATTATATCTACTGTATTCCAATTTTTCTATGGCAAAAACTCATCAAAGAAAACCATAGAATCATCAAAACAAGCACACAACGCAAAGAAAACAGAATTTGTCAAAAACAGAACAGTCTGTAGTAATCTGGATATTTGAATACTTATTAAACTCCAAAAATTCTGAAAAAATTAGGACCACGTGAGAAATTTGTATATTAATCTTCTGCAAGAAGAATTGGCATTATATCACGTCCTGGTTAAAAATGAGAATTGTTTTCGTGAGCCCCAAAGTGTCTGTTTTTCAGCAAGATCAAACAACTATCACCCAAGAAGATCCTAAAGGCTTTACTTGGCACAAGCACTAATTAAAACATAAAAAACACAATTATAATAGTATCATAATTGTGCTAACACTCAAGAACATAAAGCAAAAAGCAAAAATAAATTTTATCCATTGGGTTGCCTCCCAACAAGCGCTTTAGTTTTACGCCCTTAGCTAGGCATAAAATTTCAACGATGCTCACACAAAAGATAATATTTGAAACACAAAGAGAGCATCATGAAACATGTGACAAACATATTTTTAAGTCTAACATACTTCCCATGCATAGGAATTTTTTAAGAAAACAAATTATCAAGACAAGCAATTTCTAGCATATGCAAATAGGAAGGAGGCAATAACAATCTCAACATAATGAGAGGTAATTTAGTAACATGAAAGTTTATGCAACCATATTTTCCTCTCTCATAATAATTACATGTAGGATCATACTCAAATTCAACAATATAGCTATCATATAAACTTTTCTCTTCATGATCCACATGCATAAAAGTTTTATAATCTTCCAACATAGTGGGATTAACATCAACTAAAGTCGTGACCTCTTCAAACCCACTTTCATGAAAAATTCGATTGAACACTCTCCAAATATGTGGATTATGTCGGCGTTTTAGGAATGGGGGTCCCCAGACTTGCCTGCCTGCGGCCCGCGGCGTGGCTGTGCTAGCAGGCCTGTATGGCCCATCTTCATCAACAAGGCATTCAAGACCCTCGCGAGGGGCCAAGCCTCGTGAGGCGGACGACGCAAGACCTCCTCAGGAGCGGCTTCACCAGGTTGGATCGCGAGGGGCGGAGAGATCAAGGCAAGGCAAACCTCGCAAGGTTCTCGTGACGTGAGCCATGATGATCGAGACCAGGTGGGCGCCAGCGCGCGCAGCGTCCTTGTTTCCTCTTTGGTGCTAAAGAGGCAAGCGCGGGCGCGGAGTACCGAGGCATCAAGCAAAGGTTTCCACATTAGTGCAACGAGACCAAGACCAGCAGGACGGCAAGATGGAGGTCACCATGGAGCCCAAGGCGGCGTCACCACCAGAGCCTTTTGCAGGCGAAGACCGCTTTTGTCAGGATAAGCTGTACTAGCTGTCCCCTTTCAAATTGGCCGTTGTTGGCTCCCTTCCCGCTCGATATTTGGGAAGAGGACCAGGGCCTATATAAGTAGAACTAGCCACCACCGTAGAAGGCATCTGGTCAAGAGCTCACAAGCAAGCCCGAGCTGAGCGAGACCACACACACATGTTCTCCAAGCACAAGAACACCTCAACCTCAGGAGGTTGTTCTTCCCCTTGTACTGTTCATCATCAGCCCAAGAGGCAATCCACCATCACCACACTGGAGTAGGGTATTACACCACAACGGTGGCCCGAACAAGTATAAACCTTGTGTCTTTTGTGTTGTGAGTTTGTCGAGTTCGTCCGCGAGATCTTAGCGAGCTAGGGTGTGGATCGATAGGAGGGAAAGAACTTCACGTGCACCCCAGAGTTCGAACCTTAAGGGTTTTGCCGGAACCCGTGATCCGACATTTGGCATGCCAGGTAGGGGTGCACCGGAGTCTCTTCCCCATCAGTCGATCCGCCGACGCTCCGCGGTTCCGATGTCCGGCGACCCAAGGGCGACGCCAACCGCTGGGCAGCCTGGCCCGCCCGGGCGGCGCCGCCTGCCCAGGAAGACCTCAACCCCATGCTCCAGGCGGCACAGGCGCCACCTAACGCTGCTGGGCGCGGGCGGCGCGGCCAGGTGCCGTCCACCCTCACTCCACGACAAGCGCGAGCCGCTGCAAGGGCCGCAAGCCACGCCGCAGCAACGGCGCCACACCCCCGGCGGGAGCAGGCGAACATGCGGGCAGCACTCATGGTGGCACGAGAGCTGCCGCGGTGCCAACTGATGGAGAGCGGCCGGGATGCGCTGCTGGAGCGCGTCGCAAAGCTGCTGGACGCGGCGGCCACGGGAGCGCCGCCCTTCTGCTATCAGCTCATGCCTCAGGCAGCGGCCGGGTCCCCCGGCGGGCCTCGCCGCGCCCGCGGGTTCCCGGGCGCACCCGGGGGCCTCGTCGACATCAACATCACCCACAGTGGAGGACGCCCTGCTGCGCCCGCACCACCCCAGATGGGCGCGGGCACAAGTGTTGCCGCGTACGGCCCCATCGGAGCACCGCCCTGCCATCCTCAGGGCAGCATGACGGGCCGGGCAACATGGAGCATGGGGCACTTCGGCGAGGTCTTCGAGGCAGCGACCTCGGAGGCCTATGTGCCCCGCATGATGGACCAGGAGTACACGCCGGAGGACGACCCTGGCTCGTTCCACGGGCCAGGTTGGGAGGAGGAGGCATTAGGAGCTGAAGCCTTCCAGGAGCCGCCAGAGAGCCCCACCAATCGCGCCGTCGACAACAGATATAGGGTACCACTAATCCCTCAGGAGCAAGCTTACGCTAACCATGAGTCGCAGGGGGATCAGGTCACCACTGCAGCTGGCGGCCCCAGCTCGGCCACCTCCCTTCCGCCAGGGAGATCGCGCTGGGGGCTGCGGGAGAGGGATCGGGAGCCAGATCCCTCCCTGCGTCGCACGGAGCAAGGCGCCCCTCGGAGGCAGGCCCTCTGCTGGGGAGGTGCTGAAAGGCCTACCCCCGGAAAAGGACCCGTGGTCGCCGAGGGCGCCGCTGGTGTCCCCTTTGCCCCTTTGGTGGCGTCCTGGTTGCCGGTCGCCCCCAACGGTGGCCGAGGGAGGCGCAAGGCGGTGCCCTCGTCTGGCGATATGAAGTAAGGCTCACACCTGTGAAGATCGCCGCCCGTGACACTCTCACTTAATAATGAGTGGGGTTGTACACGCCCCGGAGTCTCCGGAGAGCCGCCCTCGGGCCTCAGGGCTCCCTCCCACACCATAGTGGTAGCACTTAGCTCCGCGCTGGTGAGAAAACTTGAAGACCAGAAGACTAGACTAGGTGTCGGACGCGGCCATTTGCTTTGGATCCCTTTTCTGTAGCCTTGCCTTCTGGATTTGGATTTAAGCTGAAGTTGAATTTTTATCGATGCACGCGGGGGGTGCCTTTTCTCGTTCAAGCGATTTCTTGCCTCTGGTTCTTGCCTTGTTCTGAAGCTCGCGCTCGCTGCCTCCCCTTCGCGAGCCCCTCGCAAGCGGGGCTGGGCGCGGCACACGCACCACGCGTGCCGGTCGGCGCCAGATCCTCGCGAGGCCCTCTCGGGCGGATCAGCAGATCCTTCAGGAGCTCCGCGGCAACTCACGACCTTACAATCCAGTTCGGGGCCCGCCTCAGCCAAGGTAAGCCGCAACAGCAAAACTTGCCGCCAGACTCATGGATCCACGAAGGCTCCCCCTCTCAAAATGCTCTCATAATCTTTAGGGGCCACGCCCAAGTTTTTGCATACAGGGTAAAACAGTAAGGGAACAGGGGATCAGCCAGATATGTCGCTCGCCGCGTCCTCCATGTCGTCTTCAGACGCACCGCTGGCGTCGTTGTCATCGTCGTTGGCGTCGACTCCACCTTCGCCAACGCCGGCATCGCCATCGTCAACCACGTCGCCTTCGTCCGCAGCGACCACCACCGCGTCGTCTTCAGAAGCGAAGGCTCTGACCAGCACATCCACATTGTCCTCCACCCACCGCGCCAGGTCGCCATGGATGGTCTGCAGTACGGGGGCAATGGCGGGGTCGAAGTCGGGGAGGGTGTTCCGAAGATGGCTGAAGACACGGGAGAACGCGCGCCCGAGCAGGCCCCGGCTTCTCTCTTCCACAAGCTGGCAAGCTCTATCAGACCGGGCTTCCAGGCGCGTCACCACGTCGGCAAAGAAGCGTAGGTGACTGGCGTAGTCATTCGAGTGTGGGTGTGGAGCATTCTCGTCGCAGACGTGGCCCAGCGCCGCGTTGGCCCTGATCCTGAGGTCCTGGAGCATGGGGGCGTGCTCACGCTCCAGCGTCCGCCGCTGAAGCACTTCCTCCCTATTCTGCCGCGCAACGGACTCGGCGTCATCAACCCGCTTCTGAAGAGAGAGCAGCTCGGCGTGGGTAGAGGCCAACTCCGCCTGCGCTGTGACCAGGGCGGCTGCCGTAGCCTCCTCGCGCCTCTCCACTTCAGCCAGCTTGGGCCTAAGGGCGGCGGCCCTACCCGCATCCTCCGTCCCCGCAAGCTTCAACCTCAAGTCATACCTACCCTCGAGATCCACACGAGCCTCGGCCACCCGGCGATCAACCTCTTCCTGAGCCCTGGCCTCGCGTGCACCGACGGCGTCCTCCGCTTGGACGACCTGGCGCTCCCTCGTCTCCAACCGCTCTAGCTCGAGGCTGCGTTCCACAGCTTCCAACGCCATCGCCTCCTCAAGCTTCAGGATCTCTTCCTCCTCGGCGGGTTCCCCCCTCATTGACGCAAGGGCGGCTTTGCGTGCCTCCACCTGCTGCTCCAGGGACGCGCTCCAGGCCTGGAGCTCCCACGCGCGCTTCTCTGCGGCCTCACGACAGCGGTCAGCCTCGCGAGCCTCCTCCAAGGCTCGGGAGCAAGCTTCACGGGAAACCTTGAGCGACGCCTCGGCCTTCGCATTATCAAGATCACGCTGGTAACGGCCAAGGTTGATGGCCACCTTCAGCTTATGTCGTTCCTCCACCAGCCGAAGACCCTCAGCCTTGAGGCGCGTGTCAACGTCCGCGAGTTCACCACCGAGTCGGTTCATCGCGCCCATCGCCTCCTGGAAGAGCTCATGACGAACAACGCTCCGCCCGTGCTCGAACTCAAGTGCACGGCCCATCTCGTCCTCCGCCGCGGGGGCTGTGGGCGAAGCCTGGAGCGGTGTGCCCCCTCTCAGCAGGGGGCTGGCGCTGCCCCAGGCGCCAGCCGAACCTCGCGAGGGGGCCGAAGCAGATGGGGCCCGCTGCTTGAAGAGGAGCCGAAGACCGACGCCAGCTGGCTGCTGTCCATGACCAGAGGAGGGGCCCTGGGCACGCCCGCCAAGCTCCACGCCAGATCATGGAGGAAGGACGGCGAGACTACAGAATCAAAGCGCTGTGGAGGCAAGCGCGCCTCTCCAACCGACCCTGCTCCAGGGACAGCATGCAGGCACGGGGCACTCAAGGCCAGCGGGGGAGTCAAGGAAAGAGGAGGCTGCTCCTCAGGAGATGCAGCGACCTTGGAGGAAGGGACCCTGAAGGACCACCTGTTGGGGAACGTAGTAATTTCAAAAAAATTCCTACGCACACGCAAGATCATGGTGATGCATAGCAACGAGAGGGGAGAGTGTTGTCCACGTACCCTCGTAGACCGACAGCGGAAGCGTTATCACAACGCGGTTGATGTAGTCGTACGTCTTCACGATCTGACCGATCAAGTACCGAACGTACGGCACCTCCAAGTTCTACACACGTTCAACTCGATGACGTCCCTCGAACTCCGATCCAGCCGAGTGTTGAGGGAGTGTTTCGTCAGCACGACGGCGTGGTGATGATGATGATGTTCCACCGACGCAGGGCTTCGCCTAAGCTCCGCGACGGTATTATCGAGGTGTAATCTGGTGGAGGGGGGCACCGCACACGGCTAAAATATCGTATATCAAGTGTGTCCATGAGGTGCCCCCTGCCCCCGTATATAAAGGAGCAAGGGAGGAGGAGGCCGGCCCTAGGAGGGGGCGCACCATGTGTGGAGTCCTACTAGGACTCCCTAGTCCTAGTAGGATTCCACCTCCCATATGGAATAGGAAAAGAGGAAGGGAAAAAGAGAAGGGAGGAAGGGGGCGCCCCCCTTCCCTAGTCCAATTCGGACCAGACCAAGGGGAGGGGTGCGGCCACCCTTGAGGCCCTTTTCCTTCTTTCCCGTATGGCCCAATAAGGCCCAATACGTATTCCCGTAACTCTCCGGTACTCCCAAAAATACCCGAATCATTCGGAACCTTTCCGAAGTCCGAATATAGTCGTCCAATATATCGATCTTTACGTCTCGACCATTTCGAGACTCCTCGTCATGTCCCCGATCTCATCCGGGACTCCGAACTCCTTCGGTACATCAACATACATAAACTCATAATAAAACTGTCATCGTAACTTTAAGCGTGCGGACCCTTTGGGTTCGAGAACTATGTAGACATGACCGAGACACCTCTCCGGTCAATAACAAATAGCGGGACCTGGATGCCCATATTGGCTCCCACATATTCTACGAAGATCTTTATCGGTCAGACCGCATAACAACATACGTTGTTCCCTTTGTCATCGGTATGTTACTTGCCCGAGATTCGATCGTCGGTATCTCGATACCTAGTTCAATCTCGTTACCGGCAAGTCTCTTTACTCGTTCCGTAATACATCATCCCGCAACTAACTCATTAGTCACAATGCTTGCAAGGCTTATAGTGATGTGCATTACCGAGTGGGCCCAGAGATACCTCTCCGACAATCGGAGTGACAAATCCTAATCTCGAAATACGCCAACCCAACAAGTACCTTTGGAGACACCTGTAGAGCACCTTTATAATCACCTAGTTACGTTGTGACGTTTGGTAGCACACAAAGTGTTCCTCCGGTAAACGGGAGTTGCATAATCTCATAGTCATAGGAACATGTATAAGTCATGAAGAAAGCAATAGCAACATACTAAACGATCGGGTGCTAAGCTAACGTAATGGGTCATGTCAATCACGTCATTCTCCTAATGAGGTGATCCCGTTAATCAAATGACAATTCATGTCTATGGCTAGGAAACATAACCATCTTTGATTAACGAGCTAGTCAAGTAGAGGCATACTAGTGACACTCTGTTTGTCTATGTATTCACACATGTATTATGTTTTCGGTTAATACAATTCTAGCATGAATAATAAACATTTATCATGATATAAGGAAATATATAATACTTTATTATTGCCTCTAGGGCATATTTCTTCAGTCTCCCACTTGCACTAGAGTCAATAATCTAGTTCACATCGCCATGTGATTTAACATCAATAATTCACATCACCATGTGATTAACACCCATAGTTCACATCTCTATGTGACCAACACTCAAAGGGTTTACTAGAGTCAATAATCTAGTTCACATCGCTATGTGATTAACACCCAAAGAGTACTAAGGTGTGATCATGTTTTGATTGTGAGATAATTTTAGTCAACGGGTCTGTCATATTCAGATCCGTAAGTATTTTGCAAATTTCTATGTCTACAATGCTCTGCACGGAGCTATTCTAGCTTATTGCTCCCACTTTCAATATGTATCTAGACCGAGACTTAGAGTCATCTAGATTTAGTGTCAAAACTTGCATCGACGTAACCCTTTACGACGAACCTTTTGTCACTTCCATAATCGAGAAACATATCCTTATTCCACTAAGGATAATTTTGACCACTGTCCAGTGATCTACTCCTAGATCACTATTGTACTCCCTTGCCAAAATCAGTGTAGGGTATACAATAGATCTGGTACACAGCATGGCATACTTTATAGAACCTATGGCCAAGACATAGGGAATGACTTTCATTCTCTTTCTATCTTTTTCCGTGGTCGGGCTTTGAGTCTTTATTCAATTTCACACCTTGTAACACAGGCAAGAACTCTTTCTTTGACTGTTCTATTTTGAACTATTTCAAAAATCTTGTTAAGGTATGTACTCATTGAAAAACTTATCAAGCGTCTTCATCTATCTCTATAGATCTTGATGCTCAATATGTAAGCAGCTTCACCGAGGTCTTTCTTTGAAAAACTCATTTCAAAACACTCCTTTATGCTTTACAGAATAATTCTACATTATTTCCGATCAACAATATGTCATTCTCATATACTTATCAGAAATGCTGTAGTGCTCCCACTCACTTTCTTGTAAATACAGGCTTCACCGCAAGTCTGTATAAAACTATATCCTTTGATCAACTTATCAAAGTGTATATTCCAACTCCGAGATGCTTGCACCAGTCCATAAATGGATCGCTGGAGCTTGCACACTTTGTTAGCTCCTTTGAATTGACAAAACCTTCTGGTTGTATCATATACAACTCTTCTTTAATAAATCCATCAAGGAATGCAGTTTTGTTTATCCTTTGCCAGATTTCATAAAATGCGGCAATTGCTAACATGATTCGGACAGACTTAAGCATAGATACGAGTGAGAAACTCTCATCGTAGTCAACATCTTGAACTTGTCGAAAACCTTTTTGCGACAATTCTAGCTTTGTAGATAGTGATACTACTATCAGCGTCCGTCTTCCTCTTGACAATCCATTTATTCTCAATTGCTTGCCGATCATCGGGCAAGTCAACCAAAGTCCACACTTTGTTCTCATACATGGATCTCATCTCAGATTTCATGGCCTCAAGCCATTTTGCGGAATCTGGGCTCACCATCGCTTCTTCATAGTTCGTAGGTTCGTTATGGTCTAGTAACATAACCTCCAGAACAGGATTACCGTACCACTCTGGTGCGGATCTTACTCTGGTTTACCTACGAGGTTTGGTAGTAACTTGATCTGAAGTTACATGATCATCATCATTAACTTCCTCACTAATTGGTGTAGAAGTCACAGGAACAGATTTCTGTGATCCAATAAGGGAGCAGGTACAGTTACCTCATCAAGTTCTACTTTCCTCCCACTCACATCTTTCAAGAGAAACTCCTTCTCTAGAAAGGATCCATACTTAGCAACAAATGTCTTGCCTTCGGATCTATGATAGAAGGTGTACCCAACTGTTTCCTTTGGGTATCCTATGAAGACACATTTCTCCGATTTGGGTTTGAGCTTATCAGGATGAAACTTTTTTCACATAAGCATCGCAACCCCAAAATTTTAAGAAACGACAACTTTGGTTTCTTGCCAAACCACAGTTCATAAGGCGTCGTCTCAACGGATTTTGATGGTGCCCTATTTAACGTGAATGCAGCTGTCTCTAATGCATAACCCCCAAAACGTTTAGTGGTAAATTGGTAAGAGACATCATAGATTGCACTATATCCAATAAAGTACGGTTATGACGTTCTGACGCACCATTATGCTGTGGTGTTCCAGGTGGCATGAATTTGTGAAACTATTCCACATTGTTTTAACTGAAGGCCAAACTCGTAACTTAAATACTCTTCTCCACGATCAGATCGTAGAAACTTTATTTTCTTGTTACGATGATTTTCTGCTTCACTCTGAAATTATATGAACTTTTCAAATGTTTTAGACTCTTGTTTCATTAAGTAGATATACCCATATCTGCTCAAATCATCTGTGAAGGTCAGAAAATAATGATACCTGCTACGAGCCTCAATATTCATCGGACCACATACATCTGTATGTATGATTTCCAACAAATCTGTTGCTCTCTCCATAGTTCCGGAGAATGGCGTTTTAGTCATCTTGCCCATGAGGCACGGTTCGCAAGCATCAAGTGATTCATAATCAAGTGATTCCAAAATCCCATCAGTATGGAGTTTCTTCATGCGCTTTACACCAATATGACCTAAACGGCAGTGCCACAAATAAGTTGCACTATCATTATTAACTTTGCATCTTTTGGCTTCAATATTATGAATATGTGTATCACTACGATCGAGATCCAACAAACCATTTTCGTTGGTGTGTATGACCATAGAAGGTTTTATTCATGTAAACAGAACAACAATTGTTCTCTAATTTAAATGAATAACCGTATTGCAATAAACATGATCAAATCATATTCATGCTCAATGCAAACACCAAATAACACTTATTTAGTTTCAACACTAATCCCGAAAGTACAGGGAGTGTGCGATGATGATCATATCAATCTTGGAACTACTTCCAACACACATCGTCACCTCGCCTTTTACTAGTCTCTGTTTATTCTGCAACTCCCATTTTCGAGTTACTACTCTTTAGCAACTGAACGGTATCAATTACCGAGGGGTTGCTATAAACACTAGTAAAGTACACATCAATAATCTGTATATCAAATATACCTTTGTTCACTTTGCCATCCTTCTTATCCACCAAATAGTTGGGGTAGTTCCGCTTCCAGTGACCAGTTCCTTTGCAGTAGAAGCACTTAGTCTCAGGCTTAGGACCAGACTTAGGCTTCTTCACTTGAGCAGCAACTTGCTTGCCGTTCTTCTTGAAGTTCCCTTTCTTCCCTTTGCCCTTTTCTTGAAACTAGTGGTCTCGTCAACCATCAACACTTGATGTTTTTCTTGATTTCTACCTTCGTCGATTTCAGCATCCCTTGCATACTATAGTTCATCACGAAGAGCTCGGGAATTACTTTCGTCATCCCTTGCATACTATAGTTCATCACGAAGTTCTACTAACTTGGTGATGGTGACTAGAGAATTCTGTCAATCACTATTTTATCTGGAAGATTAACTCCCACTTGATTCAAGCGATTGTAGTACCCAGACAATCTGAGCACATGCTCACTAGTTGAGCGATTCTCCTCCATCTTTTAGCTATAGAACTTGTTGGAGACTTCATATCTCTCAACTCGGGTATTTGCTTGAAATATTAACTTCAACTCCTGGAACATCTCATATGGTCCATGACGTTCAAAACGTCTTTGAAGTCCCGATTCTAAGCCGTTAAGCATGGTGCACTAAACTATCAAGTAGTCATCATATTGAGCTAGCCAAACGTTCATAACGTCTGCATCTGCTCCTGCAATAGGTCTGTCACCTAGCGGTGCATCAAGGACATAATTTTTCTGTGCAGCAATGAGGATAATCCTCAGATCACGGATCCAATCCGCATCTTTGCTACTAACATCTTTCAACATAATTTTTCTCTAGGAACATATCAAAAATAAACACAGGGAAGCAACAACGCGAGCTATTGATCTACAACATAATTTGCAAAATACTATCAGGACTAAGTTCATGATAAATTTAAGTTCAATTAATCATATTACTTAAGAACTCCCACTTAGATAGACATCCCTCTAATCATCTAAGTGATTACGTGATCCAAAGCAACTAAACCATGTCCGATTAACACGTGAGATGGAGTAGTTTCAATGGTGAACATCACTATGTTGATCATATCTACTATATGATTCACGCTCGACCTTTCGGTCTCTGTGTTCCGAGGCCATATCTGTACATATGCTAGGCTCGTCAAGTTTAACCTGAGTATTCCGCGTGTGCAACTGTTTTGCACCCGTTGTATTTGAACGTAGAGCCTATCACACCCGATTAACACGTGGTGTCTCAGCACGAAGAACTTTCGCAACGGTGCATACTCAGGGAGAACACTTTTGTCTTGAAATTTTAGTGAGAGATCATCTTATAATGCTACCGTCAATCAAAGCAAGATAAGATGCATAAAGGATTAACATCACATGCAATCAATATAAGTGATATGATATGGCCATCATCATCTTGTGCTTGTGATCTCCATCTCCGAAGCACCGTGCTCGTGATCTCCATCTCCGAAGCACCGTCATGATCACCATCGTCACCGGCTGACACCTTGATCTCCATCGTAGTATCGTTGTCGTCTCGCCAACTTATTGCTTTTACGACTATCGCTACCGCTTAGTGATAAAGTAAAACTATTACATGGCGATTGCATCTCATACAATAAAGCGACAACCATATGGCTCCTGCCAGTTGCCGATAACTCGGTTACAAAACATGATCATCTCATACAACACATTATATCACATCATGTCTTGACCATATCACATCACAACATGCCCTGCAAAAACAAGTTAGACGTCCTCTACTTTGTTGTTGCATATTTTACGTGGCTGCTACGGGCTTAGCAAGAACCGTTCTTACCTACGCATCAAAACCACAACGATAGTTTGTCAAGTTGGTGCTGTTTTAACCTTCGCAAGGACCGGGCGTAGCCACACTCGGTTCAACTAAAGTGAGAGAGACAGACACCCGCCAGTCACCTTTAAGCAACGAGTGCTCCGAACGGTGAAACCAGTCTCGCGTAAGCGTACGCGTAATGTCGGTCCGGGCCGCTTCATCTCACAATACCGCTGAACCAAAGTATGACATGCTGGTAAGCAGTATGACTTATATCGCCCACAACTCACTTGTGTTCTACTCGTGCATAGCATCAACGCATAAAACCAGGCTCGGATGCCACTGTTGGGGAACGTAGTAATTTCAAAAAAATTCCTATGCACACGCAAGATCATGGTGATGCATAGCAACGAGAGGGGAGAGTGTTGTCCACGTACCCTCGTAGACCGACAGCGGAAGCGTTATCACAACGCGGTTGATGTAGTCGTACGTCTTCACGATCTGACCGATCAAGTACCGAACGTACGGCACCTCCAAGTTCTACACACGTTCAGCTCGATGACGTCCCTCAAACTCCGATCCAGCCGAGTGTTGAGGGAGAGTTTCGTCAGCATGACGGCGTGGTGATGATGATGATGTTCCACCGACGCAGGGCTTCGCCTAAGCTCCGCGACGGTATTATCGAGGTGTAATCTGGTGGAGGGGGGCACCGCACACGGCTAAAATATCGTATATCAAGTGTGTCCATGGGGTGCCCCCTGCCCCCGTATATAAAGGAGCAAGGGAGGAGGAGGCCGGCCCTAGGAGGGGGCGCACCATGTGTGGAGTCCTACTAGGACTCCCTAGTCCTAGTAGGATTCCACCTCCCATATGGAATAGGAAAAGAGGAAGGGAAAAAGAGAAGGAAGGAAGGGGGCGCCCCCCTTCCCTAGTCCAATTCGGACCAGACCAAGGGGAGGGGTGCGGCCACCCTTGAGGCCCTTTTCCTTCTTTCCCGTATGGCCCAATAAGGCCCAATACGTATTCCCGTAACTCTCCGGTACTCCGAAAAATACCCGAATCACTCGGAACCTTTCCGAAGTCCGAATATAGTCGTCCAATATATCGATCTTTACGTCTCGACCATTTCGAGACTCCTCGTCATGTCCCCGATCTCATCCGGGACTCCGAACTCCTTCGGTACATCAACATACATAAACTCATAATAAAACTGTCATCGTAACTTTAAGCGTGCGGACCCTTTGGGTTCGAGAACTATGTAGACATGACCGAGACACCTCTCCGGTCAATAACCAATAGCGGGACCTGGATGCCCATATTGGCTCCCACATATTCTACGAAGATCTTTATCGGTCAGACCGCATAACAACATACGTTGTTCCCTTTGTCATCGGTATGTTACTTGCCCGAGATTCGATCGTCGGTATCTCGATACCTAGTTCAATCTCGTTACCGGCAAGTCTCTTTACTCGTTCCGTAATACATCATCCCGCAACTAACTCATTAGTCACAATGCTTGCAAGGCTTATAGTGATGTGCATTACCGAGTGGGCCCAGAGATACCTCTCCGACAATCGGAGTGACAAATCCTAATCTCGAAATACGCCAACCCAACAAGTACCTTTGGAGACACCTGTAGAGCACCTTTATAATCACCCAGTTACGTTGTGACGTTTGGTAGCACACAAAGTGTTCCTTCGGTAAACGGGAGTTGCATAATCTCATAGTCATAGGAACATGTATAAGTCATGAAGAAAGCAATAGCAACATACTAAACGATCGGGTGCTAAGCTAACGTAATGGGTCATGTCAATCACGTCATTCTCCTAATGAGGTGATCCCGTTAATCAAATGACAATTCATGTCTATGGCTAGGAAACATAACCATCTTTGATTAACGAGCTAGTCAAGTAGAGGCATACTAGTGACACTCTGTTTGTCTATGTATTCACACATGTATTATGTTTCCGGTTAATACAATTCTAGCATGAATAATAAACATTTATCATGATATAAGGAAATATATAATACTTTATTATTGCCTCTAGGGCATATTTCCTTCACCACCATCAGGAAGGAAAGCAGCACTAAGGAAATCACTAAGGTACAGTACTTACTCATCGACGGCGATGTACTTCCTTCGCTTCAACGGCCCGAAGATACCGCTGCTGCTCGGGGATCCTTTCCTCTTGCGGAGCTCCTCGAAGTCCACGCAAAGCCAACCGAAGCGCTGGACCTGGCGGCCGGCACGGGGTGCAGCCGGAGAAGTGCTCGAGGGGACAGCTTCAGGGCTGCCGGGCTGCGGGGAGCAGTCGGGCGCCGTCCCATCGCGACCCCCTGAGGCCTCCAGAGCTTCGGCCTCGGGGGCCGCGTGCTGCATCGTCTCAGCAACCGACACCCCAGAGGAAGGATCATGAGTTCCTGAGGACGATGCCCCAGGAGCCCCAGGCGGCATCCGCACCTCGGCGCTCGAGCCGCCAGCCTCCGGTGGCACTCGCCCCCTGCATCCACATTCGGGGCGAGCTCGGCGCCAGCGACGAAGAAGGGAACCACGTTGACGGGGTTCTCGTGAGGCCCCACTAAGCCAACCGGGTGCAGCCCCCACTCATCGAAGGAAGGCATGTGCTCCACGAATTCCGCCTTGTTCCTACAGCGGTACAACAGACAGCTCCTCCTAGGCATGTTGTCCGGCGATGCGACGCCTGTCAGGACCTCAAGCATAGTTTGCCACATCTCAAGAGGAAGCCCGGACTCCTGAAGTCTCATATGGTCCTGACTGTTGAGCAAGGTCCACATCGGGCGAGAATGGCGCTGAAGCGGAGCGACTCGGCGCCTGACGAACTCCTTCACCACCATAGGCGCGGTCACACCGCTGTCTTTCAGCCTCTTCAGCCTGAACCAGACGGGGACAAGACGGGAGCTCGCGAGCCTCTCGTGGCCCCAACCGGAGTTGGGAATGGCAGGTGCTGACGGAGAATGAAGCAGAGGGCTGAGCACCCTGGCGTCGACAAATACCCACCATGTCCGAAACTCGCTCATGGATAGAGAAAGCTCAAAGTCGATCCCTGCGCCTGCCGTCGCAGCCACAGCCTGGAAGCTCAGGCACCCCGAGCTTTGTAGAGGATCCATCAGATGCAATGAGAAGAAATGGTGGAGAAGGGCCACAGAAGGGGCAATGCCCACCATGGCCTCACACACAAAGGCGAAGACAGCGAGGAGAGTCACAGATTGGGGGTCGAGATGCAGCATGTGGATCTGGTAATGTTCAAGCACCGTGTTGAAGAAGGCGGAGAAAGGGGGACCAGGCCAGCCCAAAGAGCATCGATGAAGAGTGGGACCTCGGTGGCTGCCCGGTCAATGCGAGCACGAGACGCCGGCCAAGCCGCCGTCTCCCCCCACTCATTGAAACTGGAGGCGAGCATGGGGCGCACTTTGCCCATGGCCTCATCATTGAGCACCAGCGATCGGCCAACCGCGATCTCGACGGCCGAAGGTGCACCGGCAGAAGATAGAGGCTTCTTCCCCTTGTCAGCTTGTTTCGGCGCCATGGCGATGGAGTGGGCGGAGCGCAGGCCAGATTGGGAGGAGGAGCAGAGTCTCGGGGAAGCAGAGGAATCGGGGGAGAATGGCGCAGGCGATGGAAGAATAACTGTGTAGGCTGCAGGGGCCGCATAGCCGGGCGGATTCTAAGGCAGCGTGGGGAAGCGGAGACGCCCACGTCCAATCAACCGCCACGCGTCGACCAAGGCCGCAGGCTATTGGGGCCCGCGGCGCTCCGCACTTGACCTTTGGCTTCGCCTTGAAGCCAAGCCCGAGCGCGCCTTGGGCCCGGGGGCTACTGTCGGCGCTCTGGGAACGGGGGTCCCCAGACTTGCCTGCCTGCGGCCAACGGCGTGGCTATGCTAGCAGGCCTGTACGGCCCATCTTCATCAATAAGGCATTCAAGACCCTCGCGAGGGGCCAAGCCTCGCGAGGCAGACGACGCAAGACCTCCTCAGGAGCGGCCTCACCAGGTTGGCTCGCGAGGGGCGGAGAGATCAAGGCAAGGCAAACCTCGCGAGGTTCTCGTGACATGAGCCATGACGATCGAGATCAGGCGGGCGTCAGCGCGCGCAGCGTCCTTGTTTCCTCTTTGGTGCTAAAGAGGCAAGCGCAGGCGCGGAGTACCGAGGCATCAAGCAAAGGTTTCCACATTAGTGCAACGAGACCAAGACCAGCAGGACGGCAAGACGGAGGTCACCATGGAGCCCAAGACGGCGTCACCACCAGAGCCTTTTGCAGGTGAAGACCGCTTTTGTCAGGATAAGTTGTACTAGCTGTCCCCTTTCAAATTGGCCGTTGTTGGCTCCCTTCCCGCTCGATATTTGGGAAGAGGACCAGGGCCTATATAAGTAGAACTAGCCACCACCATAGAAGGCATCTGGTCGAGAGCTCACAAGCAAGCCCGAGCTGAGCAAGACCACACACACAAGTTCTCCAAGCACAAGAACACCTCAACCTCAGGAGGATGTTCTTCCCCTTGTACTGTTCATCATCAGCCCAAGAGGCAATCCACCACCACCACACTGGAGTAGGGTATTACACCACAATGGTGGCCCGAACCAGTATAAACCTTGTGTCTTTTGTGTTGTGAGTTCGTCGAGTTCGTCTGTGAGATCTTAGCGAGCTAGGGCGTGGATCGGTAGGAGGGAAAGAACTTCACGCGCACCCCAGAGTTCGAACCTTAAGGGTTTTGCCGGAACCCGTGACCCGACAGATTATTTTTACCTAAAGTTGACGCTGTTCCAAACCCACTTTCAATATTATTGAAAACATTATTATCAATATCATATTCATCATGAGGCTTAAATAAATTTTCAAGATCATAAGAAGAATCACCCCAATCATGATCATTGCAATAAGTAATGAACATAGAAAAATTAGCATCCCCGAGCTTGGGGTTTTGCATATTATTACCATAATTGACATTAATAGAATTTATAGTAAAATCATTGCAATCATGCTTTCATTCAAGGAGCTATCATGAATCACTTCATAAATTTCTTCATCACAATTTCCAAATTCACGAATCTCAAGCAAAACTTCATAAAGATAATCAAGTGCACTCAACTCACTAGCAATTGGTTCATCATAATTGGATCTTTTAAAAAGATTAGCAAGTGGATGGGGATCCATATCAAGAGATTTTTAGCAAGCGAAGATGCAAGCAAATAGAACACACATGGCACACGAGCAAGGAAGAGATCTGACGAGAAAACGGTGAACGAAAAAGAGGGCGAATAAAACGGAATTTTTTTGTGAAGTGGGGGAGAGGAAAACGAGAGGCAAATGGAAAATAATGTAAATTGCAAGGAGATGAGATTTATGATTAGGAACCTGGTAGATGTTGATGATGTATCCCCGGAAACGGCGTCGGAAATTCCTTTTGCTGCGGCTTGAAGCTACGTCGGTATTTCCCCAAAGAGGAAGGGATGATGCAGCACATCGACGGTAGGTATTTCCCTTAGTGATGAGACCAAGGTTGTCGAACCAGTAGGAGAACTAAGCAACAATACGTAAATGGCACCTACACACAAATAACAAATACTCGCAACCCGGCGTATTAAAGGGGTTGTCAATCCCTTTCGGGTAAGGGCGCCAGAAATTGGCAAACGGACGTGAATAAATTGTAGTAGATTGATAGATCGAACACCAAATAAAATAAATAAGAATAAATTGTAGCAAGGTATTTTTGTATTTTTGGTTTAATAGATCTGAAAATAAAAGGCAAATAAAATGGATCGCAAAGGCAAATAATATGAGAAAGAGACCCGGGGCCGTAGGTTTCACTAGTGGATTCTCTCGAGAAAATAGCAAACGGTGGGTAAACAAATTACTGTTGGGCAATTGATAGAACTTCAAATAATCATGACGATATCCAGGCAATGATCATTATATAGGCATCACGTCCAAGATTAGTAGACCGACTCCTGCCTGCATCTACTACTATTACTCCACACATCGACCGCTATCCAGCATGCATCTAGTGTATTAAGTTCATGGAGAAACGGAGTAATGCAATAAGAACGATGATATGATGTAGACAAGATCTATTTATGTAGAAATAGACCCCATCATTTTATACTTAGTAGCAACGATACATATGTGTCGGTTCCCCTTTTGTCACTGGGATCAAGCACCGTAAGATCGAACCCACTACAAAGCAGCTCTTCCCATTGCAAGATAAATAGATCAAGTTGGCCAAACAAAACCCCAAATATTGGAGAAGAAATACGAGGCTATAATCAATCATGCATATAAGAGATCAAAGAAGATTCAAATAACTTTCATGGATAAAAAGATAGATCTGATCATAAACTCAAAGTTCATCCGATCCCAACAAACACACCGCAAAAATAGTTACATCATATGGATCTCCAAGAGACCATTGTATTGAGAATCAAACGAGAGAGAGGAAGCCATCTAGCTACTAACTACGGACCCGAAGGTCTACAAATAACTACTCACGCATCATCGAAGAGGCACCAATGGAAGTGGTGAACCCCTCTGTGATGGTGTCTAGATTGGATCTGGTGGTTCTGGACTCTGCGGCGGCTGGAATTGATTTTCATCCACTCCCCTAGGGTTTCTGGAATATTGGGGTATTTATAGAGTAAAGAGGCGGTCCAGGGGGCACCCGAGGTGGGCACAACCCACCAGGGCGCGCCTGGGCCTCCTGGCGCGCCCTGGTGGGTTGTGCTCCCCTCGGAGCACCCCCAGGTGCTTCTTCGCCCCATTGGTTGTCTTTTGGTCCAAAAACATCCACAAAAAGTTGTGCTGCGTTTGGAATCCGTTTGGTATTGATTTCCTGCGATGTAAAAAACATGCAAAAAACAGCAACTGACACTTGGCACTATGTCAATAGGTTAGTACCAAAAAATGATATAAAATGATTATAAAACATCCAAGAATGATAATATAACAACATGGAACAATCAAAAATTACAGATACATTGGAGACGTATCAGAGAGGTGTGAAGGAACAATGCTCCCCAAGTGTCCCTAGGACCACCTTATTCTCCTCACGCCCTCGCACAATGCAAGGTGTCGTGAATCCACTAGCGGTGCCATTGAAGGCGGCAATTGGGACCTTTACAAACAAGGTTGGGGCTCTCTCCACAACTTATTTGGAGGCTCCCAACACCACCACGAAGCTTCACCACACATATCTATAATTTTTTACTGTTCCATGCTATTATAGTATCAATCTTGGATGTTCTATATGCAATTATATACTCCCTCCTTCCATATATATAGGGCATAATGCATTTTTTGAGTCTAACTTTGACCAAATGTTAGAGCAATAATATATGACATGCAAGTTACACAAAGCATACCGTCAAATCCGTATGTGAAGGCAGCTTCCAATGATATAATTTTCGCATTATACATCTCATGTACTATTAATCTTATCAATAGTCAAAGGCGGTCTTGAAAAACGCATTAGGCCCTATATAGATGGAAGGAGGGGGTATCATTTTTTGGGACTAACCTATTAACTTAGTGCCAAGTGCCAGTTTCTGTTTTTTGCATGTTTTTATTTTCTAGTAAATCAGTACCAAACGAAGTCCAAATGCCATGAAACTTTTTGACGATTTTCTTCTGGACATAAGAGACACTAGAAGCTTCGGGAGGAAGTCAGAAGGCGAAAGAGGTGGCCACGAGCAATCAAGGCGCGCGTAGGGGGTAGGCGCACCCCGGTGCCTCGTGGACCCACCTTTGCTCCGTTTGACCTAATTTTGCCTCTATAGATTCCCTAAAATAGGGAAACCAATAGAGAGCCACCCAAAGCATTTTTTCCGCCGCCGCAAGTTTCTGTTCTCACGAGATCCCATATGGAGGCCTTTTTTGACACTATGTCGGAGGGGGAATCGATCACGGAGGGCTTCTACATCAACCTTTTTGCCCCTTCGATGATGTGTGAGTAGTTTACCACAGACCTACGGGTCCATAGCTAGTAGCTAGATGATTTCTTCTCTCTGTTTGATCTTCAATACAATGTTCTCCTCGATGTTCTTGGAGATCTATTCGATGTAATCTTTTCGCGGTGTGTTTGTCGGGATTCAATGAATTGTGAGTTTATGATCAGAATATCCATGAATATTATTTGAGTCTTCTCTGAACTTTTTATGCATGATTATTATAGCTCTGTATTTCTGTCTGATCTACTGATTTGAATTGGCCAACTAGATTGATTTATCTTGCAATGGGAGAGGTGCTTTGTGATGGGTTCAATCTTGCGGTGATCTATATCCCAGTGATAGAAGGGGACAAGGCACATATTTGTATTGTTGCCATTAAGGGTAAAATGATGGGGTTTATTCATATTGCTTGAGTTTACTTTGTCTACATCATGTCATCTTGCTTAAGGCGTTACTCCGTTATTTATGAACTTAATACTCTAGATGCATGCTGGATAGCGGTGAATGTGTGGAGTAATAGTAGTAGATGCAGGTAGGAGTCAGTCTACTTGTCTCGGACGTGATGCCTATATACATGATCATTGCCTTTGATATCGCCCTTATTATTCGCTTTTCTATCAATTGCCCAACAATAATTTGTTTACCAACCGTATGCTATTTTCAAGAGAGAAGCCTCTAGTGGAAACTATGGCCCCCGGGTCTATTTTTATCATATATTGAAATCAAAAAATACCTTGCTGCAATTTTATTTACTTTATTTTATTTTATGTTTTTGTTTATCTATCTATCACTACGAGATTTGATCCTTGCAATTAACCGCCAAGGGATTGACAACACCTTGTTTGCGTTGGGTGCAAGTATTTGTTTTTTGGTGTGTAGGTACTGCTAATGAGGTGTTGCGTGGTTCTCCTACTGGATTGATAACCTTGGTTCTTAACTGAGAGAAATACTTATCTCTACTGTACTGCATCCTCTCCTCTTCAGGGAAATCCCCACGCATCTCACAAGGTGCATGGCTCCGCGGTGACCTATTCCGTCTAGGGTGCCCAAACACCCAAGAGTAACAAGTTGATGTTGATGTAGAAGCCCGGGAAGCAAAATGATTTGGTGGAAGTGTAGATCGGGTGAATCTCCTCCTATCCCCAAAGTATTGTGGAGTTTGGGTGGTTGGGGAAGGAGATCTCAAGATTTTTTATGTTTGGGAATATGGAGCAAAGCTTAGGCACAGAGTAGGGTGAGGAGGAAGAAGAAGGGGGTATTTATAAACCCACGGGAAAAATGACAGTTGCACAGCCGCAAACCCGGGCACCCAACGGTCCAAAGAAAATTGCCCGGCCCCTGCCCCAGGCGCCCGGGGGATGAAACCGCCGGCACCTGGACAGAACAGGAGCAGCGGCGCAGGGAGGGTCGGGCACCCGGGGGGGCAGAAGGTGTGGGTGACCCCGGACACTCGGGCCCTGGGGCCTCGGGCACCTGGTCTAGGTCGAGGCCGGCCACCACCTCTCAGGTGACCCTGGCCCCCCGGGACCGGACAAGGCCGAAGTGGCCACCACCCTCTTTGGTGCCTCCAGGAACCCGGTCCTCTGGATGGGTGCACGTTTTCGGTGACTTCCGCTTCCGACAAAAACAAACTGGATGGGAGAAAAGTGTACTAGAAAGTTTTGGGTTCCCCAGCTCCGAAATCGCAGCAACTCCTCTTAATAGTACAGATGTTCCTAGGACTCAAAAAGAAACCAAAAAACTTTCCGAGAACCCAAAGAACACCGTCTTTTTTCCTTTTTGTATCGATGGGGCTACCGATGTTCGTAGGCACAACAGAGAAGCCAATGTCATGAGATAAACTTGACAACCGACGTTAGTTCTCGCAAACCGTATTGTGATTAACACCAAAATCGTAATTGAGTGGCAATTGCACTTCGAGTCGCAGTGTAGCTAGTAGAGATGTTGAAACTATGATAGTAGCTTGTACTGTTTAATTTATTGGACCTACTCCTTATTACTTTATGTGTTATCTATCGTTGTACGGTTACATCAACATGGATGGTCCTCCATAAACTTGATGAACCTTAAAAGGACTAATTATTATTATTTGGGTTTGCATCAATAAATGTCGCTCATCCCGACTCAGGGATTGTAAGCCAAACATTGTATATGTATATCTATGTTTGATTTTCTTAGAATATGGACAAAACAATCACGAAGCGGGATGACCAACATTTGTTCGAAGGGCAACATTCTCCATCCCTAACACATAGCAGTTTTGCTCCAATGGAATAGTTCGACAACCTTGTCAGACTTCAAATCTTAGTAATCCTACTCCCGAATTCTTTGAAAAACTGGTGCGAAAATGAATCCAAATTGAAACATCCTACTTAGAAAGTGAGATATTGTTTTCTAGGATGTCTTTTCGGTATCAGTTTCTAGGATGTATTGACCTTTTATGTCGTACACTGCTAGTCATTTTTGCAGTAGTGAACCAAACATGCCCTATACTACTAGTGTGTTTAGAGCATCACCAAGAGATGCCCCAAAATAGTGGTGGTGCCCAAAAAAGTACTCCCTCCTATCCAAAATAAATATCTTGGTTTTAGTTCAAATTTGAACTAAAACCAAGAAACCATGACATAAGTGTCGTGATTTTAGTTCAAATTTAAATTAAAACCATGACACTTATTTTGGATTGGAGGGGTGTCATTTAAGGCACTTTGAGACAAAAAAATAGCTCTAGCAAATGTCGTATCTCTATTTGGCGTCAAATTTTTTTACAGTTGCCCAATTTTTTTGCTACAAGTGTTGCATATTTGTGGCACTCATAGTTGCCGCCAGAAAACCGAAAAGGCAGTCGTGCACAGCCAACCCTCTCTGCACATAGCTTTTGAAACTTCTCGTCCTTGAATCGCCCCCCAACCACGACCGATACCGCCACTCCATCGGCTCCCCCCCCCCCCCGACCCCGCCGCCACCCTGCTGGCCATTCCCGTTGACCAATAGGTCTGCCACGACCCTCTCCGTCATTCTGGAAGCTCGAAACGCCGGCGCCGATTCTGGTCGTTCCCCTACCCATCCGTCAGTTGAAAATCATCACCGTCGCACCACTGCGGGCCGCCGAGGCCAATTAGAGGCCGGGAAACCTCAAATTGACCGGGGTAAGAGCATTACTAGTAGAACCCTCAAACCCTCAAATCCTTAAAGCAGTTTTAAGGGTTGAGAAGTGCCACTTTTTGACACTTTTAAGGGTTGAAAAACAGGGGCAAATACTAGAACCCTTAAACCCAACCCTTAAACTGCTTTAAGGATTAGATTTGAGGGTTCTAGTCTTTGCCTCGACCCCAACCTTTAAATCTATCATTTGACATCTCATAATTTATGACAACAAGAACACAATCAACTTCCAAACAAACTACCAAATGACAATCATTGATGCATGGTTTAATAGTTTACATCACAAAATCATCATCTTCCTCCTCTCATCGGCACCATCACCAAAAAGTTGCACCTCGGCGCCATCTCCTAGACCACAAGCGGGCTCCATCAAGCATCTCCATCAGCACCGGTGGAGTCGTACACACCGCCATCACCACAACTACTCATCGGAGTGTCACCTCGAAAAGTAGAGGACGCAACACGGAACATCCTCTTCCTCTCTGCGATGTCCTCCTTGGTGTCCTTCCACCATTGCAATTGGTCTTGATCCATGTCCTTCTTGGACATCATAATGTGCTCTTTCTCTTCCACCATGAGTTCTTTCCATACCTTTGCCTCTTTGAGCTTGATCATCCTCTCCTCCAACTCGGCCTTGCGCTTTGCTTCTTCACGCTTTGCTTCAACTTGTGCAAGCTTGACCTCTTTCTTCTTCTCGGTGATAAGAAGCTTCGTCTCCAATGTCTTCGTTGTCAATTCCTCTCTTGCCTTCATCATGTGGTCCATCTTCTCCCTTAGGCTTGACGCCTCTTCTTCCATCTTCACCCTTAGCTTGCCCTTCTTGGTTCCCTCGGGCTTGCCCAAGTTCCTCTCCTCCTCATCTTCACTATCATCCATCCTTAGCATTGCCGACTTCTTGGGTGCGGTCTCTTGATCCCTCAACTTCCACTTGTCAAAGGTTTGAAGAATTGACCAAACATGCTTAAATGGGAATGGCTTGCCCTTGGAAGCGGCCATCTCCTTGTACCTCATGCCGGCAATTGTCTCCTATCAACCACACATAAATCACATAAGAACCCACCAATAGCATAGTGCACACACATAATCAAAATAGTGAAGAAATATGTACTCACATAGTCGCTCTCCACGGTTCCACTAGGTGGTGCATCCCTCACTTGGTCCATGGCCGCACTCCAACGAGCACAAGCGGGCTTGATCAACTCCCACCGGCCTTGAAGCGACCGGAAAGTGCGATGGATGAACCCACTATTCTTCGGCTTGATCCTACAATAGACGTCCTCGATCCTTTGCCAATACCGTTTACCGGTTTGATCGGTGCCGGTGGTTGCATCCATTCCCATAGCTGCCCAAGCACGAACCAAGAGGACATCTTCCGGCTCGGTGTAGTTTGTCGACCGCGCGTGTGGGCGGGAAGCGGCGGTGAATGCCTCCTCCCCTATCTCGGCCACCTCCTCCTCGTCATCCCCTTCATCCTCCTCATCTTCCTCCTTTTCCTCCAAGTCGTCACCAACCCTAAAGGGGTCTAGGGGCGGAGCTCCGAGGTCCACCTCCGCGTTTTGGAGGAGGTCCATGAACGAGCATGGGGTTGCCATTTCCTCGAACACCTCATGCGCGGCGGGAGGAGGTTCGGCGACGGCGGCGGGCGGGGCCGCGGGCTTGTTCCGCTGCGCGGGCTTCTTCCGCGGCTTGGTCACGGCCGGGGACGAGCCGGCGACCTTGGAGGCCGCCCCTCGCGGCCCATGAGAGGCCGCCTTCGGCCGGCTCTTCTTGGTGGCCGGGGCGGGCGCCGGGGAGGCGGCGAGGGCGGGCGCCGGGGCGGTGACGGTGGCCGGGGCGGGAGCCGGGGAGGCGGCAGGAGGAGGTGCGAGGCCCGCCCGCCGCCGCTTGGCCCCGACGTGGGTCGCCGCCACCACGTCGGCCACGGTCGGGTGGGCGGGGCGGGGGCGGGGGCGGGCGAGGCGGGCGGGACGGGCGGGGCGGGCGCGGCGGGCGGGGCGGGTGGGGCGGGCGCGGCGGGCGGGGGCGCCGCGGCGGCGGGGCCCTCCATGGCCGGCGCGGCAGGAGGCGGCGGGAGGAGGAGGCAGTTGGCTCCCGCGCGAGAGAGGAGGAGAAGTGCGGGTTGGGGGGAGATTTTCCTCTCAACCCCTACTTCTTCAGGTTGCAAAGTGGTTTGAGGGTTGGACCTCTAAATTTTTTTACGGGTTTGAGGGTTTAGAGGTTCTAGTCTACGGCGTTTTTTCGGCGAAAACTGTAAAAAAAGTTATTTTTAGGGGTTTGAGGGTTTGAGGGCTCTACTAGTAATGCTCTAACCACCACCGTGGTGTGGCTCCGTTTGACGCTCAGGCGGCCGTGCGCCGCCGGAGTTGGCCGCACCCTTACTCCCCTGTGGCCACTTGTCCCTCCCGATGCCATCCCTAGTTGGGTCATCGGGCCCCGGAGAGTTACGACGGCCAGAATTGAGCTTGGTGCCCTGACGACCGTTAGATCCTTACGAGAGCACGCAAGCTGAATTTTTAGGGCATCTGTTACAACAACAACGACAAAAAAAATCTGTGCCAAAAACCTTCTCTCTCCTACTCTAAAACCAGCAGCTTTTACATCGTCAATTAAGATGCTGTTTTTTTATGGTAGAATTAAGATGCTGTTTTACACACGCAGACATGTAACGTTGCTATCCGTTGCAGTACTTTGTGTTGTGGACGTATGAGCAACCCGGCGAAAAGCAACGCAAGGCGTCCTCCTCATGGCTCATGCGAAGGAACACGGCACCAGTACCCTCCTGTGGCCCCCGGCCCCCCTGGACAGGTGGTAGGCGCAGGTACGTTGTACCGTTTGCAGGCACCACACTCCCACTCCAGCCTATCGTCGTCCTCTCCAACAGTTGTTGGCACCACCCGTCCGCCCGCCGGACCGTCCCACACTCCTGTTCCCTCCCTCCCCACCCAGCAAGACACCCCAAAAACAGTATCCCCGGCCGAGGGTTAAAATAGCAAGCAAGCGAAGCCGCCGGAAGGATAAGGATCATCATGCTCGGAGTCGGAAAGAACAGTAGAATGGGGAGCCAGATCCTCTAACGTGCCAAGGAAAGGCAGGGAGACCTACAGTCCCCTGACTTTGCTTCGCTGCCTGCGCATGAACAGGGATCTAACCTGCGTTTATATACAGTAATTTTTCTACAGTAACAAGATGCATTATTTTAGCTACAGTGTCTGCTTAGCTCTCTGACTTGCCTCAATGATTTTACACAAGGGAGCACTGTAGCTTCCATGCCTTCGCTCCAGCACGTCAGAGGAGCTGGTTCCGTAGAATGGCCTTTCATTCATGGCGAGGGCGCTGCCGGGGAAGCAGAGGAGCGAGCAAAGGCGAGGATCGAGGAGGGAGGGAGGGAGGGAGGACCTGACCTGACGACGTGACCCGCGGACCAATGGCGTGTGGGGTGGGGGCGGGTCACTTCCTGACCAGCTCGTGGCAGACACCTGGCTCCATTCCTGTGACACCCCCACGAGCCTTGCCACGGAAAAGTAGCCACTGCTCCCCCTACGGCTGTGCGCGGTGCAGCCCTGCCCTACCACGGCCGCCAGTGACAGCTAGCTAGCTCAGATCAGCTCAGCTGCGCTCCTAGTCCTAGTACTCCTAGAGTACTACTCCCGGCTCCTGTACGGGGGTGCTCCGTCTCTGCGTTTCTTCCATAAGTAGTAGCCAAGTTGCTCGCCCCCGCCCGTAGTCCTTTGCGCAAAGAGGAAAAAGGGAGCTCCTCCCACCCCCCGACCGACGCCGCCCGCCGCAGATCTATTGCAACACCTGTAAGCTTCTCCGCATCCCGAGTTTCTCTCGCCTTCAGCTCGGCTAGCTAGGGTTTCCCTCTACGTAGCTGGCTAGCTTCTTCTTCCTCAGTCCTACCTCGGTTCTTACTGTTGCTGCAGCAGCGACTGTGGGGAGGGGAGGAGGGGAACAAGGGGGGAGGGGAGGATGGCGGGGAAGAGGGAGAGGATTGCGATACGGAGGATCGAGAATCTGGCGGCGAGGCAGGTCACCTTCTCCAAGCGCCGGCGGGGCCTCTTCAAGAAGGCCGAGGAGCTCTCCATCCTCTGCGACGCCGAGGTCGGCCTCGCCGTCTTCTCCGCCACCGGCAAGCTCTTCCAGTTCGCCAGCTCCAGGTACATCATCTCTATGCATAGCTATCAATTGATCTCTCCTCGATCACCTACTTTTGTATGCACTTTCAATCTGACTCGCTTCTTGTTTTATCTGGTGTCTTAACCGATTACATACATTTATTAGTCCTGAGATTTTCTTCCTTTTCTTTTGAGGAATCATTTGTCCCAAGTTTTGATTCTTGACTTTTTGAGATCGGTTTTTACTACCTATAACAGTTTTTGTCCACGGATTGATATTTGATGTGCTGGGCTACTATTCATTCGATTTTCGTGTTACAAATTAGTTAGAACACGGGTGTTTTGGTACAACATATACTTATTTCGAGGTTCTTTTCGCATGTTCGACTCTTTTTCTCAGTGCCTATAACAATGACTCGTAGAGTCAAAACAGTCAAAGCATGTTAGATTCTCTAATGCTTAATAAAATATTTGCTTTGATTTGGTGTTTATAATATATAAGTTTCGATCGCCACTGTTCTTCTATTATGACATGCGGGAGAGATCACAAAGAGAGGGAGGATTTTCTTTTGGTGGTGTATCTAACCAGTAAAATTAACTATGTGTCTTCTCCCCTTTTAAAAACGCAATGTTTGTTCATGCTCAACTTTTTATTATGCATTGTATTTGGACCAGCAAGTCTCTTTTTCTACCTTTTTTTTCGTTATGCTTGCTGTTGTTCTAGGATTAATATATTTTCAAATAAAAAAAGATTTAATGTCCACTTCATATCTTTCCTGGATCAGAACTACTCCAAACTCGGGCCACATGTACTATACAGCTTATTAGCATGTACGACTCTTTCACAGTTTTAAAAGCTGTCATTTGGAAACATAGTACAGTATCTAACAAAATAAATAAAATAATATTTTTGAAGGAAACTTAAAGATGCCCTTTCAAAACACCCAATACCATTTTTGTAAAAGATCAATTTATAGTTTAACTATTATGTCCAAACTAAGCGGACTTTTTTATTTGAATTGACAGGAACATATAAGTATACGTTTGTAACTGAAGATCGCTGGCCTTGTTCCAGTCACAACTATTCAACAATAATTTATGTAGTAAAAGGGAACAATAAGAGCTAGGATATGTAATTTATGATATTACAAATGCTGAACTAAAACAACGTTTGACAAGGTAGAGCAGTTTGATGATTATGATATGTAATTTTGGGCCTACAAATGCTAAACAAATTTTATTGTGGAAGAGGTTGGAAACATGCGTTTGTGACAAGATCAAATTGGTAAGTTTAAATGGAGTATATGGGAAATACTGTTAACTAATGCACGTCTCCTTAACTATGCATACTTGTATAGCATGAAGGAATAAAATGGTAAGTTGTGTTGTAAATTAATCCCATGCATAAAATGAATAGAAGCAAAATGCGCATAGCAAACTATTAGTCTGACCTTTCTGCAAAATCATTATTAGTCATGACTGCTCACAGATGCGCGCATATGGTAAGTAAGAGTAGTTATGACCTATGACTGGTCAGAGATGTGCTGCGGCATGATGAACATGTTGGAAACAAATATGGCGTTTCAGCAAAATTTATTCATGCAAAAGTTGCAATCTTTCCAACTTACTGGAATAAAAAATTGTTTTCTTTTTCAGGAAGAATAATACTCTCTGTTTATTTATACAAGGCCGTCATGAAATATACATTTTGCATCTATATAAGGCCACCAACAGTAATCGAGACAAAATTAATGATATTTTCTCGTACTAGCAACATGTTTAATACTTGCATGCATGCAGTTATAATGACAGTCAGCTATTTTCTCCATTCAGTTTCTCTCCATGCATGTGGCATATTCTCTCCGTCCCAAAATAAATGACTCAAGTTTGTATAAAGTTGAGTCACTTATTTTAGGACGGAGGGAGTACTAATGATCTCAATAAATAAAAAGAAAAATTGGCTTGCAAGGTGGCCTTACATTTTATATTGGTACCAGTAATATGAGTTTGTGGCCTTTTATAAAAATGAAAAAAAATAAAGGGAGTATCAGTGTTAGTTCGAGGGAAAATGCTTGTGCATGACATAGAAAGTGAATGGTTTTCTTGTGTGTATATTTTACAAATAAATGCTCATGAGGTGTTTGTATGTTTTTTCTTGTCTTTTCATGACACGTAATAGTTCTGTACTCTATATCACTGACTCGAGTTGGTCTGTGCATGACATGATTTGTCAGGGCGCATGCATGCATGGCTTGTTTAAAGCTACATGTGTATTCGTGTAGAATTAATGGCCAGGACTCTTGGACAAAAATGGTTAAAAGATTGACCGGTCCAATCAAATATATGACCCCTGAACAGATTCCGTACTGTGCTCAGAAGGCAGCATTGCGCATCGGAATTCATCCCAATATCAGTCCAAAGTTTTTCCATCTTTTCACGTTAGGCTAATGTTGATGCAATGGTATTTAAGAGCCAAACTTTAATACTGCCTCTGCTCCTAGATATAAATCGTTTGGTCGGTTCAATTTAAACTGCAAAATTTTCCTCTATTTGGGAACAGAGGCAGTAATAATTAACCATCTCATAGGACCTTTTTTGGTTTGATGTTTCATTTGAGAAGCATATCAGAAGCAGATGTTTCGCTAGCTATATGTACACCCCCGCCCATCTAATAAAGAGAAGTGATGTAGATTGTATGTAACGTTCCTGTTTTGAATTAATTGAGATATCACCTTTCCCCAGACACACACAAAAAACCACTTTGCTATATCCGCCCGAATATCTAATGAAGAACACATCCAATCTCCACTATTTTGTATTCTGTTGTTAAGATGAGTTTGGACAAGATACCCGGCATTAAAAAGTTACGCAGATATACTTTTGTTAAGATGTCATTATCAGATGTGTCTTAAAGTATATGCTGACATATTTTTACGAGTTTGTTTAAGCAACGCATAGGCGCTGACTCTTTATTTTGTAGAAAAAGAACGACCTTAATAACTAGATAACATTTGTTGCTACGAGAATTTAAAGCAATAAATTTGCCAAGAATAAAATAGAATATATCAGAATAATAACGAGTCCTTCACATTCTCGCCATATGTGAACGGTAGCAAACCTAGCATTAAATGGAGGGTGGCTTGCAGTGTCTTGTCACTAGTAGAAAAAGGGGTTTTTCGCCCGGTTGGTAAGGGCCTTTAGTCCCGGTTTTTGAACCGGGACTAAAGGGTCGTTACTAATGCCTCCCCCTTTAGTCCCGATTCTTACACGAACCGGGATTAAAGGCCGCGGCCACGTGGAAATTTTACGATTTTTTTTTGAAAAAAAATTTGAATTTTTTTTATTTTCAAATTTCTGAATTATTTTAATCTCTAATCTCTAATCACCACCCCTCATCACTGCTCAATTTATCCTCTAATCTCTAATCACTCCTCATCATTCCAAATCATCTAACTTCCCGAACGGTCACCCATCCTCCCACTCCCCCAGCCTGAGCACGCTTAACTTCCGGGTTCTATTCTCCCTCGTTTCCAAGTCTGCACTTGTTGTTTTCCTAATAATAGTAAGATGTCAATCATATTAACCCTCAGGAATTTAGCTTGAGCATGAAGTGACACATTTCACTGTTTGAGTTTGAAACTATTGTTTTAAAAAACAATAATTATTTAGTAACACTAATATTTCTTGAATAATTAGTTTGACCATTGTTTGACCACAGTTTGACCAGATTTGACCAAAATTCAAAAAAACTGAAATAATTATTTAGTAACACTAATATTCTAGAATAATTAGTTTGACCATTGTTTGACCACAGTTTGACCAGATTTTTTCCAAATATAAAATTTGAAACTATATTTTTTTCTGTTACTAGTAAGTTTCCCACTAGTAAGTTTGAATTTTTTTGCCTCTAGATCTTGAAAGCCCCGTAACTTTTTTTCTGTTAGGTTTTTGAGGATTTTGAAAATGTTTAACGGGGTTCCCCCAGTTAAATTCGGATGTAACTTTTCGAGTAGATGATTTTTCATATAAAAAAGTTTTTAATCCGAGTTCGTATGCAAAAGTTATGCCCATTTTACAAATTCCAGAGAGATTTTGCAAATAAAATCGAAATTCATATTTGTAAATTTTCCCAACAACTAGACCACATATCACATGGAAAACTTATTTTATTTTATTTTTTTGACATTTCCATCATTTTCTTTTGTTTTTACGAAAACTGAAAAGGCGGCCCACAGGGGGGGGGGTAGAGTTTGAAAATGGGACCTTTAGTCCCGGTTGGTGGCACCAACCGGGACAACCTTTAGTCCCGGTTGGTGCCACCAACCGGTACTAATGGGCATCGCACTCTTTAGTCCCGGTTGGTGCCACCAACCGGTACTAATGGGCATCGCACTCTTTAGTCCCGGTTCGTGGCACCAACCGGGACTAAAGGGCCCAGGTGAACCGGGACTAATGCCTTAGCCGCACGAACCGGGACCAATGCTCACATTAGTCCCGGTTCGTGACTGAACCGGGACTAATGTGAATATTGCCCTGTGACCAAAGCCTTGTTTTCCACTAGTGTGTGACCTTCTAGCCTTGGTAGGATGATTTGTTGCTGAAGAGAATAAAAAATAAAAATTGATGGTGATGATGATGTGGCGGTATTGCATGTATTGGAAAATAAGATCACCTATTTAGTTATATATAGGATATGCAAAGAGAAAGTAAATCCTTGGCTGAATGGATAAAGTGATTAGCATTATGTGAATATACTGAAGAAAATTTATCCTAGAAAATGTTCATCAACGAAAACGACATGAACTAAACCTTGAGTTCGGTATATTGAATACTGTAGCATGTTTTTTTGGTTTCATTTTACTCCAACTGTCTCAACTATAGCATTAGTGTCATGCAAAGGCCGGGTGTCGCTCAATCTGTTTGTATCCGCTTGATTCTACATTTTAAGTTAATAAAAGCACTCTATCAAAAAGGGTCCAAAGACCCGGGAAATGCCCTTTGGTTCTTGCGTGTGTATATATAGGGAAAAAACAAAAAAAAGCCAAAAAAGTCCAAAAGTTTTTTAGAATAAACTTGACTTTATTGCACTAGCATTTAAATTTTCACGAAAGATCCCCCCCTCCCCCAACCCCTGACTTCAGGGCAAAACAAACAGATTGGGGGTTCTTCCTTTGCGACTTTTTTTCATGGGTACAATAAAAGGACAACTTTATTTGAAAAACAATTTCAGAATTTTTTTGACTTTTTTAGTAATTACTATTTATTTATTTTTCATAGGGAACACCCAGGAACCAAACGTCTCTATCCCCAAAATACCCGTTGCACAGATAGTTACAACTCTGTTGTCGTAGTGCCACCAAGTTTCCATGTGGTTGTGCACGTGCCCAACGCATTGACCTCTCCTAGTGAGTATTTCAACTTTCAAGCCACCGGTATCAAGGGCATTAGTAGCCTTATCATTATTTACTTCAAAACAATTTCATACATTTGTATGCAGAACATTTGAACTAACATGAAAATTAACAGAACGACTGTATTGAAGTGATAAACAGAAGCTATGGGTAATTTCGAATTGAAATGGATTATTTGTGCAACCCATGTTCTCTCTCCTTCACGGCCCACTTGAAAAATCTGTGTATTACTTTGGAAAAAACACTCTTCTAACAGTCCACAGGAAATGAGAACAATTAGATCTCGCTTTCAGTTCTCTGTTTTTTTTTTTTGTGAAAACTGTATCTGATGTTCCATGTTTTTCTTTTATTTTCCAAGTCGTTTTAGAATGTTTGATATGCACCCAGAAAGAGATTCTACTAATGTTCCTAGTAGATTTGTCATCAGCATATTGCCATCACATTAAATTTAGAAACATCTATATTAAGAATACATCAAAGATCGAATATTATACTTGCTTTTGTGGATTCTCTAAATTTCTGGTAGTAGCATCTTCACAAAAGAAAGGTTGGGCAGAAACCAGCCTTTACATTTTACTCTCTGGTTAATTTGTTTTTTCTACTCTACTGAAGCATGAACCAGATTATTGACCGGTATAACTCTCATTCCAAGATACTTAAGAAAGCAGACGAGCCATCTCAGCTGGACTTGCATGTAAGCTCAAACACATCCAGATAGATTAACATATGCATATATGTAATTCATTTAATTTCTGTTATATGGTAGGAGGACAGCAATTGTGCAAGACTAAGCGACGAGCTTGCAGAAGCAAGCCTCTGGCTCCAGTAAGTTTATACCCTTATTCTTTCATAAAACATTAGTGATAAATTGAATAAAATATATCTACAATCACTAAGCTGGGACCGTATTTTAGACAGGGAGCTTACATTGTCTCAAAACGTTGCATAAGGCAATACAAGCGCAAATAATTCATGCTCCAGACTCTACATAGGTACGATGTGCACAGCCTAAGAAGCAACACGGTGACAGAAAGATTAGACAAAAATCCGCCTAATGTGATGGAGGATTGATCCATAAACCATACTGCTATCCATGTTAGGTAAAGGTTTCCTTGGCCGTCTGCTTTGTATGCACACGTAGTGCATAAGTAAATCACATTGCTCCAGTCCATGAGTAGACTCTCCACGAATGGAGCAATTCCTTACATCAATATCATTACTACATAGCCAAAGTGACCACCACATCATCATCGCGTAGACCAGGATGCAAGAGCTAAGCTTTGCCCCAATGTCACATCACTACTGGAAAAAAAATTATACACTGAGCAGGCCCTCGGCAGAGGTGTTCTATGTCGAGTGCCCTGCTCGGCAAAGTGCAGAACACGGCAAAGAGGTGTTGTTGCCGAGACACCGCTAAACTGAGCTCGGCGAACAGAAAAGACTCGGCAAATGTTAAATATGCCGAGAACAAAACAGTAAGGTCATGGCAATAAGGTGACATATGGCATGTCCGCTTGTGCTTGACGGCTCCATGACGTCTGGGGTATGTTTGCCGAGAGCTCAGCTCCGGGTGGACACGTGGTGGCCTCCTACGCGCTGACTTTTCTGAGAGCACCTCTCGGCAAAAGGCAGAACTTGGCATAAGGCGGTCGGTCGACTGTCAGACAAATGTCGACGTGGGAGCCTCCTACTCATTGGATTTTGCCGAGTGCTGAGTGTTACACTTGTTAGACTAATATGTCACATATCGTGACATATCTCCTAATCCCCAAAATTGAGGAGAATCGTTATCATTGTTCAGCGAGGGCGGGGCGTGTGGCGATGGAGGTGCAGGCGTTGTCACCTGGGGAACGTGGGCGGCAACGAGCAAGGTGTCGTCGTCATTGAGGAAATCATATGTGTTAGCGATGGGAGGCTGCGGGGGGCAAAGGGAAAAGTCATCTCATCGAAAACAATGTGACGAGAAATGATGATGCGGTGGGTGGTGAGATCCATGCACCGATACCCCTATGGTTAGAGGAATAGCCGAGAAAGACATGGGCACTCGAACACGGCGACCGTTTATGTGGCATAGTAGAAGCGGTGTTAGGATAGAAAACGCATCCGAAGATGCGAAGCAACGAGTAATTTGGATGGGTGTTGTGTAGGGCAAAGTAGGGACAGGGGGCATTGATGGTTTTTGTGGGAAGACGGTTTAGGATGTGAGTGGCGGTGTGGAGTTCTTTGACTAAAAAACGTGGTGGTAAGCTAGCCTGAAATAAGAGAGAGCGCACGATGTCATTGAGTGTGCGAATAATGCGTTCAGCTATACCGTTTTGTTGGGATATGTATGGGCAAGAGAAGCAAATATGAATATCGTGTGTGGCTGCGAGAGAGTGGAGTTAGTTCATTGTGATCTTTGGACTTCGCCTACTTTGAGTGCCTTCGGAAACAAATATTTTTTAGTCATTCTTGACGATTTTACGTATTTTTTATGGATTGTTCCGCTCTGATACCATGAAAGCGATTAGCAAGATTTCTCACACTTGGGCTTTTCCATTGCATGTTAATATATAGACAAATATTACAATCCTAACCATAAATTGAAGATCACAATAATAACGATTCTCCTCAATTTAGGGGATTAGGAGATATGTCACAATACGTGACTTAATAGTCTAACAACACTCATGGCAAAGATCTGCCACATGGCAACCGCCGTCTCCATCTTGAAGTCGTCAAGTCACTTTATTTTATCGACAACCTGCCTTTGGTTCTCGGCAAAGTTTATGCCGTGTGTCTGACAGACGGTTCTTGGCAAAGTTCTGCTTGCCTGAGGGGTGTACGTTGTATGCCTTTTACCGA
This sequence comes from Triticum aestivum, assembly GCF_018294505.1. Classification (NCBI taxonomy): domain Eukaryota; kingdom Viridiplantae; phylum Streptophyta; class Magnoliopsida; order Poales; family Poaceae; genus Triticum; species Triticum aestivum. Next base: position 469,466,849 of record NC_057805.1, on the reverse strand, counting down.
GAGCAATTCTCGGCAAAAGCCGAGTTTTTTTGTCTTCGCCGAGTGTCTTGAGCACCCGAGAAAGTACGTGATTCCAGTAGCGCATAGACATTACAAAAAATGTGATCTTGCGAGATGGATACAATTTAGGCGCCACCTGAATGACATACATCCAAGAAGAATAATTAGCCTTTCTTCAATTGGGTCCCCTTACAAATCTTGTTCAAAATTGTAGATGGACATGGAATCTATATACGATCTCTCTCTCTCTCCACCTTTCCGAGGCACAGAAAATAAGATCAGTGAGTTGTGGTCTTAAGTCATTTCTTCTTCCCTAGTACAAAGCAGAGTACCATCATACCCTTCTAGCTTCGACTGCCAGTTCGATGTTTAGAAAGAAGATTTTCCAATTTAGCATGTCTACTCGTGCAATGTGGCATTGAAAGTGAAGGTGTTTTATTCTTTCATCTTGGTGATAGAAATAACATTGCCTACTTCTTTGACAGTTGTGTTTCTTGAGGTTGCGTTAAAGTCATTCCTTTGTGAAGGTACCAAAGAAATAGTTTAAATTATAGAGGAACATTAAGTTCCACGTTCTTTACTATTGACTGGTGCATCACAAATTCACAATGGACCAGAGCGGGTACATTTAGTTGGTTGAGAACACCACTACAGAAACGGGCTTTGGAGGCGGTTTTGTTACATTGGCTTCCTGCAGTTCCTTGTACCGCCTCTAAGCCTATGTCGCTAATACATGGAGTACCATGAGCGGTTTCCAATGATTAACTGCTTCTAATGCTCTCAGCCATGGAGGCGGTTTCCCCTTAAGACCTGCCTCCCTTTTTATCTTCAGGGATGTCTATTTCGTTTGATTTTGTACCCCAGCCTTGGTACTGAGTTCAAATAGAATTACTATTTAACACTTAGCATACTATTCCATAAAACATCACATGAGTGCGCATATAGTACCACTTAAAACATGAAACAAGTTCCATAAGACACAAAGGAAGTTAAGCATACTATTCCATAAAACATCACATGAGTTCAAAAGGAAGTTAAGCATAGTCTTAAACATCACACAAATTCCAACACTTAAACATAGTCCTAGGGTTCAAGCGGCAACAATGACACCACCGTCTCCAGGACCTTCACCATCTCCAGCGGCTGCAGCACCTCCTCCAGCGGCAGAATCATCACCTTCTTTGTTAGAAGGAGGAGGCATGATCTCAGTCGGCGTTAGGCCATACGCTCTGAAACACAGGACCTGAGCTTTGAAACCTTGGTTGCCATCATAATTCTTGGCTTTTGGGCGAGGGTGCCTTGATTCAAGTTGGGGCCTTGAACATGGAAAACAGATAATGCGCTCTTGAATTTGAGAATGATATCTTTTTTACCAACTATGACAACATCTTTGATATAATGATTAGCAACCCTGAAGTCCAAATGACCTAAAAGTTGATGGAGAGCATAGGCAACAACACATGCGGGTGAAAAAATGGTGTTCCTGGCCTTCAATATGGAAACATTGTCGATTATATCATATTGCACATCTAGCTGAAGCTGGCATAAGTTATAACGATATGAGGACAATCTTCCAACTAAAAAAGCAAATAAGTTGCAGTTTAAAATCGATAAATGCCCACATCAACACATCAACGGTAATTTTGGGGCATTATCTAAGAGCAGGTGTTTTGCACTATTTACTCATATAAGAGCATCAAATAGTTGTAAATACCAAGAAAAGCTATTATAGAAGAAGGTACATGGACTTTAACTTTAAGAAATAGTTAATTTGAAGTCTTTCACCTTGAAGTAAAATTGACAAGTAATCTCATGAAAGAAAACACGTTTATTCGAGAGAGAAAAACTCAATCCTGAGGAAAAAATCATCTAATTTTCATGTGGTCTTTTCCTTTGAATCAAACGGGTGAATTGTGTCGCCATAGGAAAATTTCCTAATACTATGATTTTTCTCTACTTTCCCATTGAATCAAAAAGGCCCTATAGAGTACAAACTAGCACAGAAGATGTGAACAAAATTACCTTAGTCATTTCAGTGTCACCAAGAGTCTTGCTAGGATTCATGCTTCCGGAATGTGAATCACAGACCTCGAGCAAAGGTAGTGATACCGGCAATCTTTCTTCTTTCCCAACGACTCGACTTCGTCTCAAGTCCAGGAATCAGAACGAGTGGGTCTAGAGTCCATCCTCACATAGTTGAAATGTTGCTCCTCCCTTCTTTCCAAAAGGCTAGTGCTCACTACCATGATACAAAAGAAAGTGGATTCAATACCAACAGCTCAGGAAGAAACAATTGGTTAGGATCCGCAAGAAGGGTTTAGAGATATGCTATTACATAAATGGTCTGCAAGAACTGATGCCTATAATCTATAGGCAACACGAACCTTCTTTCATCGTGACGATAAGAGACGGTGAGGGATGAACTAGGTTGTAGAGTATCAGTCTCTGATGGACACATTTACTTCAAATGAAAAACAAAAGCAATAAGGAAATGAACAGAATTCACATGGAGAAATTGATTCCCGCTTATAGGAATGCACAAGGATAAGATCAATCAAATATCAAAGAATCCTACCTCAGAAACGCTCTCGTGAACGGCTATCAACACGGATGACAGAGAGAAAGAAAGAGAGAAGAATATGTGAGGAGTAGAAAACGAGAGGAGAATAGAGGGAAATGCACGGGTTATGGGAGGAGTGGGAAACTGAAGTGTTGCATGCCCATAAAACCGAACTATGCGCCGATTGCACAGACTCCCCTGGAACCCAATGTGGTTGGTTTCTTCCCGTGCCCTTAGACCCCTCCGCTTCCGAATGTTTGTAGCCCCTCACCGTCTCGTTTGCAAATGAGAAAAAAAATGGAGGATACTTGAGATGCCCTAACCTTGTTCCTTCAGGGCAAGGTGGAGGCACGAGGCACGGCGACACACCATGGCCACACGTCGGTGACTAAGAGGCTTGGCGGTGTCGGATCTAACATCCTGCGTTGTGAGGCTATGGGCTGAGGAACCGAGCGGAGTTGAATACATAGGTGTTGAAATCCCGCAGGCGGTTCTACCTATGAAACCGCCTTGAGTTCCTACCAGCTACAAGCGGTTTCAAATTTCAACCGCCTCCGACACTTACTGGAGGTGGTTCAAAATTTTCAACTGCCTCGACCACAGAAATAACCACCACTTCTTGATTGTTACAACTGCTTTGTAACTAAGGTGCATAGCTGCTTGTAGAGCCCACTTCTAATGCTTGTTTTTCATAGTAGTGGAACTGTCTACTTTGGTGCAAATTATAGTAGAACTCGGTGTGGCCTTGTGAAATTAGAGATCCACCATCTACCCAGATGTGTATTCCACGTCACAAAGTCTAGGGCCAAGCAAGTCCCTCCTAAAAGCTATGTTAGGACATAAGGAATTCAAAACTTATTCAATTATGTCACATTTGTATGCACAAATTGCACCTACGTTGGATACTGGTCTCAGAATGGTATTTTTTACTCAAAAGATCTTGCCATGCACCATCCTCGTAAGAACCTTGAAGAGCCATTTACTGAGAAACATTGATTTTTTGCTTCAAGATCTTGGATTCCTAAACCACCACAATCTTTGTCCAAGAAATATCTTTTTTTCTCATCATCACTCTGCAAGGAAAACCCGACCGAAAATAGTCCAATATATGCTACACCCCTTTTAGAATTTGTAAGAATGGCATCATGTAAAGTACCATGTTGCTAATGGTGAGCCGTCCCCCGGATGATAAAAGCTTTTTTTCCAACCATTGAGTCGAGTTAAAAATCATTCCTCCACATGTCTCAAGTCTGTATTCGAGAATTTCTGGTAATGAATCAGGATTCCCAAATACTTGATGGGAAACTGAACTCGCTCGTGTCTGAAAAGTTTGGTGTACTAAGATGTGCAATCTTGGGCTTCCCCGAAGCAGAACAACCAACTATTATGGAAATTGAATTTAACAACCGAAAGTTTGCTCGAAAGCACAAAATACAAGCTTGGGATTTTTTATTCTTGAAGAGTATGTTCCATAAAGAGAACTGTGCCATCAATGTATTATAAGATGAGAAGTCCACCTTCCACTAGTGGTGGCACCTTGACCATCTGCCATGCATGCTTTTCAAGGTCCATGCCATGATCTTACATAACATTTGGGATAGGCGATCCCCCTATCAAATAGCCTTTTGTCTGAAGTACTGACCAGTATCACCATGACTTATATGGCTACACTACCTCCACACACAAAGTTATTCACCCATGCACACAATTTTTTGGACAAGTCCTTCATTGTTAGGGTCTATGCAGAAAGTCCATTTCAATTTTCGTAGACCATCTAGAAGTCAATTTTCAAAATGAAGCCACTCAAATACAGCCAAACCAATTTGCCCAATGTGGCATAAGGTTGAGCACTTTGATCGGGGTTTGGGCATGCTAACATGGCATTGGAACACAACAAGATGGAAGGAACAAGAGTGAGAATATAACCGTATTGCCGAAGTGCCAACTCCTCCCCAAAATAGCACCACCAACCTCTCCACCTACCGCAACCCCCTCCCTCCTAATTCATCCGCAATGAAGAGGATACCTACCTCTTGTATGTCATTGTCCTCCATCTCTCGTTGTTGGCGTCATTGCGACATCCATCGATGATGATGCTACATGTGACCTTGCCAAGTCAATGTTTATGTCTCAGTGACATCACAAGCAATTGTGTTGGCTCGGGGTAGTCCATGGACATTGTGCATCGGGATGGTGATGGGCAGGTGACCCTCTTCCTCTTGGCGACTACCAACCGATTGTTCCACCACTCCCTCGTGATGTACAAGAGTTGTATAGTGATACAATGCCCCCCCCCCTCACACACACAGACACAAAACCCCTCAACCCCCGTCAGTGAGTCTTGATTCCCCTTGCCTTCTCCGCCCTAATGGATGGAGATGGCGGAACCGTGAATCTTGTTTCCTGGTATTTATGCTTTGCATCGACATGACAAGACTTGGTCAAAGCAGTCAACCGTACGCCATGTTACGCAAAGAAGGAAAAGCGTAGTTGTCACTTAAACCATCTTAGTGGTCGTAAATTGGCAATCCAAAGTTTAGCAACCCTATGCAGGAAAAAGCGGACATGACAAACTTCCCGATTTTGGAAAGTCGCGCCTAATCCACACTTCCCTTATGGGAAAGCTTCCTTTTTTTTGGCAAATTTAAGAAATATATGTGTAAACTTCCAAAATAATGTGGACCGAACTTCCAAGATTTCCAAATTTTGGAAACATTCAATTTGACCTTTCAAAATATGACTTCCAAAATGAAGATTTAAAAATTTTCAACTTCTATTGAATTTCAAAATATGACTAGTGGTCATCGTGCAAGTAGCCACGAGGGAGGAATAGGAATCTTAGAATAACATATGGTCCAATATGAGTGTCCTTTGATGGGTTTTTACTCCAATATAAATTATATAATTCACTAAAAAACTTTACGTGAAGACTTAGGGCATGGCCAATGCATAGCCCCGGGGTGATGCCTCACATGCCATGTAGGATCGGATAACAGAAAAAATAGGTTCGGATGGGGAAGCGGGATATTCTTCAGGAGGCGGGTGCTTAGAGACAAAAAGTGTGGTCCGGTGCATAAAGTTGAAAAAGTTGAAATGGGGAAGAGGGATGCATGTGTAGTGAGAGTCACTTTCTATTCTTTAATGAGGTCCACTAGTAGTAGCTTGCATTGGGGAGAAAAAATCAACACATATGCTTCAAATTACTTTTTGTCATGAGGCATATGCGTCCATATGCCACCATTGTACATGCCCTTGCATCCTCAACTAGTTCAGCTTTTGTAGTCGTTTGACATGTGCCACCTCATTCCTGCAGGCAGATGAGAGGAGAGGAGCTCCAGAGCCTGAACGTCCAGCAGCTTCAGGCCCTAGAGAAGAGCCTCGAGTCCGGGCTCGGCTCCGTTCTGAAAACCAAGGTACGTGCGCCGGGTGCATGACAATATCAACCTATGTAGCGATGTTCTTGGTTTTCTGACGATGATTTCCGTATTGCAGAGCCAAAAGATCATGGACCAGATCAGCGAGCTAGAAAATAAGGTAAGAGCTTTGTGCCTCCAGAACCCGAATATTCGTGTGGGGAACTTCAGAGAAATTGTAGCTCAAACTCTGGTTTTCGATGTTTGTTTCGCTAACATGCCGCTCGTGTTGTTGAACAGAGGGTGCAACTGATAGAGGAAAACGCAAGGCTAAAGGAGCAAGTGAGTCCCTGCAAATATTATTCCCCCCTCTCCTGCATGTTGTCTCCATTTCTGCGGATTCCGTTTGTGATAGGGCGACGGTCTGAAACTGCAGGCGTCCAAGATGGAGATGCAGGTCGCCGCTGATTCACCGGTGGTGTACGAGGAAGGACAGTCGTCTGAGTCCGTCACGAACACGTCGTATCCGCGCCCTCCCCTCGACACCGAGGACAGCTCCGATACGTCTCTCAGGCTCGGGTGAGTTCTTGCCACAAGCACCATCTGTACCATAAGCCAAGTCCAATCTGAAAGAAAATTGCATTCATAATGTGACTGTGTGTGCTGCAGATTACCACTCTTCAACTCAAAGTGATTGGCTGGAAATTATCTGAAGCAAAGTTGCTTGGTCACAACAAGCTCCTGAATCGAACCGCGCGCTGCATCGAATAAACAGTTTGAGTGCGCTGGATGATGTGTGTAATCTAAAAGAAGGCTGGCTTCTGTTATATAGTATAGTGTGGCACAATAAGAGAACAGGTTCTTTTGATATTACCTGCTACTGGTTTTTCCCGTCCTTGTCCTGTGCTGTAAGGTTTTAGTAGACCCCTGAGTGTCCATCAGAACTCTGAGTTGCTTCAACCCCTGCAAGTAAATCAACCACTGGCACAGTGGCATATTGATTTCAACATAAGAAGAAAAAAGTTTGTTATGATGTTCTTGAAGCAAACTTTGTTTTTAGAATCTCCAAGAAGCAACCTGTCCGTCATCCTTTCTGGGAGGAAGAACCTCCCTGCTACTGAGTAGTGGGAACAAATAGAACAGGATTAGAAGTGGAGATTGCAAGAAAAAATATATGTCCTTTGCACTTGTTAAACAGGATTAGTTGGCATCAGTCACCTCTCCTGCTTTAGAAAGGCATATATGTCCAGTACCTAATGTCTTTTCGATGGCAGTAAAGTGAGATATCAGCTTTAGTATCTTCAACTTTAGATCAGATATCAACTAGCTTTATTAGCTTTCGATCAGAATGTTAGAGTGGCAGATCAAGTTTGTTCAGTAGCACTGGAATGGTTCCTGATTCTCTGACTTGCATTTGAGACCAAGCAAAACTGCAGCTAGATCTTTGCATAATATTTCCCAGACCAACATAGTAAAAGAAGATTGGGCAGCTGAACTTTAAAAAGTTTAGGGGTTGTAGATTTTCTGTCAGATTAATTTTCATTAGCTTACAATTAAAAAACATTGTTTGTGGTGAGAAATGGATCATTTTTTGGTCTGCTCTCGATTTTATATTGCCCTAATTAGATTAATTAAGCCTCTAAAGCCCAGGAATTGTAGTACAGTTAGTGCAGTTAGTAGAAAGGCAGAGCCCAGGAATGCAAGATGCAGAGGAGAGACGCAAGAGTCCAAATGGTTCAACTTTCAACTTCTTAATTTATTGCATAACCAGAAGCTACATCAGACGGCAGCGATCTACGGCCACGAGAGTCAGGTGGCGCAGATGGCTGCTTCATCACGAGGGCCTGAGGCTCTCTTGCAAAGAAACTGTAGGAGGACCCTTCAGAAGCAGTAAACACCTTGCCTGGTGCGACCTCCCTTGCTTTCCCCAGCAGATGTCCAGAGAAATGATCACCCCATATGTCATAAGTGAACTCTTTCTTCAGTGCAGTGACACCCTCATCTCTCTTCACAGCCTTATCTTTCATCAGGTTGGAGCCAGGAGCACGAGCATGCGGAGCAATTGGGGAAGATGCAGCCAACAATGGTGAGCGCCATGCTGTGGTCAGTGCAGTGGATGAAGCCAATGGGTTTACAGATGTCGCCCGAGGTGCAGGTGGCTGCTCCTTGGAAGTTTGGGACCAGCCATTCTTCACTTTGTTATTCCCAGTTAATGGTGCCCTTGCTTCGACATCAAGTCTACTCTCGAGTTTGTTTCTGTGCTTCGGTTCAGATGATGCTCCAGAAAAGGACCAGCCTTGTTTAGGGGTTAAACTCGGTGACAACGGTGAAGATGGTGTTGAATTCCCGCTGTGGCTGCTAGAAACCTCAAATTTTGCTGCCAGTCCTGCACCGCCAACTTTTCGCTTCCTTCGCCTCCCTTTTTCTCGAGCAACTCTGATAGTAAGGTTCCCGCTAGTTTCTGTAACTTCCGTCGATACCTTGTCTTCCACAGGATTAGCTGGGGACACAGATATAGCTGAAGTTGCATTCTGTTGTTTATCTGGATTGCTCTTGGCATCTTTCTTTCGGGGGCTATCAAGAGTACTAGGAGGGCATTTCTCAGGAGGAGCTTCTTCAGCTTTTCTGTGTTCCCTTATCGGCCTGTCAGCAATGCATAATTAGTCAAACATAAATCAACTGATATTGGAGAAATATGATAAAACAACGATATTGATCAATTTTTTTACCTGGAAGTTTTGTTGCTACCCTGAGGAAAAGAGGGCTTAACAGTCTTACTGATGGCATCTTTCCTGTCAGCAATCTTGACATAGTAGTCTCGAGAGTTCGCTGACAAAGAATACGGGGCACCACGAACAATGACCACAACAAACAAGAGGACGGTTCCGAAAAAGAGTATCAATGCTTTCCAATGGATTGATCTGAAGTAAGACCTTTTGCACTGCTTAAGCATACAGACAGGAATATTTGCAGTCATAGGGATTACGAAGATGCCAGTAGTCATAGCTAGCTCAAGATCTCGCTGAACCTTAACTGAAGAGAAGTCAGCTTTAAAAGAAATGAGCATTCTTATTGATTCACTTGGCGCTAAGCTAAATCCCTTGCAGTTGTTCACCGTAAATCCATCCAAACCACAATCAACTCCAGAAACTTTTACCTTTGTGACTCGAAGAGGAAGGTCACCACTATTTTTAACATGTATCTCCTTGGACAACTGCTGACTGCACGAAGGACTGGGGATCTCGGATTTGGACAGTGTTGAGTTGTCGTCAAGATTAGACCCAAGGTTAAATTCTAGCTTCCAAACAGCCTCAGGCCCCTCTAAAAGGGCAATAGATTGCCAGCCACCAGGTGCTCGAAGAGGTAACCATTCCAAGCCTGACAGATTGTTTCTAATCAAAGCCATGCTTGACCACATGCACCGATTTGAAGGACGGAAAACAATGGGACCAAGTACAGCGCTTCTCAAAGGACCAAGATAGGTCTCAGTAATTGCTTTGCTACCTAATGAGAAACCAAATCTAGTCTCTGTCGAGTCAATTTCTGGAGATCTGCTTGAGAAAGTATGTTCACATTCGTCGTTTACAGTTCTGCACTGGCCAATGATTTCCTCAGAGTTCAGTACCAGCTGCATGGTCACATGTTGCTGGCTTGGGTTATGGACGGTTATCCATTCAGAAAACTGTGATCCAATTTGCACGACAGGAAACAGCAGCTCATGATTTGTGAGAACAGAGATCCCAGTTATTGTTCCGTGAGATCTCCAATTCCTAAGTACCATGTCATCAGCTCTGATTGCTCCCCTGATTGTTGGCTGCAAATTATATTACAAAAATTGTATGAGAATATTACAAAGCAAAAATATTTAAATGCATACAGGTGGAAAATACTTGATACAATTTAGCAGTTTGCAAAGAGTTACCAACTATTGATATCTATGACAGTCGAATACTAGATCAATACGCAACTATCGTAAAATATATAACGAGAGCAAGACTGCATAATGTGCCTGCTTTTCTCTATTCCCCCGCTTACTCTTCCAAACAGATGGTTAAGACTAATGACAACCACAATAAGGGCCTTACAAACTTTCTTTAATGCAATAATGGCATGTGTTACAGAAAACATTAAAGCAGTAAGGTTAACATACCAATATGAATTTACAGCCTGCATGAGATTAACTTTACCGGTTTAAAGAGAAATGATATGCTGGGCTGATGAAATTAATGAACAGGGTAACGCATGACAGAGTGATATCATTATTCATTACTGGGTTCATAGCATAGATTATGTTGTAAGCATTGAATGCTTCAAAACAGGTCCTAGTCCAGCTAGGAGAACAACATGTAAGACCAACTGAAACAGCACAAGGTTTTATATTACCTTCATGTTATGTGGGCCTTCTGTTTCTATGATGCTGCCCAAAGATCCTGTCCTTGAGTTAGCAGAGGTCTCTTCAGAATGTGATTCAGCAAATGGCTCATCAGATTCAGCAACAACAGCGTTGGTTGTATAAGAAATAGGTGCGCGCATTATATCTTGGCAGGGTATCACAATTGAACTACCAAGGGAACTGTTTGTTTCGACCACTATATTGCAGTTGTCAAATGAAATACCCTTTGGAACTGAAGCAGTATATCTTATCAAAGCTATATCTGTTACGGTGTCAGGGAAGAGTATCAAGCCATTCAAGTACTTCAACTGAAAGATCATCGGGCCATCCCTGTTATCCCCAGTTACACTCACAACCTTCAGTAACTCTGTTGCATCATTCCGTAAAGAAAGGGAATATATTGACCCATTTCCAGCACAAGATGATATTCGCTCAAACGTGACAGAAACCAAGTTTGTGGAATCATAGTAGGTGCGCGTGTGTACCTCTAGTTCAATAGGTATAACAACAATGTCCACTTTATCAGTTGTGTGATTGCGCAGTTTCATGTAGATAGCACCAAACACCTTGCCTTCTGAAATAGGTTGCAATTTCAACTCTATCACAGTGCTGCTTTCTGAAGGAAGCACCTCCCATTGCTCACTAGGCCTAATATGGATCACTGGCCATCCAAATTCAGTACTGCTTGCTGTATGCCAGTTGCTGCTCAAAGAAGTTAACTCCACTGCCTCATCCAAAGGGCCTAACTGACAAACTACATGAGAAGATTGTTTTGTGCTTTCAGAAGCAGACATCCAAACGGCCACTTCCTCGACATAGAGAGAATCATCAAAAGGGTTGTATATGGACAAATTCTTCTCCAGGTGTCCACCTATTACAACATCCATCCTGGTCAATGGAAGTATCTGGTACGGCGACCCGACAGCCATGCCCTTAGCTTGTATGATGAATCCACCAAAATTGGTCTGCAAAACCAAATGTGCTGACGAAGAGCCCAGCAACTTTGGCAGGAACATGAAGGTGACCGACGCATTTTCGCCGGGCTGCAGAACCAGATCCTCATATCCATACACATAGAACTGTGGATCAGTGCTGAATGGCTCATAGACACGCAAGGCACTGTCATTGTTCAAATTCACCACAGTCAGGGAGGCCACAGAGGCTGCATACAGGTTACTCCTGCCCCAATCCAACACTGGTGGACTTATCTCCACATTCATGGAGGAAGAACTGTAGAGGGCATTTGGGCTGACATCTGTGGTCGCGCCATCCAGTTCCAGTGGCACCCCATGCGATGCCTGCATCCAATTGTCAGGCACAAGCGGCGCCTGGCACGACCCCGCATCATACCTAGCAACATCCTTGCCCTCTCTCCCCAACGCATCGCGCGCCCCTGCGACGATCGCATCGGCAGAGGAGCAAGTTACCATGCCTCCCCCGGACATCGGGAAGCACATTGACCGGGATGGCCCCCAGTCCCTTGAAACCCCCAAATCAGGCTCCTTGATGACGTCATCGCTGGCGAGCAGCGTCTGAACCCCCGAGGACGAGAAGCAGAAGGAACCCCCGTCGGCGCACACATCCCGGAAGCCGAGGCAGCCACCGTCCTCATGGCTCTCCTCCGCGGAATCCGCCTCCGCCGCCGCCGCCGCCGAGACGGACAGCGCGAAGGCCAAGAACACGCAGCACAGAGCAGCCAAGGAAGCCCTGCAAGAAGCCGAAAACACCACAAAAGAGGTCAAGAACTCGCCGGCTGGCCGCGGTTGTTCGTCAAAAAGGCAGAGCGCTACCGAACACCAAAGCATCCCCCAAACAGAAACCCCAAGAAAATAGTCACGTGAACCCCCCAAAAAACTTGGTATCTTCGGCAGCATAAGCATGGATCACTCTAGAACTCGAGAGCGCCGGCCAGCGAGAGGCGAACAGCAGTTTCTTGGTCGCTTCAAGATGGCTGGAGGCAAGAAAGCAAGGAGGGCGGAGCAGCGGAGTTAACGGGGAACTCACCGAGCAGGGGAGGAAGCGGAGCGCAGGGGCGCGAGGGGAATGGATGGAGCCGCTGGCGAAGAGCAGCGACGGCGGCGGCGGCGGGTGGTCATGGCGGAGAGGGCATGCGGCGGGCGAGACTTTAGTGTTGTGGTGACCATAGGAATCGACGGGAAAATGAAAAGAAAAAGGAAATAAAAAGGAGGGGAGGGAGGGGGGAGATGGACAGGGACGGAGGTGGACAGGAAATAAAAAGAAGTGGGAGGGAAACAAAATAAAATTGGAGGGAGGGGTTGGTTGGTCCCGGTGAAGAAAACACATTCACGTCCCACCCCCCAAAAGGAAGGGGAAACCCCATTTTGTGGTTTTTGATTGAAGTTCACATGACTATCTAGCCCTTTCAATGCATATTTTTTTGAAACTTTTAGCCCTTTCAGTGTTTGTGTGCTACGAATCTAGTCCAAACAACAACAACAAATATAAATGTTTTCAAACAGTTCTTTTTAACAAAAAAGGAAAACTATTTTGTAAATAAGGAACTTTCGGTGGTCAATCAAGATAAGATAAGATGCTCTAAGCGTTCAATGCACTGGCGATTGCGTATGCCTGCGTCGCGACGTTCTCGTTGGTGTCAGCCCCGCTGTTTACAGCTCATACCCACCTAGCCGTTTCACCTCCTTTGTCCGTATTTCTCGCCTACTTGTGTTGTTTATTGATTATTATTCACTTTGGTTTCTACCGCTTGATGAGGAATTGATTACATACATATCCCATTTTTGATACTTTTGCACATTTGTTGGACAATAATTCGGATAAGTCTCTTTTTACATCACAATGTTGCATTATAAAATGAATCCATACGAGAGGAGACATTGCGTGGAGGCTTAGATAAGATGAAAGTCAATGTAATCGAAGCTATAACTGATCATGGCAAATAGTGCATGTGGTGGGCGAAGGTTCACTTTGTAACCATGGATTTGGGGGGGGGGGGTGCAAAGAAGATGGGTAAAAAGGAAGGGAATGGCTGAGGAGATGAGAGGGGGAGAGGAGGAAATAAATTTGGAGACAAAGAAATGCATAAGGTGATGATTGGTTCTCTTGTTTGGAAAAAAGAATGTTGTAAATTTCAAAGTTCAAATGACTATTTAGTCCTTCAGTATATGTGGGCTGCAAATCCCAACTCAAGCAACAAATCAAATATTTTATGCTCAACAAAAACTATCATGTAATGTTAGGAGATCACCACATCCTATCATGTATTGAGCATTTAATATACTAGGTTAGGACTACGCGTCTTCTCTACGCCACCAGTTGTGCCTCACCCATAGTTTTAAAAGCCAGATTGGACGTCAGTGAGATAGTTCTATGGACCACCCCGCAAACAGGACCGAGAGAACCGATAGCGCATGACAGTTCTACGCAAACCTAGAGAAAAATAGGAGCCGATTGAAGTGGGGGCAGAATAAAAATGGGGATAGGTGTTGGTTGGTCCGGTGAAAAAAAACACATTCATGTTTCCCCAAAAGGGGAAGGGAAAACACATTTTGTGGTTTTTGAAATTCAGATGGCTATTTAGACCTTTTCTAAAATTTTAGCCCTTTCAATATTTGTGTGCTATGTACAAATCTAGTTCAAACAACAACATCATCAACAACAAATAAATGTTTTCAAACAATTCTATTTAACAAAACGGAAACTATTATGTAAGTAAGAAACTTTCGACGACCAAATCAAGATAACATGCTCTAAGCGTTCAATGCACTGGCATTTTGGTATGCCCATGTCGTGACGTTCTCATTTATGTCAACCCATTGTTTACAACTCATAGTCACCTAGCCGTTTCACCTCCTCTGTCCATATTACCTGCCTACTTTTGGTGTTTATTGATTATTCACTTCGGTTTCTACCTCTTGATGAGGATTGAGTGCCTAGCTATCCCCCTTTCGCTTCTTTTGCACATTTGGTGGATGATAATCCTGGTAAGTCACTTAGGGGATTGAAGGTGATGGTTGGTCCTCTTGTTTGGAAAAAGAATGTTGAAAATTTTGAAGTTCAGATGACTATTTAGTCCATGAATATATGTGGGCTGCAAATCCCAACTCAAGCAACAAATCATACATGTATACTTAACAAAAAGTATTATGTAATGTTAGGAGATCACCACATCCAAGCCGGATATCTATTGAGCATTTAATATGCTAGCTTATGAGTACGCGTTCTCTCTACGCCACCAGTTGTACCTCGCCATAGTTTTAAAAGACGGATTGAACAATGTGGGACAAAAAAGGGAATAGGCGACATACATGATATCTATGGATTGTCCCGCCAACAGACTAGAGAGACCAGCCGAATAGGCCAGTTTTGCGCAAACTGGGAAAAATGGCATTTGGTTGAACCGGTAGATGACTTATGCATTCGTGTGAAGTAAAAAAATAACTTGCGTTTGCGAGGGATCGACCCTCATCGACAGGGGAACAGGCCGAAGCCTCGAGTTTGACCCAACAAATAGCTCGCCTAGCATGCATTCTCGTTAAAAAACTTAGCTTATTTTGCAGCGTGCTTTCTTGACAAATAAAATGAACTTACTTATTTGACAACTCCTAGCATCTTCTCTCATTCTCGCCTCTCCTCATTTCATGCTAGCTTGTGTTGCTTATTTACCGCAACTTCGGCTCATTCTTCTCATGAGTAACTGAAGTTAACATGATTCATTTGTCCCCTTTCATTTTCACTGCACATTGATACGTCTCCAACGTATCTATAATTTATGAAGTATTCATGCCATGTTTACAACAATTCTATATGGTTTTGGTATGATTTGAATGGAACTAACACGGACTGACGTTGTTTTCAGCAGAACTACCGTGTTGTTGTTTTTTGTGCAGAAATAAAAGTTTTCCAAATGCAGCGAAACTTTTTGACGTTTTTTTGGAACAAAAGGGGCACCAGAAGCTTCGTGGGAGGACCAGCAGGGGCTGGAGGTGGCCACTACCCACCAGGGCACGCCGGAGGGGGCGCCACCCCCCTCTGGCGCGCCCAGGTGCCCAGTGGGCCCTTCGAGCCCCCCCTAGCGTGAGACCGACGCCAAAAAATCCTATATATTCAGAAACCCCCAGAAATAACCATAAATCAGAAGTTCCACCGCCGCAACCCTCTGTAGCCACGAAAAACTAATATGGACCCTGTTTTGGCACTCTCCCGGAGTGGGAAATCATCATCGGAGGCCATCTTCATCATCCCGGCGGCCACCATGATGAGGAGGGAGTAGTCCACCCTCGGGGCTGAGGGGCTATACCAGTAGCTATGTGTTTGATCTCTCTCTCTCTCATGTTCTTGATTTGGCACGATCTTGATGTATCGCGAGCTTTGTTAATATAGTTGGATCATATGGTGTTTCTCCCTCTCTATCTTGTTGTGACGAATTGAGTTTTCCCTTTGAGATTTCGTTGTTATCGGATTGAATACTTTTATGGATTTGAGAACACTTCATGTATGTCTTGCTATGAATACCCATGGTGACAATGGGGTATCATATTGATTCACTTAATATATGTTTTTGCACTCAACTCGCGAATTCTCGGGGTGACATTGGGGTAATCTATGCATAGGGGTTGATGCACGTTTCCATCCTTGTTTCTTCTGTAGAAATCTTGGGGCACTCTTTGAGGTTCTTTGTGTTAGATTGAGTATTATGAATCTAAAATTGTTTGATGCATATAGTATAATCAACTTACGGATACTCGTGGTCACATTGGAGTATCTAGGTGGCATTAGAGTTGGTTGATATGTATCATTTGGTGTTATTTTAGTACGAACTCTAGGGCTGTTTGTGACACTTATAGGGATAGCTCGATAGATCGATTGGAAAGGATAACTTTGAGGTGGTTTTGTACCCTACAAACAATTTCTTATTATGTTCTCCGCTAGATAGGAACTTTGGAGTGATTCTTCATCGCACGTTGAGGGATGGTTATATGATCCAATTATGTTAGCATTGTCGAGAGATTGCACTAGTGAAAGTATGAACCCTAGGCCTCATTTTCAAGCATTGCAATACCGTTTGTGCTCACTTTTGTTACTTGCTACCTTGCTTTTTTTTGTTACTATTACAAAAATCAATATCTACTATCATTATTACACTTTTATCACCATCTCTTCGCCGAACTAGTGCACCTATACAATTTACCATTGTATTTGGTGTGTTGGGGACACAAGAGACTCTTTGTTATTTGGTTGCAGGGTTGCTTAAGAGAGACCATCTTCATCCTACGCCTCCCACGGATTGATAAACCTTAGGTCATCCACTTGAGGAAAATTTGCTACTGTCCTACAAAACTCTGCGCTTGTAGGCCCAACACGAGTCTACAAGAACAAGTTGTGTAGTAGACATCACACATTTGCTCAACAAAAATCACGTATCTCACCTTTCACACCATAAGGTCATGTCCCTAAAAGCCTATAGTTTTAAAATCCGGGTTGGACGTAAGTGAGACAAAAAATGGAATAGGAAACATGCACAGTTTCTATGGACCGCCCTACCAATAGGCCAGAGAGAACCGACCAAACAGGCCAGTTTTGCGCAAACCGAGAGAAAATTAAGAGTTGGTTGAACCAGTAAGTAGTGCATGCATTTGTGTGAAACAGGAAACAACCTGCGTTTGGGAGGGATTAGCCCTGGCCAACAAAGAAATAGGTTGAAGCATCAAGTTTGGCCCAACAACCAACTTGGCTAGCCTGCATTCTCGGAAAAAAACTTACCTTATTTGTAACATACTTTCTTGTCAAATAAAATGAAGTTGCTAATTTGACAACTCCTAAAATCATCTCTCCTTCCTATTTATACTCTTTTCGTGTCAGCTTATGTTGCCTGTTTACTATTATCGTGGCTCATACTTCTCATGAGTAATAGAAGTCAATATGATTCATATGTTCCCTTTCATTTCACTGCACATTTTCCCAACAAAACTCCCATGTCACCTTTCACACTGTAAGTCGCATCCCTAAATATCTAGTAGGGAAGGAGAACCATCAAGGCCTAGAGAAAATGAAATCCACCACCGTCAAGGAGCAACGACGCATGCACATCTCAAAGAGGGAACACAACAGAAGATACTTTATTGTGTTGATTGGGGAACCAAGAGGGTAAGCTCCATGCATGAAATCTGTAGTGTTTCACCCCTCTATTCATAGAACCTAGCCGTTTCACTACCTCTCTATGCATTTCACATCTCTTGCATTGCGTAGATTACTCACTACAGCTTCTACTTCTTCTTTTTGAAAAACGAGGGGGTCACATGAAGCACACAATTCTATTCCAAGCATAACCCAGGTACATGTTAAAACATGTGTTACAAAAATCATGGGAAATTCAACTCGGCAAAAGGAGCTAAATGAGGACAACTATATTGCATCTGAGTTACTTTGAGACACGCAAATGCAAGTTCAACATTCTTGTTAAGAACTTGATGAGACAATCATGAGCAACTCCACTGAGATCCCTGGAAATATGAAGGATTGTAGAATCTATCTAAGTAGAGATGTAAAGGAACACTGCTAGGTGATGCATGATGTCCCGGCGAGCTTGAGCTGAGCCGATGTCTCTTACCGCAGTTGTCTTTTCCAACGTGAGATTGTTTGTGAGGAATGTGGCACCCTGAAGTTTGAGCTTCATAGACATTGCTACTGCGAGGCATGGCGCTCTTTCTCTAGCCACGAGAGGAGAGGGGTTTGATCCATAGAGACTTGAATCATAATGTTGCTCTAAACGTCTCCAATAGAGAATTGGATATAGTGTCCAAGACTTGTTGCATGGAGGAGACCCCTTCCATGGATGTTTGTGTTTTCCAAGAAGCGTCGGAGAAGATTTTTGGACCTATAATAAGAAGACTACATAAAAGTGAGCAACCTTGCTGAGGTAGGTTGTTGTTAGAAGCATGGATGAATTGCCTTGGAGGGGGTAAGATCTGTTATTGCGCATAGCTACTTTTATATGTGATTGTCTTTTCCATTTGGTGCACTTTGTGGGAAAGAGAATTCTTCCTCTAAAAGAGATAATCATTCCTAGCTTTCCAAAGATACCACAAAAAAGTACAAACATTGTACACAAGCATGTGGGTGGTTCATAGAGAGCATATGGTTAATTAAGTTCTACATACTGTCACGGAGATGCACAAGAGTGTTAGCTTTTAAAAGTCAGGGACTAGAGAACCATGCGAACCAAGGGCTAGAGTATATCTTCAAGTTGATCACATCCACATCGGATTCGATTGATGTGGGTGGAATACCCGCCTTCTCCCATACTTGTGTGATTTGCTTTCCTTACTAGCATCCAAGCAAAAGTTTGGATCCTAGGTGCCAAGAGTTTTTGTTGCCAAACCTGTTTCAGAATGTTCTAAGCCTGCTGAGAAATTTATCTTGGTTGATTACATGGAGAATCTTGCAGTTCCTATGAACACATTGTGTAAGTACTCTTTGAATTCCATCTGACATCAGGTGTTAGCTGCTAATAAATTATATCACTGCCATCGTCTTGAATAATGGGTGCTTAAAGGATTATAGAGGAACTAAGCTCTGAGAATAGTTGATCGACTAGGGCATGATTCCAAATTTTCTGACTAGACAAGCAAAGATCACTAACCATATTTGATAAAAAAGTGGGTTGGATAACAAGATGATCATAAACAGAAGTCCAGGGAGTGCTTCAAATAGAAATATTTCCCTGGGTTAGATGATAGAAAAGAAAACTTTGACTTAATGGACAATCTTTGAGAATGTTGGTCCAAAAATCTGATTTAGGGATGCTTCACTTGGTAGTCCAAAAGTAAGAATCCCACATTTAAAATCGAGGATCAGGTGGAGATGAGAAACTTGGGGGGGGGGCATCAAGCCTCCAAGCAACAACAAATTCAGGCCTTGATTCATGGCCTCGAGGTTTCTTACTAATACCCTTGCATGTCCACCGAAAAGATGTAATAATGGTATTGAGATTACCAATGAACTTCTTGGTGAAGAGGATGGGAGCATACATTGATCTAATAAGCTCAAGTATCAACATGGGAAAGCATGTTGGCTTTGTAACCTGAAAGTTTAGGTAAAAATATCAAGAATAAATTTTAAGCACACATTATGTCCTTATAGCAAGGAGAATGAATGGGTGACCAAGAGGAGTAAAGTTGCTATCCATGTCAGTAACATGAAAAATAGCCTTGACGTCAGAGTTGACATCGTTATTAACTTTAACACTGAAAATAATTGCAGATTTGGCTTAGTTCAAAGTATGTCCTAATGTTGCACAAAACTTATTGATTGTGTGAGCCATGGGTGAAGCTTCATGTATATTTGCTTTCCCGTAAACTAAAATATCATTTGCAAAAAGCAAAGAAAATGCACAAGAAGGCAATTTGGTCCAAGCAAGATTCCCTCAGCCATTGCTTCATTAAGGGCAAGTGAGAGTTCATTAATAGCCAGCACAAAAAAGTTAGGAACATAAAGGACAACCTTGTGTGATCCCCTTGTTACTTCTAAAAGTCTGAAAAGTTTGGCCATTTATTATGACAGAGAAGATAGATGATTACCATGGAACCCTTCATGTGCAAGCATAGAAACAACAAAGTTTCATTCAGTGCAATCATAAGCTTTAGCAAGATCAATTTGTAACTTAAAGGCATGATGATTCCAATATTTTAGGGCAAAAGAGTGAGTAATCTCCTAAGCAATGATTATGTTATCACTAGTTCTCCTACCACGATTAAAGCTTGTTGAGGTGGGACAATATAATCCGGAAAATGGGGTTTAAGTCTGTTTGGAAGAGTTTCTGCTATGATCTTAAAAATTACATTGCAAAGGCTAATAGGTGTATAATCAGTAGGAACCTGAGGAACAAGCTCTTTGGGAATGAAAAATATATATAATGCGACTCCAATAGCTCCCTCCCCCCCCCCCAATAAATTATTGGTGGTTACCAATAAAATAGCCCCTCCCCCATACAGAGCTTTATTAGTGACAAGTTGATACATATGTTCAAACTTGATTAATTCCTTTGGTGATACGGAAATGGAGCTGAAATGATACTCGCCTTTTTTCCCTAGAGGTGACCCTGAGTTATTGAACCCACGGGAGGAGGATGCCCTTTAAGCTAGTGTCTCAGACAAGCTATCGCTAAAGGATTAATTCCACCTTTTGACCGGGTTGTAAATCAACCTTGGCACTTCAAACACTTATAATACAAATAGGTACGGGTCTAAGGTCTTACCACCCCTTTTCTAGCAATTCACAGTAGGCAGCACACAAGAACAACAGAACACATCACACAAGAACAGCACAAGACATCACATAAGAACAACACATGACATAAGAATGAGCACTGCATAATAGTACTAGGTCTTAAGTTTAAAACAGCATGGCATCCCATGCCCTTGCAGGACCCCAAGGTGCTAATCCCTAGGCAAAATATACAAGTTTCACAACAAAGTTTAGATGATAAAGCGTAGTGCACACAAACCATCGAAGTTCAAACGATCTAGAAAAACAATCTAGAGGGCATGGGCGATGTCACCGAGGCAGTTGTTCTTCGTGCAATCACGTAGCACCAGGTGTTCTGGGAACCAGGGTACCCAGACTTGCCTGCCTACGGCCCACGGCGTGGCTCCATCAATGGCCTGGTATGGCCCATCTACAACACCAACAAGACAAGACCCTCGCGAGGGGCCAAGCCTCGCGAGGCAGGCGACATCAACACCTCCGGAGGGAGCGGCCTCCCCAGGCTGCCTCCTAAGGAGCAGAGAGTTCTATGCAGGTGCTCACCCTCATGAGGTTGCGGTGATGCAAGCCATGACGACCAAGGCCAGACGGGCGCCAGCGGGCGCAGAGCAGCAGGTTTCCTCTTTGGTGTTAAGGAGGCAAGCGCAGGCGCGGGGTCCCGAGGAATCGCCCAAAGGTTTCCATTCCCATGCAACAAGACTAAGACCACTAGGACAGCAGGACGGATGTCATCGCCGAGCCCACTGCAGCGTCACGACCAGGAGCTTTGCAGGAGAAGACCACCTTTTGTCGGGATAAGATGTACTACTTGTCCCCGTTCGAATTGGCCACTGTGGGATCCCTTCTCGACTACATTTTGGGGGAAGAGGACTAAGGCCACTATAAATACAGGCTAGCCACCACTATAGCAAGGGGTCGAATCCCTTCAGCTCACATCCACACTAGAGCAGACCTCGCGAGGTTGTTCTTCCCTTGTACTAGTTCATCCTCAGCCCCTCGTGAGGCTAATCCACCCCAAAGCAGGAGTAGGGTTTTACACCGCAAGGTGGCCCGAACCTGGGTAAACTGTCGTGTCCATTTTATTCCTTGTTCATCGAGCTAGGCCGTGGGGGCAACGAACTGGTTGGCTGGAGAGGTTGAGTTCTTCGCACACGCCCCAGAGTTCGAACCTTTTCTTGGGTCTGCAGAGCCCGGAATCTGACACACACGCGCGCGCGCGCCATTCTAGCAACTACACAATGAACAATAGGAACAATAATAAAACGACAAGAATAGCCTATGCAGTAACATTGTAGGACAATGAATGTAGCAAGAACACCCTAAACAGTAGCAATGTGACAAGAACACCACCAAATGCGCCAATCTAGCATGAACCCTACGCAGTAACAAATTGATACTATAATAGCATGAACCCTAAACAGTAGCTCTGATTCAACTAAAATAGATTGGATTCAAATCGAATTGGAGCGAATCAAATCAGATAAAATCCAAACCAATCAAATCTAGCATTTCCCTAAGCATAATTCAAAGTAAGCAAAAGGCCCTAATTACGAACGCGAGCACGGGGAACGAATCATGTGGCTTAGCGGAGCGGGTGCCGTTGCAGGGCAGGTGATACGTCTCCAACATATCTATAATTTGTGATTGTTCCATGCTATTATAGTATCAATTTTGGATATTTTATATGTCATTATATGCAATCATATATCATTTTTTGGGACTAACCTATTAACTTAGTGCCCAGGGCCAGTTGTTGTTTTTTTGCATGTTTTTGGCTTCACAGAAAATCAATATCGAATGAAGTCCAAATGGAGAAAAACTTTGGATTAATTTTTTCCGGACCAGGAGAGACCCTAGAAGGTTCGGGAGAAGGTCAGAAGAGCCACGAGGGAGCGACAAGCCCTAGGGGCGCCCCCAGGCTCGTGGGCTCCTCGTGGCACCTCCAACCCTAATTCGACCTCTATAAATACTCAAATATTCCCTCGACATCAGAGAGACACCGAAATACTTTTTCCACTGCTGCAAGTTCCAGAACCACGAGATCCCATTTGGAGGCCTCCTCCGGTACTCTGCCGAAGAGGGAATTGATCACGGAGGGGCTCTACATCAACCTTGCTGCCCTTTCGATGATGCATGAGTAGTTTACCATAGACCTACGTGGTCCATAGTTAATAGCTACTCCCTCCTTTCCGGTTTATATTTTTAGTTGTGCTTTTTCTAGGTTGTTTTAGCTCTTTTTTTAGTTTCTTTCTTCTTTCTTTTCTTTTTCTTTGGGCTTAGCTCAAGCCCTTCAGACTCCTTTTTGTTTCTGCCTTTTATTATTTAATAAAAGTTGCAGTGGGGTGTTACCCTACTGTTTATAGTCAAAATTCAGAAATCTCACCAACCAAGGTAGATGGAGTGGTGGAATAATTTTTGTAGTTTGCAAAAGCACTCAAATAATGTGCTCATTTTCCTCAAAAAATTGTGTTTACCAATGCATTAATTGCAATGCATGGATGCATAAAGTACATGCATTGGTCAATTTTCTCTTAATCCTTGCATGCAATGATTTAATGCGCCTTCAAATCTAAACATGTGATGGGGAACAATCAAATTGAGACTTATAAAATGGGAAATCTAAAGTTTTGAGATAAGCCCTATAAACCGGAAAGGAGGGAGTAGATGGCTTCTTCTCTCTCTTTGATCTTCAATACAATGTTCTCCTTGATGTTCTTGGAAATCTATTTGATGTAATGACTTTTTGCGGTGTGTTTGTTGGGATCCGATGAATTGTGAGTTTATGATCAGATCTATCCATGAATATTGTTTGAGTTTTCTCTGAACTCTTTTATGCATGATTACTATAGCTTCGTATTTCTCTCCGATCTATTGATTTGGTTTGGCCAACTAGATTGATTTTTCTTGCAATGGAAGAGGTGCTTTGTAATGGTTCTGATCTTGCGGTGCTCAATCCCAGTGACAAAAAGGGACATGATACGTATGTATCGTTGCTATTAAGGGTAAAAGGTGGGGTTTATTCATACGTGAGTTTATCTTGTCTACATCTTGTTATCCTGCTTAAGGCTTCACTCCATTTTTTATGAACTTAATACACTAGATGCACGCTGGATAGCGGCCTATGTGTGGAGTAATAGTAGTAGATGCAGACAGGAGTCGGTCTACTTGTATCGGATGTGATGCCTATATATGATAATTGCCTTGGGTATCGTCATAATTATTTGTTTTTCTATCAATTGCCCAACAGTAATTTGTTTACCCACCGTATGCTATTTTCAAGAGAGAAGCCTCTAGTGAAAACTATGGCCCCCGGTTCTATCTTTTCTCATATATTAAAACCAAAAATACCTTGCTGCGTTTTCTTTTATTTATTTTCTTTTGTATTTTTTCCGATCTATCAATCAAAAACTATACAATTTAATCTTACTCGTAACCACCAAGGGATTGACAACCCCTTGTTCCCGTTGGGTTGCATGAATTTGTTGTTTGTGTGCAGGTGCTGCTAACGAGTTATTGCTTGGTTCTCCTACTGGATTGATAACCTTGGTTCTTAACTGAGGGAAATACTTATCTCTACTATACTGCATCATCCTCTCCTCTTCGGGGAAATCCCAACGCAGATCACAAATAGCAGGAAGAATTTCTGGCGTCGTTGTCGGGGAGACATCATCAACAACTATCAAGTACTTTCGCATAAACTTTCATCTCCTTGCAATTACGTTATTTGCCATTTGCCTCTCGTTTTCATCTCCCCCACTTCTATTTTTTTTAAATACAAAAATATTTTCCGTTTGCCTTTTTGCTCGTTTGCTATCTTTGCTTTGTGCCATGTGCCTTCTATTTGCTTGCATCCTTGCTTGCTAGAAATCTATTGATATGGATCCTCATCCACTTGCTAATCTTTTCAAAAGATCCAATTATGATGAACCAAATCTAGTGAGCTGAGTGCACTAGATTATTTTTATGAAGCTTTGCTTGAAATTCGTGAATCTGGAAATTGAGATGAAGTGTTAAAATAAGAAATTTATAAGGTGATTCATGATAGCTCCTTGAACGAAAAGCATGATTGCAATGATATTATTAAAAATTGTATTAATGTCAATTGTGTTAATGATATGCAAAGCTACAAGCTTGGGGATGATAATTTTGTTATGTCCACTACTTATTGCAATGATCATGATTGGGGTGATAATGTTTCTTATGATCTTGAAAATTTATTTAAGCCTCATCATGAATATGATATTGATAATAATGCTTGTAATAATATTGAAAGTGGGTTTGGAAGAGTGTCAACTTTAGGTAAAAAGAATCCCGCATATTTGGAGACTATTCAATCACATGATTTTTTTTATAAAAGTGGGTTTGGAGAGGTCATGACTTTAGTTGATATTAATCCCACTATCTTGGAAGATTATAAAACTTTTATGCATGTGGGTCTGATAACCCACAAGTATAGGGGATCACAACAGTTTTCGAGGGTAGAGTATTCAACCCAAATTTATTGATTCGACACAAGGGGAGCCAAAGAATATTTGTAAGTATTAGCAGCTGAGTTGTCAATTCAGCCACACCTGGAGATTAAATATCTGCAACAAGATGATCAATAGCACAGTAATATGATAATTTTGATAGCAATGGTAACGGTGGCAATAACAGTAACGATGATAGCAATGATTTTGTAGCAAGTGTAACAGTAGCAATAGCAGTAGTAACTTAGCAAGAACAATATGTGAAAAACTTGGAGGCATTGGATCATTGAATTCGTTGGATGATATTCATCATATAACAGTCATAACCTAGGGCGATACAAAACTAGCTCCAGTTCATAAATATAATGTAGGCATGTATTCCGTAAATAGTCATACGTGCTTATGAAAAGAACTTGCATGCCATCTTTTGTCCTACCCTCCCGTGGTAGCGGGGTCCATAAGGAAACTAAGGGATATTAAGGCCTCCTTTTAATAGAGAACTGGAACAAAGCATTAACATATAGTGAATACATGAACTCCTCAAACTACGGTCATCACTCAAAAGTATCCCGACTATTGTCACTCCGGGGTTTACTGTCAAATTTCGGGTTCCACAGACCCTAGAGAGATTCGAACTCTGGGGTGCGCACGAAGAACACTCTCTCCCCAACGCGCTCACTCAAAAATCCCACGGCCTAGCTCGACGAACCCAAGGAACGAGAGACACAGGGGTTTATACTGGTTCGGGCCACCCTGCGGTGTAATACCCTACTCCAGTGTGTGGTGGATTGCCTCGAGGGGCTGAAGATGAACTAGTACATTGGATGAACAGCCTCAGGAGGTGAGGTGTTCTTAAGCTCGATGAGCTTGTGAGTGTGAGGATGATCTGAATGATCAGTTCCTCGCTACGGTGGAAGACTGATTGATCGATCCCCTTATATGGTGGTGGCTAGGTCCTATTTATAGTGGCCTTGGTCCTCTTCCCAAATATAGGCGAGAAGGGATCCCACAACGGCCAAATTTGAAGGGGGACAACTAGTAGAAGCTATCCTGACAAAAGTAGTCTTCGCCTGCCAAAGGCTCTAGTGGTGACGCTGCTGCGGGCTCCACGATGACCACTGTCCTGCCGTCCTGGCGGTCCTTGGTCTTGTTTCACCGATATGGAAACCTTTGCCTGATTCCTCGGGATTCCGCGCCTGTGCTTGCCTCCTTAGCACCAAAGGGGAAACTGGTACACTGCGCCCGCTGGCGCCAACCTGGCCTTGGTCGTCATGGCTCACGTCACGTGAACCTCGCGAGGTGCACCTTGCATAGATATCTCCGCTCCTCAGGAGCCAGCCTAGTGAGGCTGCCCCCAGGGAGGTCTTGCCGTCGTCTGCCTCGCGAGGCTTGGCCCCTCGTGAGGGTCTTGAGCTATTGTTGTCGACGCTGGGCCATACCGGGCCGTTGATGGAGCCATGTCATGGGCCGCAGGCAGGCAAGTCTAGGTACCCCCATTCCCAGGACGCCGACAGTAGCCCCCGGGCCCAAGGCGCGCTCGCACTTGGCTTCGAGGTGAAGCCAAAGGGCAAGTGCGGAGTGCCGCGGGCCCCAACCGCTTGCGGCCTTGGTTGCTGCACGGCGACTGATTGGACGGGGGCGTCTCTGCTTCCCCACGCTGCCTCGGCAACCGTACGACTTGATGAGACCCTGCTGCATGCAGAGAAAAAACCATCATTATGTGCGATTGTGGAGGCCGGCGGTTGGCCTCCTCTTGGCTATAAATGAGGAGAGGGGCGAAGCCCCCGTTGCTCATCTCCTTCTTCTCGCCGCCTACTCCTTCTTCTTATTCCTTGCCTCGCCGTCTTGCCGTGACGCTCATGGTGCCGATAAGGAGATTCTCCGCCGCTGAGAAAGGAAAAACCCCCCGCGAGGAGCAGGGGCCACTCCCACCGAAGAAGAGGTTTGGCTGCAAACGCAATGCCGACATGAGGCTGGAAGTGACGAGGCCTTGGTACGAGGGGCCTCCTCCCGGCTACCCGCTGCCCTTGTACGCCCAAGCGCAAGGCTCTGGTGGAGGAGGCAGCGCCCCGCGCCGCTCACGTCATGGCCGCGGTGGCCAAGCTGTGGTTGCACGAGCCGCCGGCCCACGAACCCACGTTGAGGGCTCCTCGTGCGAATTTGTGGTGTGGGCGGCGATGCCACCACGCACATGGATCTAGTTCCCGCGGTTCTTCGCTGAGGAGATGTCGCCGCGGGGACTGCTTGAGCTACGGCTGCAACACGCCGGGTGCTGCACCCTGGCCACGGGGGCAAAGGTCGAGGTCGTCCCCCAAGGCAAGATCTTCATGACACGAGGATGGGGCGAGGTCGCCCGTGCTTGCCGCGCAGAGGGGGGCCTTGCCATCCACTTTGAGTACGACGGCGCCTCCACGCTGTTCTTCAAGGTGTTCGACGAGGAAGGCTGCCGCCTGCAGTGCTGCCCTGGAGGGAGCCGCCAGGATGGCGCAGCAGCAGGTGCCAAGCCTGCCCCCGGCCCTGCCGACAGCTCCTCTAGCAGCAGCGATAGCTTCTGGGAATCCAGCCACCCTCCTGAGCTTACGAGTCTCCGGATACGAGCGACGACAGCTACGTGCCACCGAGCTCTCGCCGTGCCCGGAGCGCGGCAGTGGCATCTGCCCATCGTCATCGATGACCTGGATGGGGTTGGTGTCGGCCTCTCTTGGCCCACTGTTGGTGATGGCGTCGGCGGCAGCGGCCATAGTTAGGGCTCCTTGAGATTTTCTTCTTTTGTTCCCTACGAGGAATCGGAACGAACCCCGTGGGTGTGTGTAAAGAACCTGTAATGCTTTTGCTCCAATGTTTATTATTCCTATTACGAAACCGTGGTTGCATGTCTTGCTTCGGCACTGTCCCCCCTTTTCGTCCTCGCAGTAGCTTAGCGCTCTACCGATACGTCTCCAACGTATCTATAATTTTTTATTGTTCCATGCTATTATATTATCTGTTTTGGATGTTTAATGGGATTTAATATGCTCTTTTATATTATTTTTGGGACTAACCTATTAACCGGAGGCCCAGTGCCAGTTTCTGTTTTTTTGCCTATTTTAGTGTTTCATAGAAAAGGAATATCAAACGGAATCCAAACAGAACGAAACCTTCGCGAGGATCTTTCTTGGAACAAACGCAATCCAGGAGACATGGAGTGGAAGTCAAAGACGCAACGAGGCGGCCACGAGGCAGGAGGGCGCGCCCAGGGGGGTAGGCGCGCCCCCACCCTCATGGGCCCCTCGTAGCTCCACCGGCGTACTTCTTTCGCCTATATATACCCTTGTACCCTAAAAACATCCAGGAGAGCCACGAAACCACTTTGCCACCGCCGCAACCTTCTGTACCCGTGAGATCCCATCTTGGGGCCTTTTCCGGCGCTCAGCCGGAGGGGGAATCGATCATAGAGGGCTTCTACATCAACACCATAGCCTCTCCGATGATGTGTGAGTAGTTTACCATAGACCTTCGGGTCCATAGTTATTAGCTAGATGGCTTCTTCTCTCTCTTTGGTTCTCAATACAAAGTTCTCCTCGATGTTCTTGGAGATCTATTCGATGTAATATTCTTTTGCGTTGTGTTTGCCGAGATCCGATGAATTGTGGATTAATGTTGAAGTTTATCTATGAAAAATATTTGGTTCTTCTCTGAATTCTTATATGCATGATTTGTTATCTTTGCAAGTCTCTTCGAATTATCGGTTTAGTTTTGCCTACCAGATTGATCTTTCTTGCAATGGGAGAAGTGCTTAGCTTTGGGTTCAATCTTGCGGTGTCCTTTCCCAGTGACAGTAGCGGCAGCAAGGAACGTATTGTATTGTTTCCATCGAGGATAAAAAGATGGGGTTTATATCATATTGCTTGAGTTTATCCCTCTACATCATGTCATCTTGCCTAATGTGTTACTCTGTTCTTATGAACTTAATACTCTAGATGCATGCTGGATAGCGGTCGATGTGTGGAGTAATAGTAGTAGATGCAGAATCATTTCGGTCTACTTGACACGGACGTGATGCCTATATTCATGATCATGCCTAGATATTCTCATAACTATGGGCTTTTCTATCAATTGCTCGGCAGTAATTTGTTCACCCACCATAATATATGCTATCATGAGAAAAGCCACTAGTGAAACCTATGGCCCCCGGGTCTATTTTACATCATACAAGTTTCCGATCTATAATTCTACTTTACTATTTATTTTATTTTGCAATCTTTACTTTCCAA
Source organism: Triticum aestivum (assembly GCF_018294505.1). Classification (NCBI taxonomy): domain Eukaryota; kingdom Viridiplantae; phylum Streptophyta; class Magnoliopsida; order Poales; family Poaceae; genus Triticum; species Triticum aestivum. The sequence goes on along the minus strand of NC_057805.1, from coordinate 469,437,579 downwards.
TCTATACAACAAAAAAACCAAAAATATTTATCTTACTATCTTTATCAGATCTCACTTTTGCAAGTGGCCGTGAAGGGATTGACAACCCCTTTATCGCATTGGTTGCAAGGTTCTTGATTGTTTGTGCAGGTACTAAGCGACTTGCGTGTAATCTCCTACTGGATTGATACCTTGGTTCTCAAAAACTGAGGGAAATACTTATGCTACTTTGCTGCATCACCCTTTCCTCTTCAAGGGAAAACCAACGCATGCTCAAGTCAAGACATTGTTGGGGAACGTAGTAATTTCAAAAAAATTCCTACGCACACGCAAGATCGTGGTGATGCATAGCAACGAGAGGGGAGAGTGTTGTCCACGTACCCTCGTAGACCGAAAGCGGAAGCGTTATCACAACGCGGTTGATGTAGTCGTACGTCTTCACGATCCGACCGATCAAGTACCGAACGTACGGCACCTCCGAGTTCTACACACGTTCAGCTCGATGACGTCCCTCGAACTCCGATCCAGCCGAGTGTTGAGGGAGAGTTTCGTCAGCACGACGGCGTGGTGACGATGATGTTGTTCCACCGACGCAGGGCTTCGCCTAAGCTCCGCAACGGTATTATCGAGGTGTAATATGGTGGAGGGGGGCACCGCACACGGCTAAGAGATCTCAAGGATCAATTGTTGTGTCTCTGGGGTGCCCCCTGCCCCCGTATATAAAGGAGCAAGGGGGAGGCAGCCGGCCCTAGGAGGGGGCGCACCAAGTGTGGAGTCCTATTAGGACTCCCTAGTCCTAATAGGATTCCACCTCCCATATGGAATAGGAAAAGAGGAAGGGAAAAAGAGAAGGAAGGAAGGGGGCGCCCCCCTTCCCTAGTCCAATTCGGACTAGACCAAGGGGAGGGGTGCGGCCACCCTTGTGGCCCTTTTTCTTCTTTCCCGTATGGCCCAATAAGGCCCAATACATATTCCCGTAACTCTCCGGTACTCCAAAAAATACCTGAATCACTCGAAACCTTTCCGAAGTCCGAATATAGTCGTCCAATATATCGATCTTTACGTCTCGGCCATTTCGAGACTCCTCGTCATATCCCCGATCTCATCCGGGACTCCGAACTACTTCGGTACATCAAAACTCAATAAAACTGTCATCGTAACGTTAAGCATGCGGACCCTACGGGTTTGAGAACTATGTAGACATGACCGAGACACGTCTCCGGTCAATAACCAATAGAGGGACCTGGATGCCCATATTGGCTCCCACATATTCTACGAAGATCTTTATCGGTCAGACCGCATAACAACATACGTTGTTCCCTTTGTCACCGGTATGTTACTTGCCCGAGATTTGATCGTCGGTATCTCGATACCTAGTTCAATCTCGTTACCGGCAAGTCTCTTTTCTCGTTCCGTAACACATCATCTCGCAACTAACTCATTAGTCACAATGCTTGCAAGGCTTATAGTGATGTGCATTACCGAGTGGGCCCAGAGATACCTCTCCGACAATTGGAGTGACAAATCCTAATCTCGAAATACGCCAACCCAACAAGTACCTTTGGAGACACCTGTAGAGCACCTTTATAATCACCCATTACGTTGTGACGTTTGGTAGCACACAAAGTGTTCCTCCGGTAAACGGGAGTTGCATAAGCTCATAGTCATAGGAACATGTATAAGTCATAAAGAAAGCAATAGCAACATACTAAACGATCGAGTGCTAAGCTAACGGAATGGGTCAAGTCAATCACGTCATTCTCCTAAAGAGGTGATCTCGTTAATCAAATGACAACTTATGTCTATGGCTAGGAAACATAACCATCTTTGATTAACGAGCTAGTCAAGTAGAGGCATACTAGTGACACTCTGTTTGTCTATGTATTCACACATGTATTATGTTTCCGGTTAATACAATTCTAGCATGAATAATAAACATTTATCATGATATAAGGAAATAAATGATAAATTTATTATTGCCTTTAGGGCATATTTCCTTCAGTCTCCCACTTGCACTAGAGTCAATAATCTAGTTCACATCGCCATGTGATTTTAACATCAATAATTCACATCACCATGTGATTAACACCCATAGTTCACATCTCTATGTGACCAACACTCAAAGGGTTTACTAGAGTCAATAATCTAGTTCACATCGGTATGTGATTAACACCCAAAGAGTACTAAGGTGTGATCATGTTTTGATTGTGAGATAATTTTAGTCAACGGGTCTGTCACATTCAGATCCGTAAGTATTTTGCAAATTTCTATGTCTACAATGCTCTGCACGGAGCTACTCTAGCTAATTGCTCCCTCTTTCAATATGTATCTAGACCGAGACTTAGAGTCATCTAGATTTAGTGCCAAAACTTGTATCGACGTAACCCTTTACGACGAACCTTTTGTCACTTCCATAATCGAGAAACATATCCTTATTCCACTATGGATAATTTTGACTGCTGTCCAGTGATCTACTCCTAGATCACTATTGTACTCCCTTGCCAAAATCAGTGTAGGGTATACAATAGATCTGATACACAGCATGGCATACTTTATAGAACCTATGGCCAAGGCATAGGGAATGACTTTCATTCTCTTTCTATCTTCTGCCGTGGTCGGGCTTTGAGTCTTACTCAATTTCATACCTTGTAACATAGGCAAGAACTCTTTCTTTGACTGTTCCATTTTGAACTACTTCAAAATCTTGTTAAGGTATCTACTCATTGAAAAAACTTATCAAGCGTCTTGATCTATCTCTATAGATTTTGATGCTCAATATGTAAGCAGCTTCACCGAGGTTTTTCTTTGAAAACTCCTTTCAAACACTCCTTTATGCTTTGCAGAATAATTCTACGTTATTTCCGATCAACAATATGTCATTCACATATACTTATCAGAAATGTTGTAGTGCTCCCACTCACTTTCTTGTAAATACAGGCTTCACCGCAAGTCTGTATAAAACTATATCCTTTGATCAACTTATCAAAGCGTATATTCCTACTCTGAGATGCTTGAACCAGTCCATAGATGGATCGCTGGAGCTTGCATTTTTTTAGCACCTTTAGGATTGACAAAATCTTCTGGTTGCATCATATACAACTCTTCTTTAATAAATCCATTAAGGAATGCAGTTTTGTTTATCCATTTGCCAGATTTCATAAAATGCGGCAATTGCTAACATGATTCAGACAGACTTAAGCATAGATACGAGTGAGAAACTCTCATCGTAGTCAACACCTTGAACTTGTCGAAAAACCTTTTTGCAACAATTCTAGCTTTGTAGATAGTAACACTACTATCAGCGTCCGTCTTCCTCTTGACGATCCATTTATTCTCAATTGCTTGCCGATCATCGGGCAAGTCAACCAAAGTCCACACTTTGTTCTCATACATGGATCTCATCTCAGATTTCATGGCCTCAAGCCATTTTGCGGAATCTGGGCTCACCATCGCTTCTTCATAGTTCGTAGGTTCGTCATGGTCAAGTAACATGACCTCCAGAACTGAATTACCGTACCACTCTGGTGCGGATCTTACTCTGGTTGTCCTACAAGGTTTGGTAACAACTTGATCTGAAGTTTCATGATCATCATCATTAACTTCCTCACTCATTGGTATAGACGTCACAGGAACCGTTTCTTGTGATGAACTACTTTCCAATAAGGGAGCAGGTACAGTTACCTTATCAAGTTCTACTTTCCTCCCACTCACTTCTTTCGAGAGAAACTCCTTCTCTAGAAAGGATCCATACTAAGCAACGAATGTCTTGCCTTCGGATCTGTGATAGAAGGTGTACCCAACTGTCTCCTTTGGGTATCCTATGAAGACACATTTCTCCGATTTGGGTTTGAGCTTATCAGGATGAAACTTTCTCACATAAGCATTGCAACCCCAAACTTTAAGAAACGACAACTTTGGTTTCTTGCCAAACCACAGTTCATAAGGCGTCGTCTCAACGGATTTTGATGGTGCCCTATTTAACGTGAATGTAGCTGTCTCTAATGCATAACCCCAAAACGATAGTGGTAGATCGGTAAGAGACATCATATATTGCACCATATCTAATAAAGTACGGTTACGATGTTCGGACACACCATTACACTGTGGTGTTCCAGGTGGCGTGAGTAGTGAAACAATTTCACATTGTTTTAACCGAAGGCCAAACTCGTAACTCAAATACTCTTCTCCACGATCAGATCGTAGAAACTTTATTTTCTAGTTACGATGATTTTCCGCTTCACTCTGAAATTATATGAACTTTTCAAATGTTTCAGACTTCTGTTTCATTAAGTAGATATACCCATATCTGCTCAAATCATCTGTGAAGGTCAGAAATTAATGATACCCGCTACGAGCCTCAACACTCATCGGATCGCATACATCAGTATGTATGATTTCCAACAAATCTGTTGCTCTCTCCATAGTTCCGGAGAACGGCGTTTTAGTCATCTTGCCCATGAGGCATGGTTCGCAAGCATCAAGTGATTCATAATCAATTGATTCCAAAATCCCATCAGTATGGAGTTTCTTCACGCGCTTTACACCAATATGACCTAAATGGGAGTGCCACAAATAAGTTGCACTATCATTATTAACTTTGCATCTTTTGGCTTCAATATTATGAATATGTGCATCACTACGATCGAGATCCAACAAACCAATTTCGTTGGTGTGTATGACCATAGAAGGTTTTTTTATTCATGTAAACAGAACAACAATTGTTCTCTAACTTAAATGAATAACCGTATTGCAATAAACATGATCAAATCATATTCATGCTCAACGCAAACACCAAATAACACTTATTTAGTTTCAACACTAATCCCGAAAGTACAGGGAGTGTGCGATGATGATCATATCAATCTTGGAACTACTTCCAACAAACATCGTCACCTCGCCTTTTACTAGTCTCTGTTTATTCCGTGACTCCCGTTTCGAGTTACTACTCTTAGCAACTGAACCAGTATCAAATACCGAGGGGTTGCTATAAACACTAGTAAAGTACACATCAATAACATGTATATCCAATATACCTTTGTTCATTTTGCCATCCTTCTTATCCACCAAATAGTTGGGGTAGTTCCGCTTCCAGTTGACCAGTCCCTTTGCAGTAGACGCACTTAGTCTCAGGCTTAGGACTTAGGCTTCTTCACCTGAGCAGCAACTTGCTTGCCATTCTTCTTGAAGTTCCCCTTCTTCCCTTTGCCCTTTTCTTGAAACTAGTGGTCTTGTCAACCATCAACACTTGATGTTTTTCTTGATTTCTACCTTCGTCGATTTCAGCATTACGAAGAACTCGGGAATTACTTTCGACATCCCTTGCATACTATAGTTCATCACGAAGTTCTACTAACTTGGTGATGGTGACTAGAGAATTCTGTCAAGAACTATTTTATCTGGAAGATTAACTCCCACTTGATTCAAGCGATTGTAGTACCCATACAATCTGAGCACATGCTCACTGGTTGAGCGATTCTCCTCCATCTTTTAGCTATAGAACTTGTTGGAGACTTCATATCTCTCAACTCGGGTATTTGCTTGAAATATTAACTTCAACTCCTGGAACATCTCATATGGTCCATGACGTTCAAAACGTCTTTGAAGTCCCGATTCTAAGCCGTTAAGCATGGTGCACTAAACTATCAAGTAGTCATCATATTGAGCTAGCCAAACGTTCATAACGTCTGCATCTGCTCCTGTAATAGGTCTGTCACCTAGCGGTGCATCAAGGACATAATTTTTCTGTTCAGCAATGGGGATAATCCTCAGATCACGGATCCAATCCGCATCTTTGCTACTAACATCTTTCAACATAATTTTCTCTAGGAACATATCAAAAATAAAACAGGGAAGCAACAACGCGAGCTATTGATCTACAACATAATTTGCAAAATACTATCAGGACTAAGTTCATGATAAATTGAAGTTCAATTAATCATATTACTTAAGAACTCCCACTTAGATAGACATCCCTCTAATCCTCTAAGTGATCACGTGATCCATATCAACTAAACCATGTCCGATCATCACGTGAGATGGAGTAGTTTCAACGGTGAACATCACTATGTTGATCATATCTACTATATGATTCACGCTCGACCTTTCGGTCTCCGTGTTCCGAGGCCATATCTGTTATATGCTAGGCTCTTCAAGTTTAACTTGAGTATTCTGCGTATGCAACTGTTTTGCACCCGTTGTATTTGAATGTAGAGCCTATCACACCCGATCATCATGTGGTGTCTCAACACGAAGAACTTTCGCAACGGTGCATACTCAGGGAGAACACTTATATTTTGATAATTTAGTGAAGGATCATCTTATAATGCTACCGTCAAACAAAGCAAGATAAGATGCATAAAGGATTAACATCACATGCAATTAATATAAGTGATATGATATGGCCATCATCATCTTGTGCTTGTGATCTCCATCTCCGAAGCACCGTGCTTGTGATCTCCATCTCCGAAGCACCGTCATGATCACCATCGTCACCGGCGCGACGCCTTGATCTCCATCGTAGCATCGTTGTCGTCTCGTCAATCTTATGCTTCTACGACTATCGCTACCGCTTAGTGATAAAGTAAAGCATTACATGGCGATTGCATTGCATACAATAAAATGACAACCATATGGCTCCTGCCAGTTGACGATAACTCGGTTACAAAACATGATCATCTCATACAACAAATTATATCACATCATGTCTTGACCATATCACATCACAACATGCCCTGCAAAAACAAGTTAGACGTCCTCTACTTTGTTGTTGCAAGTTTTGCGTGGCTGCTACGGGCTTAGCAAGAACCATTCTTACCTACGCATCAAAACCACAACGATAGTTTGTCAAGTTGGTGCTGTTTTAACCTTCGCAAGGATCGGGCGTAGCCACACTCGGTTCAACTAAAGTGAGAGAGACAGACACCCGCCAGTCACCTTTAAGCAACGAGTGCTCGCAACGGTGAAACCAGTCTCGCGTAAGCGTACGCGTAATGTCGGTCCGGGCCGCTTCATCTCACAATACCGCTGAACCAAAGTATGACATGCTGGTAAGCAGTATGACTTATATCGCCCACAACTCACTTGTGTTCTACTCGTGCAAAGCATCAACGCATAAAACCAGGCTCTGATACCACTGTTGGGGAACGTAGAATTTCAAAAAAATTCCTATGCACACGCAAGATCATGGTGATGCATAGCAACGAGAGGGGAGAGTGTTGTCCACGTACCCTCGTAGACCGAAAGCGGAAGCGTTATCACAACGCGGTTGATGTAGTCGTACGTCTTCACGATCCGACCGATCAAGTACCGAACGTACGGCACCTCCGAGTTCTACACACGTTCAGCTCGATGACGTCCCTCGAACTCCGATCCAGCCGAGTGTTGAGGGAGAGTTTCGTCAGCACGACGGCGTGGTGACGATGATGTTGTTCCACCGACGCAGGGCTTCGCCTAAGCTCCGCAACGGTATTATCGAGGTGTAATATGGTGGAGGGGAGCACCGCACACGGCTAAGAGATCTCAAGGATCAATTGTTGTGTCTCTGGGGTGCCCCCCTGCCCCCGTATATAAAGGAGCAAGGGGGAGGCAGCCGGCCTAGGAGGGGGCGCACCAAGTGTGGAGTCCTACTAGGACTCCTAGTCCTAGTAGGATTCCACCTCCCATATGGAATAGGAAAAGAGGAAGGGAAAAAGAGAAGGAAGGAAGGGGGCGCCCCCCTTCCCTAGTCCAATTCGGACTAGACCAAGGGGAGGGGTGCGGCCACCCTTGTGGCCCTTTTTCTTCTTTCCCGTATGGCCCAATAAGGCCCAATACGTATTCCCGTAACTCTCCGGTACTCCGAAAAATACCCGAATCACTCGGAACCTTTCTGAAGTCCGAATATAGTCGTCCAATATATCGATCTTTACGTCTCGGCCATTTCGAGACTCCTCGTCATATCCCCGATCTCATCCGGGACTCCAAACTACTTCGGTACATCAAAACTCAATAAAACTGTCATCGTAACGTTAAGCATGCGGACCCTACGGGTTCGAGAACTATGTAGACATGACCGAGACACGTCTCCGGTCAATAACCAATAGCGGGACCTGGATGCCCATATTGGCTCCCACATATTCTACGAAGATCTTTATCGGTCAGACCGCATAACAACATACGTTGTTCCCTTTGTCACCGGTATGTTACTTGCCCGAGATTTGATCGTCGGTATCTCGATACCTAGTTCAATCTCGTTACCGGCAAGTCTCTTTTCTCGTTCCGTAACACATCATCTCGCAACTAACTCATTAGTCACAATGCTTGCAAGGCTTATAGTGATGTGCATTACCGAGTGGGCCCAGAGATACCTCTCCGACAATTGGAGTGACAAATCCTAATCTCGAAATACGCCAACCCAACAAGTACCTTTGGAGACACCTGTAGAGCACATTTATAATCACCCATTTACGTTGTGACGTTTGGTAGCACACAAAGTGTTCCTCCGGTAAACGGGAGTTGCATAATCTCATAGTCATAGGAACATGTATAAGTCATAAAGAAAGCAATAGCAACATACTAAACGATCGAGTGCTAAGCTAACGGAATGGGTCAAGTCAATCACGTCATTCTCCTAATGAGGTGATCTCGTTAACCAAATGACAACTTATGTCTATGGCTAGGAAACATAACCATCTTTGATTAACGAGCTAGTCAAGTAGAGGCATACTAGTGACACTCTGTTTGTCTATGTATTCACACATGTATTATGTTTCCGGTTAATACAATTCTAGCATGAATAATAAACATTTATCATGATATAAGGAAATAAATGATAACTTTATTGTTGCCTCTAGGGCATATTTCCTTCAGACATACCAAGTACCCATCACAAACTCTTCTCCCTCGCATTATATTAGTTTCCATTCGCCTCTCGTTTTCCTCTCCCCCACTTCACCTTTGCCGTTTTCTTCGCCTCTTTTCCGTTCGCCTCCTTTCGCTTGCCTCTTGTGTGCCTGTTTGCCCTGATGGCCTTGCCAAAAAGCGTTGATCCCCACCTTAGAAGGTTGGAAGAAATTGAAAACAATGTTAGAAGCTTTATGTCTTTGCAATTTGAGCATAATAATTTCTTCAGAACCGAGCTTAAAGAGGAAAAGGGTTTTATGGAGTACATGAATAAAGATCTCGATGATATGTCTAAGGAATTTTATGGTTTGAAATCTCAGTTTGCTCATCTTGAAAATTTAGTAGGCCAAATTTCGGATAAGCAAGCCACCTTAGTTAATAAGATGGCCGCTAAGCCGGAAGATCCAGAGGATAATAAAGATGAAGATCTAAAAGTGATTGATGTGTCTCCTATTAAATATTTGTTTTCCAATATGAATCTTGATAAAGATGGGATTGGAGATGAGTCAACCTTAGTTAAAAGGCGTCCCAATGATTCGGAGTTTTTAGATCTTGATGCTAAAATTTATAAAATTGGGATTGAAGAGGTCAAAACTTTACATAGCAATGAACCCACTATTTTGGATTTAAAGGAATTTAACTATGATAATTGCTCTTTGATATATTGTATTTCCTTGTTGCAATCCGTGTTAAATTCTCCTCATGCTTATGATCAAAATAAAGCTTTTACTAAACATATTGTTGATGCTTTAATGCAATCTTATGAAGAAAAGCTTGAACTAGAAGTTGCTATCCCTAGAAAACTTTATGATGAGTGGGAACCTACTATTAAAATTAAGATTAAAGATCATGAATGCTATGCTTTATGTGATTTGGGTGCTAGTGTTTCCACGATTCCAAAAACTTTGTGTGATGTGTTAGGTTTCCGTGAATTTGATGATTGTTCTTTAAATTTGCATCTTGCGGATTCCACCATTAAGAAACCTATGGGAAGGATTAATGATGTTCTTATTGTTGCAAATAGGAATTATGTGCCCATAGATTTCATTGTTCTTGATATAGATTGCAATCCTACATGTCCTATTATTCTTGGTAGACCTTTCCTTAGAACGATTGGTGCAATTATTGACATGAAAGATGGAAACATTAGATTCCAATTTCCGTTAAGAAAAGGCATGGAACACTTTCCTAGGAAGAAAATTTAATTACCTTATGAATCTATTATGAGAGCCACTTATGGATTGCATACTAAAGATGACAATACCTAGATCTATTCTTGTTTTTTATGCCTAGCTAGGGGCGTTAAACGATAGCGCTTGTTGGGAGGCAACCCAATTTTATTTTTGTTCCTTGCTTTTCGTTCCTGTTTAGTAATAAATAATTCATATAGCCTCTTTTTAGATGTGGTTTTATTTTTTAATTAGTGGTTGTGCCAAGTAGAACCTTCGGGAAGACATGGGTGAAGTCTTTGCAATCTTGCTGTAAAAAACAGAAACTTTTGCGCTCACGAGATTAGATGCCAGTTTTTTAATGGAGAGTGATTTTAGGTTGATTCTTTTTGCAGATGATTAATAGACAAATTCCTCACGTCCAAAAATTTATTTAAGAATTTTTGGAGTTCCATAAGTATTTGTTTGATACAGATTGCTACAGACTGTTCTGTTTTTGACAGATTCTGTTTTTCGTGTGTTGTTTGCTTATTTTGGTGAATCTATGCCTAGTATCGGGGGGTATGAACCATAGAGAAGTTGGAATACAGTAGGTTTAACACCAATATAAATAAATAATGAGTTCATTACAGTACCTTAAAGTGGTGATTTGTTTTCTTATACTAACGGAGCTCATGAGATTTTCTGTTTAAGTTTTGTGTTGTGAAGTTTTCAAGTTTCTGGGTAAAGATTTGATGGATTTTGGAATAAGGAGTGGCAAGAGACTAAGCTTGGGGATGCCCAAGGCACCCCAAGGTAAAATTCAAGGACAACCAAAAGCCTAAGCTTGGGGATTCCCCGGAAGGCATCCCCTCTTTCGTCTTCGTCTATCGGTAACTTTACTTGAGGCTATATTTTTATTCACCACATGATATGTGTTTTGCTTGGAGCGTCTTGTATGATTTCAGTCTTTGCTTTTTAGTTTACCACAATCATCCTTGCTGTAGACACCTTTTGGGAGAGACACACATGAATCGGAATTTATTAGAATACTCTATGTGCTTCACTTATATCTTTTGAGCTAGATAATTTTGCTCTAGTGCTTCACTTATATCTTTTTAGGGCACGGTGGTGGTTTTATTTTATAGAAATTATTGATCTCTCATGCTTCACTTATATTATTTTGAGAGTCTTTTAGAACAGCATGGTAATTTTCTTTGGCTATAAAATAAGTCCTAATATGATAGGCATCCAAGATGGGTATAATAAAAACTTTAATATAGAGTGCATTGAATACTATGAGAAGTTTGATACTTGATGATTGTTTTGAGATATGAAGATGGTGATATTAGAGTCATGCTAGTTGAGTATCTGTGAATTTGAGAAATACTTGTGTTGAGGTTTGCAAGTCCCGTAGCATGCACGTATGGTAACCGTTGTGTAACAAATTTGAAGCATGAGGTGTTTCTTTGATTGTCCTCCTTATGAGTGGCGGTCGGGGACGAGCGATGGTCTTTTCCTACCAATCTATCCCCCTAGGAGCATGCGCGTAGTGCTTGATTTTGATGACTTTTAGATTTTTGCAATAAGTATGTGAGTTCTTTATGACTAATGTTGAGTCCATGGATTATACGCACTCTCACCTTTCCATCATTGCTAGCCTCTTCGCTACCGTGCATTACCCTTTCTCACCTTGTGAGTTGGTGCAAACTTCGCCGGTGCATCCAAACCCCGTGATATGATACGCTCTATCACACATAAGCCTCCTTATATCTTCCTGAAAACAGCCACTATACCTACCTATTATGGCATTTCCATAGCCATTCCTAGATATATTGCCATGCAACTTTCCACCGTTCCGTTTATTATGACATGCTTCATTATTGTCATATTGCCTTGCATGATCATGTAGTTGACATCGTATTTGTGGCAAAGCCACCATTCATAATTTTTCATACATGTCACTCTTGAGTCATTGCCCATCCCGGTACACCGCCGGAGGCACTCATATAGAGTCATATTTTGTTCTAAGTATCGAGTTGTAATCCTTGAATTGTAAATATATAGAAGTGTGATGATCATCATTATTAGAACATTGTCCCGTCTGAGGAAAAAAAGAGAAAGGCCAAATAAAAAAAGAGAAGGCCCGAAAAAAGAGAGAAAGGCCAAAAAAAAGAGAAGGCCCAAAAAATGAGAGAAAAAGAGATAAGGGACAATGTTACTATCCTTTTTCCACACTTGTGCTTCAAAGTAGCACCATGATCTTCATGGTAGATAGTCTCTTATTTTGTCACTTTCATATACTAGTGGGAAATTTTCATTATAGAACTTGGCTTGTATATTCCAACAATGGGGTTCCTCAAAATGCCCTAGGTCTTCGTGAGCAAGCAAGTTGGATGCACACCCACTAGTTTCTTTTGTTGAGCTTTCATACATTTATAGCTCTAGTGGATCCGTTGCATGGCAATCCCTACTCCTCGCATTGACATCAATTGATGGGCATCTCCATAGCCCGTTGATTAGCCGTGTCGATGTGAGACTTTCTCCTTTTTTGTCTTCTCCGCATAACCTCCATCATCATATTCTATTCCACCTATAGTGCTATGTCCATGGCTCACGCTCATGTATTGCGTGAAAGTTGAAAAAGTTTGAGAATACTAAAGTATGAAACAATTGCTTGGCTTATCATCGGGGTTGTGCATGATTTGAGCATTTTGTGTAACGAAGATGGAGCACAACCAAACTATATGATTTTGTAGGGATGAACTTTCTTTGGCCATGTTATTTTGAGAAGACATGATTACTTCATTAGTATGCTTGAAGTATTATTATTTTTATGTCAATATGAAACTTTTGTCTTGAATCTTTCGGATCTTAACATTCATGCCACAATAAAGAAAATTACATTGAAAATTATGTTAGGTAGCATTCCACATCAAAAATTCTATTTTTATCATTTACCTACTCGAGGACGAGCAGGAATTAAGCTTGGGGATGCTGATATGTCTCCAACGTATCTATAATTATTGTTCCATGCTATTATATTATCTGTTTTGGATGTTTAATGGGCTTTAATATGCTCTTTTATATTATTTTTGGGACTAACCTATTAACCGGAGGCCCAGTGCCAGTTTCTGCTTTTTTGCCTATTTCAGTGTTTCGTAGAAAAGGAATATCAAACGGAATCCAAACGGAACGAAACCTTCGCGAGGATCTTTCTTGGAACAAACGCAATCCAGGAGACTTGGAGTGGAAGTCAGAGATGCAACAAGGCGGCCACGAGGCAGGAGGGCGTGCCCAGGAGGTAGGCATGCCCCCACCCTTGTGGGCCCCTTGTAGCTCCACCGACGTACTTCTTTCGCCTATATATACCCTTGTACCCTAAAAACATCCAGGAGAGCCACAAAACCACTTTTCCACCGCCGCAACCTTCTGTACCCGTGAGATCCCATCTTGGGGCCTTTTCCGGCACTCCGTCGGAGGGGGAATCGATCACGGAGGGCTTCTACATCAACACCATAGCCTCTCCGATGATGTGTGAGTAGTTTACCACAGACCTTCGGATCCATAGTTATTAGCTAGATGGCTTCTTCTCTCTCTTTGGTTCTCAATACAAAGTTCTCCTCGATGTTCTTGGAGATCTATTCGATGTAATATTCTTTTGCGGTGTGTTTGCCGAGATCCGATGAATTGTGGATTTATGATCAAGTTTATCTATGAACAATATTTGGTTCTTCTCTGAATTCTTGTATGCATGATTTATTATCTTTGCAAGTCTCTTCGAATTATCGGTTTAGTTTGGCCTACTAGATTGATCTTTCTTGCAATGGGAGAAGTGCTTAGCTTCGGGTTCAATCTTGTGGTGTCCTTTCCCAGTGACAGTAGGGGCAGCAAGGCACGTATTATATTGTTGCCATCGAGGATAAAAAGATGGGGTTTATATCATATTGCTTGAGTTTATCCCTCTACATCATGTCATCTTGCCTAATGCATTACTCTGTTCTTATGAACTTAATACTCTAGATGCATGCTGGTTAGCGGTCGATGTGTGGAGTAATAGTAGTAGATGCAGAATCGTTTAAGTCTACTTGACACGGACGTGATGCCTATATTTATGATCATGCCTAGATATTCTCATAACTATGCGCTTTTCTATCAATTGCTCGGCAGTAATTTGTTCGCCCACCATAATATATGCTATCATGAGAGAAGGCACTAGTGAAACCTATGGCCCCCGGGTCTATTTTACATCATATAAGTTTCCGATCTATAATTCTACTTTACTATTTATTTTATTTTGCAATCTTTACTTTCCAATCTATACGACAAAATTACCAAAAATATTTATCTTACTATCTTTATCAGATCTCACTTTTGCAAGTGGCCGTGAATGGATTGACAACCCCTTTATCGCGTTGGTTGCAAGGTTCTTGATTGTTTGTGCAGGTACTAGGCGACTTGCGTGTAATCTCCTACTGGATTGATACCTTGGTTCTCAAAAACTGAGGGAAATACTTACGCTACTTTGCTGCATCATCCTTTCCTCTTCATGGGAAAACCAACGCATGCTCAAGAGGTAGCATCTATGACTGTGGGTCCCAGTCCCAAGGCAAGCTTTAGCCGTCACTGGTATACCAGGTCGCGATGCCGTGGTCAAGGCCAGGAGGTGAGCGGCCTGAGGTCCGGTAAGAGCTCCTGAGGCGCGATGCTCAAGAGGTTCCCCTTGGCGTGCATGCAGCTTCTCGAAGGCTAAAAAGGAAGGTGGCATTGCCGGAGCAAGGCGCGGAAGTCAAAAATTCATCGGCTCGTGGCGTCGCGCTAATTTGAATATGTGACTTATCTTGACGGGCCTGAGGTGGTTCCTTGCGCGGTGCGCCTGATCTGCGCTTCGGTGGCAGTCTAGCTAGGTTAGGCCCACGCCGGCCTCCCCCTTTCTCGCTCATCTAGATGCTCTGCATCCTCGGGTCTCGACCCTCGAGCGAAGCTCAGCCGCCACTGGTATGCTAGGTCGCGATGCCGTGGTCAAGGCCAGGGGGTGAGGGCTGGAGAATCAGTAGGAGCTCCTGAGACGCGATGCTCAGGAGTCCCGCCCCCTTTAATGCGCAAGCGAATCGCGTGAGAAGGGGGCAGCCGGCAGGGCCACCTGTAGCTAAGCTCCAGAGATTCCTGCGGCTTAGTTCGAGGGAATAACATAGTTCATAATCGCGTTTGCTGCCTTGCCTCTGATCTTTCCGCAAGAAGATGAATGCACTGAGGATTTGGTGAGGTGACGTGCGTGGGGCGGGCCGCGAGTCAAAGCTCGGTCTCTCAGATTTGTCAGCGTTGCAGGGACGGACCCGAGCACAAGCGTCGTGCCAGCATGTGTAGCCCCCGTTGCGGGATGAGTAGGAGGCCGGTCAGCAGGTAAGAAGGTGACGATCATAAGGCAACTCATAGGGGGAAGCAAGCTAGTTCAGGTAATGCAAAAACGATACAAGCCACAGGGATGGACCCATGCGGCCTGGGGATGATGCAGCCCGAGGGGCGCCCCCAACAGAGTAAGCTAAAGATGCAAAAGGATACACGTCGCAGGGACATGCCCATGCGACTTGGGGATAATGCAGCCCGAGGGGCGCCCCCAACTGAACAAACTGAAAAAAGTCACCTGGCACCGTTGCTGGAGAGATGTTGAAGTAGCTGAAGACGCGTGCTGAAGAAGTTGCTCCTTAGGTGTCGTCCGGCGGCCGGTTCCCGGGAGACCCCGGAGGTTCTGGCTCCTCCTCCCTCGGGATCGCCTGGCGCCAGGCCTCGCGAGCCGCCAGGGCACCCTGCATGAGCCGGCGGAAGGTGACAGCCGCGCTCGGCAGGCCGAAGGGCATGCGAACGTAGCTGTGAGGGGGGCCCTCACACCGACCAGTGTGAGACGGCCAGAAGCGCTCTTGGGATGCGGCTCGGTTGAGCCCTGGAATGTCGATGTAGACGCGCAGCCCACTGTCCTCGCCAGGATGAGGGGTTACACCAGGAGGTGGGCGGCGGTCGCCGCGCATGGCTCTGGCCTCTTGAAGCTCCTCGGTTGCCTTGGTGATGAACTCCTGAGCACCAGGCACTCCATGCCTCGTGCCCTCATGAGGGAAGCGTGCAGTGAAGCACGCCTCCACATGGTGCCCGAGCGCCTCCCTCATGACATTGGTCAGATCAGAGGCCCTCCAGAGAAGAGCCCCCGAGCCCAATCTGAGAGGGGCGCCGGGCACGCCTTCCTATGCGAGATAGGGAGGCGCCCCCTCCGTGGGCGCAGGTCCTGAGGTGGTGCGGCTGGAGACGCTGCTCTCCTGAGGCTCTTGGCAGAGCAGCTCCTTCTTCTTTGTGGGGACAACCTCAGGAGGGTAGATGGCGCCTTTGTTGTCTGGGTCCTCGACCGTTGCGGCCTGGTAGGCGCGCTCAAGGGAGCACACAACGTCCTTCTCCTCGCACGCGATAGTGATGATGTCGCGGTTCCCTGGCATCTTGAGGACGTTGTAGCCATGGTGAGTCAATGCCATGAACTTGGCCAGAGTTGGATACCCTAGGATGGCGTTGTATGGAAGGCGAATGTGGGCGACGTCGAAGTCGATGAGCTCGATGCGGTAGTTGTCGCGCTGGCCAAAGGTGACTGGGAGGCGGATCTGCCCTATTGGGGTGGTGGAGCCGTCGGTCACTCCTGAGAAAGGCTTGGTGGGCTGCAGCTGGTCATATGGCACTTGGAGATGGTCGAACGTGTCGATAGAGAGAACATTGAGCCCTGCACCGCCATCGATGAGGGTTTTGGTGACTTGGACGTTGCTGATTACGGGCGAGCATAGCATCGGGAGTGCACCGGCAGTTGCCGCGCACTTGAGCTGGTCCGCCGAGCTGAAGGTGATAGTGCACTTGGACCACCTGAGTGGCCGCGTGGCCTCGAGCCTCGGGAGAGCTGCGTTCACTTCTCGGGCAAACTGCTTGAAGATGCGTTGAGAGGCTGGGGCCTGCGCACTGCCTAAGATGCATGCGTTGGTGCGAGGCTCCAGGAAGCCCCCAGCCCCCTCGTCTTGGTCGTCGTTCCTCCTTGGTGGTGGTGGCAGCAGAGGGAAGCCGGCCTTGCCCTGAGGGCAGTCCTCACGAGGCTGGTCCCTCCAGGCACCCTCGCGAGGCTGGTCATGCCAGCGGTCCTCACGAGGTTGGTTGCGCCACTCCTGGCGGGGGCCGCGGTCATCCCAGCGCCCTCCAGTTTGGCCTCCTCCACGGCCGTAGCCTCGGTCGTTGCGCTCGGGATGTCGACCGAAGCACCCGTCGCGGATGGCCCTGAGCTCCTGACAGTCGTTGGTGTTGTGGTTGTGTACGTTGTGGAAGGCGCAGAATGGGCGGCTGCCCTTGGATGACTCTGGGTGGTCGCAACCGCGCTTCATCTCCGGTTCAGCCACGAGCACGGCCGCCCCCTTGCGCTTCACGTCCTTGGACTTGGCCTTATTGTCTTCTGGGTCAGCAGCTGGGAGCTCGATGAGGGAAAGGCGCCCTTCCTCAGCTCTCGCGCACTTGGTCACTATGTTGAATAGCTCCAAGGCTGTGCACAGGTCCTCGTGGATGGCGAGCTCCTCCTTCATCTTGACATCGCGGGCGCCATCGGAGAATGCTGAGATGATGGCCTCGTCCATCACCTTGGGAATCTTGAGGTGGACACTGTTGAAGCGCTGGATGTACTTCTGCAAGGTTTCCCCTGGTTGCTGCTTGATGCGCCGCAGGTCACCCGCGGCTGGGGGCGGTTGCGAGTGCCCTGGAAGATGGCGACGAAACGCTCGCGCATCTCGCCCCAGGAGGAGATCGATCCCGCGGGCAGGTTCAGGAGCCACGAGCGCGCGCCGTCTTTGAGAGCCATGGGAAACCATGTCGCCATAACCTTCTCGTCGCTGTTGGCCGCCTCGATGCTCAGCTCGTAAAGCTGCAGGAACTCAGCAGGGTCGGGGGTGCCGTCGTAGCATGGAGGCACGTCGGGCTTGAACTTCCCGAGCCATACGACACTGCGCAGCTCGGGAGTGAAGGCTCGGCAGACCGCTGTGGCCACTAGAGCCCGTCGCGGAGGCGGAGCTTGGTCTTGGTACCCACGCGCCGCCACCGCAGGGGGCGCGTGGTCTTGACGTGGCAGTGGTGGGAGCGCAGGAGCACCTCCTTGCGGCCGCTGGACCTCCTATCAGCTTCCTTCTTCATGCGCGGGCGCCCTGCGCGGTGGGTCGCGCCGCGGGGCCGCACGTCTTGGCGCGAGGGTGACGTCTTGACGTGGAGGTGGCGGAGGCGCTCCATGGTCTACGTTGCCCGTAGCGGGAGGCGGGCGAGGTAGCGAGAGGGACGGTGCAGGAGAGCCCCCAGCGGCGCTGACGAGCTCGGCGATGCGGTCCAGCCAGTCCTTGTAGAGGTCGTCGACGGGGTGGTAGCGCAGGAGCTCGCGCGCCATGAGCAGCGCTGCCTGCATGTCCGCGGGTCCGTGACGAGCGTGGGACGACGAGCCGGCCGGAGTCAGCGATGGGGTGGCGGTGCGCCCATCCCGCCGCACGGAGGGGTGCAGCGATGAGGATTGCTGCTCGTGCCCCGCTGGGCCGGTGGCGGCGTTGGCGGGAGCCGTCTGAGCGACGTGGGTGGCGAGGGCGGCCCGTCGCTCAGCTCGAGCTCGACGAGCGTCAGCCATGCAAGCAGTGGAGCGGTGTGACACGTCTCCAACGTATTTATAATTTTTTATTGTTCCATGCTGTTTTATTATCAATCTTGGATGTTTTATAATCATTTTATATCATTTTTTGGTACTAACCTATTGACATAGTGCCAAGTGCCAGTTGCTGTTTTTTTCTATGTTTTTTACATCGTAGGAAATCAATATCAGACGGAGTCCAAATGCCATGAAACTCCACGATGATTTTTTATGGGCCACAAGGAACACATTGGGCCCTGGTTGCACAAGAGGGTCTCCCGAGGAGGGGACAATCCACCAGGGCGCGCCAGGAGGCCCAGGCGCGCCCTGGTGGGTTGTGCCCACCTCGGGTGCCCCCCCGGACCGCCTCTTTGCTCTATAAATACCCCAAAAATCCAGAAACCCTAGGGGAGTTGACGAAATATTCATCCAGCCGCCGCAGAGTCCAGAACCACCAGATCCAATCTAGACACCATCTCACATGGGGTTCACCACCTCCATTGGTGCCTCTCCGATGTTGCGTGAGTAGTTCTTTGTAGACCTTCGGGTCCGTAGTTAGTAGCTAGATGTCTCTCTCTCTCTCTCTCTCTCTCTCTCTCTCTCGCTGAATTCTCAATACAATGGTCTCTTGGAGATACATATGATGTAACTCTTTTTGCGGTGTGTTTGTTGGGATCTGATGAACTTCGAGTTTATGATCAGTTATATCTTTTAATATCCATGAAAGTTATTTGAGTTTCTTTGATCTCTTATATGCATGATCTCTTATAGCCTCGTATTTCTTCTCCGATATTTGGGTTTTGTTTGGCCAACTTGATCTATTTATCTTGCAATGGGAAGAGGTGCCCGGTAGTGGGTTCGATATTACGGTGCTTGATCCTAGTGACAAAAAGGGAAACAAAACGTATGTATCGTTGCTACTAAGGATAAAAAGATGGGATCTATATCTATGCAATAGATAAACGGATCTTGTCTACATCATGTCATCGTTCTTATTGCATTACTCCGTTTTTCCATGAACTTAATACACTAGATGCATGCTGGATAGCGGTCGATGTGTGGAGTAATAGTAGTAGATGCAGGCAGGAGTCGGTCTACTAATCTTGGACGTGATGCCTATGTGATGATCATTGCCTGGATATCGTCATAATTATTTGAGGTTCTATCAATTGCCCAACAGTAATTTGTTTACCCACCGTTTTCTATCTTTCTCGAGAGAAGCCACTAGTGAAACCTACGGCCCCCGGGTCTTCTTCCTCATATATTTGCTTGCGATATACTTTTCCTTTGCATTTTTTTTCCAGATCTATTAATCCAAAAATACAAAAGTACTTTGCTGCACTTTATTTTATTTGTGATCTATTATTTCAATCTATTACCAATTTCTGGCATCGTTACCCGAAAGGGATTGACAACCCCTTTAACACGTCGGGTTGTGAGGTGTTGTTATTTGTGTGTAGGAGTTGTTTACGTTGTGTTGCTTGGTTCTCCTACTGGTTCAATAACCTTGGTTTCTTCACTAAGGGAAATACCTACCGTCGCTATGCTACATCATCCCTTCCTCTTTGGGGAAATACCGATGTAGTCCAAGCAGACAGGAGCTTTTCTGGCGCTATAGTCAGAGAGCAATCAAAAGGAATTTCTAGCGCCGTTGCTGGGGAGGATCTTCAACATAACCAGGTTCCTAATCACAAATCTTATCTCCTTGCAATTTACATCATTTGCCATTTTCCTCTCGTTTTCCTCTCCCCCACTTCACAAGAAATTGCGTTTTATTCGCCTCTCTTTTTCCGTCCGCCGTTTCCTTGCGAGATCTGTTTTTTTGAGTGCAATCTTGTTGTATAGTCATCATGACTCAAGAGAACACCAAGTTATGTGATTTCTCAAATACCAACAACAATTATTTTATTGGCACTCCGCTTGCTCCTCCGGCCACTCGTGCGGAGACTTGTGATATTAATACCGCTTTGCTGAATCTTGTTATGAAAGACCAATTTTTTGGTACTCCTAATGAGGATGTCGCGTCCCATCTTAATACCTTCGTGGAATTTTGCGAAATGCAAAAGAAAAAAGATGTGGACAATGATGTGGTCAATATGAAATTATTTTCGTCTTCTTTGCGGGATTCTGCAAAAATTTGGTTCTATTCTTTGCCTCGCAATAGTATCGATTCTTGGAATAAGTGCAAAGATGCTTTTATCACTAAGTATTTTCCTCCCGCAAAAATTATTTCCCTTAGAACCCAGATCATGAATTTCAAGCAACTTGAACATGAGCATGTTGCACAATCTTGGGAAAGGATGAAAATGATGCTAAGGAATTGCCCAACTCATGGGTTAAATCTTTGGATGATCATACAATTTTTTTATGCGGGGTTGAATTTTGTTTCTCGTAATCTTTTAGATTCCGCCGTGGGTGGTACTTTTATGGAAATTACATTGGGTGAAGCCACCAAATTGCTTGATAATATCATGGCAAATTATTCACAATGGCATACCGAAACAGCTCATACTAGTAAAAAAGTTAATTCGGTTGAAGAAATTTCTTCTTTGAGTGAAAAAGTTGATGCTCTTATGAAATTGGTTGCTAGTAAAAGTGCTCCTATTGATTTTAATGATATGCCTTTGTCTACTTTGATTGAGCAAAATAGTGATGCCATTGATGTGAATTTTATTTCTCGCAATAATTTCAACAACAATGCTTATAGAGATAATTTTAATCCTAGGCCTTTTCCTAGTAATTCCTCTAATAATTATGGTAATTCCTATGGAAATCAATCTTATAATAATAATAGGAATACCTCTGATCTTGAGAATAATATTAAAGAATTTATCAACACGCAAAAAGTTTTCAACACTTCCATAGAAGAAAAGTTGAATAAGATTGATGATTTGTCTAGAAGTATTGATAGAATTGCTCATGATGTGGAAAATCTCAAGTTGAAAATTTTTGTGCCTAAAGTTGATGAATCAATTAAATCTCTTTATGTTCTATGGATGAAAGTAAGAAAAGTACTGCTATGCTTAGAGATAAAAGAGAATTCTTAGAGAAAGCTTTTCCTAGTGATTATTCTTGCAAAAATGGTGAAGATCTTAAAATGACTGGTGTTTCTTCTATTGATTCCTTGTTTAGTAAAGATAAGATTGATGAAAAAGGGACTGGAGAAGAGTCAACTTTAGGTAGAAGGCGTCCCAATATTTTGGAGGGTGAAAATCTTGTTGAGAAAATTGATAAAAGTGGGTTTGGAGAGGTCAAAACTTTAGCTACTGATGCACCCACTCTTTTGGATTACGAAGACTTTAATTATGATAGTTGCTCTTTGATTGATTGTATTTATTTGTCGCAATCCATGCTAAATTCACCCCATGCTTATGAACAAAATAAAGCTTTTACTAAACATATTGTTGATGCTATGATGAAAGCTTTGGAAGAAAAGTTGGTATTAGAAGTTTCAATTCCTAGAAAATTGCATGGTGAATGGGAACCTACTATCAAAGTCAAGATTAAAAATTATGAGTGTTTTGCTTTGTGTGACTTGGGTGCTAGTGTTTCTACAATTCTGAAATCTTTATGCGATGTGCTTGGTCTTACTAATCTTGAAGAATGTTCTTTGAATTTGCACTTGGCGGATTCCAATATTAAAAAGCCTATGGGAAGAATTAATGATGTTCTTATTATTGCAAATAGGAATTATGTGCCAATAGATTTTATTTTTCTTGATATTGATTGCAATCTATCTTGTCCAATTATTCTTGGTAGAGCGTTTTTACGCACTATCGGTGCCGTGATTGATATGAAAGAAGGCAATATTAAGTTCCAATTTCCTTTGAGGAAGGGTATGGAACAATTTCCTAGAACAAAAATTAGGCCACCTTATGAATCAATCATGAGGGCATCTTATGGATCTCGAACTAAAGATGACAAAACTTAGATCCTTGCTTTATGCCTAGCTAAGGGCGTAAAACTATAGCGCTTGTTGAGAGGCAACCCAATGAATAAAATTTAATTTTTGCTTTTTGCTTTCTGTTCTTGAGTGTTAGCACAATTATGCTACTGTTATGATTGTGTTTTTTGTGTTTTAATTAGTGTTTGTGCCAAGTAAAGCCTTTAGGATCTTCTTCAGTGATAGTTGTTTGATCTTGCTGAAAAAGACAGAAACTTTGCACTCACGAAAATAATTTTAATAAATCACAGAAAAGAGCTTTTGATCTGATTATTTTTGCAGAAGATTAATATACAAATTACCCTGGTCGTCCTAATTTTGTAAAAAATTTGGAGTTCCAGAAGTATTCGAACAAATCAGATTGCTACAGACTGTTCTGTTTTGACAAATTCTGTTTTCTTTGTGTTGTGTGCTTATTTTGATGGCTCTATGGTTTTCTTTGATTAGTTTTGCCATAGAAAAGTTGGAATACAGTAGATATAATACAAAAACAAAATAAGAATTGGTTTGATACAACACTTATAGTAGTGATTTATTTTTCTTACACTAACGGATCTCACGAAGGTTTTGTTGAGTTTTGTGTGATTGAAGTTTTCAAGTTTTGGGTTATCTTATGATGGATGAAAGAAGGATAGAAGAGCCTAAGCTTGGGGATGCCCCGGCATCCCAAGCTATTATCCAAGAATGAGCAACCAAGTAATCTTGGGGATGCCCCCGAGTGGCATCCCCTCTTTCTTCTAACAATTATCGGTATTTTACTCGAGACTATATTTTTATTCGTCACATGATATGTGTTTTGTATTGGAGCATCTTGTATGATATGAGTCTTTCCGTGTTTTATTTTGTGTTTTTAGTCATCAATCCTTACTGGACACACCTATTTGAGAGAGCCAAAATTATATCATGATTTGTTAGATTTGCTCTCTATGCTTCACTTAAATCTTTTATGAGCTAGGACTTGCTCTAGTGCTTCACTTATATCTTTTTGAGCACGGTGTGCTTACTATTTTTGAAGAAATTCTCTCTTGCTTCACTTAGATTTATTTGAGTGTTAGTAAAATTTTGAATAAATTCTCTCTTGCTTCACTTAAATTATTTTGAGAGAAAGAAAATTTGTTATGCTCATGATCTTCACTTATATTTGTTTGAGCTTATGAAAATCAACACATGAAAATTAGTCCCAAAGTGATAGATATACAAGAAGGATAAAGAAAAAGGAAAAAATGTCATGAAGATAATTGGACAAAATTAACTTGATTCTTAGTAATAGTTTTGAGATATGATGATGTGATATGTGAGTTATGTTGATGAGTAATTGTGCTCTAGTAAGAATATTGGTGTTAAGGTTTGTGATTCCCTATGCATGCAGGAAAGTAAATAATCATGCAATGAAAATCATATCCTACTACTTGTGGTGCATTATTCGGTGTTAATTATGCTTAATGCTTGCTTATGAGATTATTCGTTTCTTGGTTGGTCTCTTCTCAATCTTTTTGCTAGCCTTCATTTTGCAGTAACTGTGATCTCTACTTGTGCATCCAAAATCCTTTAAGCCAGTTTTTCCACATGAGTCCACTATATCTACCTATATGCGGTATTCTTTTGCCGTTCTAAGCAAATTTGCATGTGCCATCTCTAATTTTCAAAATAAACTTCTCTTTTGTGTGTTTGTTTCGCTCGCGGAACGGTAACGGGTGGCTAATATTTTCCATGCTGGATGTGTTATTCTCATGATGAGTGTTTATTCACTTGTCATTGCACGAGAGTAAGGCAAAGGTTTTAGGATGCCCAGTCCCGAAATGCAAAAATGAATTTAATTTATGTTGTCAAATAATGAATTCCTTGGAAAGTTGGTATGGAAGGCACCCGTGGATACAGCTAGCCATGGAAAGTGAAAGAATGGTGGAAAAAGGAATAAACTTTATTTTCTGTTTGGGAACCGCCTATGGCATATCTAGCATGGAAAGTGTTCGGAACTCTGAGTCGTTTTTGTTGGTGGGATGGATACACCTCCCAAAATGTTTTTATCTCTATTTTTTCGCTTTGAGCTCTGGCACCTCTACAAATCCCTACTTCCCTCTGCGAAGGGCCTTTCTTTTACTTTATGCAATTTTTATTTCTGATTTGAGTCTCCATCTTCTCTTATAAAAGCACCAAATAAGAGGCAATATGATCGTACTTAAGTATTGGGTGTAGCTAATGTTCGAGTGTGTTTCATGAATGGATCAATGTTTGAGCATGATGGGCTAGGGCTAACTTATTTTAGCGTTGATATTTTGAAAGACATGGTTGCTTGTAGATATGCTTGAGTATCTAAATTATTATGTCAAAACTAGACTATTGCTTCGAATCACATAAAATTCCAAATGTGACGCCCGGATAATTAAGCTACAGTAACCCTCTACTATTGATGCCATGTCACCACTATTACTGTTACTAAACTCACTCTGATTCCAATCACCTTCAAATTCAAAATTCAACGTCAAGTCAAACGGTAAAACTTTTCAAATATTAAAACTAAAATGTTCGGGTTGTGCCAGATAATCCATACTAAATATTGGTGAAGAAACCACACTTCTTTAAAGTATTAAATTGCACTATAATAAGTAAAACAACGACAAAACTATTATTTAGATGCTCTTAAAATAATAAACAAATACAAACTACTTTATTTAATGTGTCAAAATATTTGTGGCAGTGGCATAGTTACATATCCTAAATTAGGTACAACTTTGGTATTTTACTAAAACTAAAATAAATAGAAACTAAGATAAAACAGAAAAGAAATAAAATAAGTAAAAGGAAAGACAAAAGGCAAATAAAACAATAAATAAAAGGCCCCCTGGCCAACTGGGCCAGACGGCCCAGCTGGCCGACCCACCTGGACCAGATGGCCACCGGGCCAACCAGGCCGGCCCAGCTAGCGCCCCCATAAACCCCAAACCCTAACCCCCGATCCCCACTACCTCCACGATCCCCACCCGCTCTCCCGTCCTACCACACCGCCGCCACCACACGCAAATCACGCGCACACACACACACACACGCACGCATCGTGCCTGGGGGAGGGGCGCCCCTGCTCGATTCCCTCCTCCCACACGGCCGCGCCCGACGCAAGTCGCCGCGCCGCTAACGCCACCGCCAGCCGGGCTCGGCGCCGCCCCTGAGGGACTCCTCTGCGCCCCCCTCCTCTCCCTCGCGCGGTGCCCGCCTGACGCCGCGACCTCGCCTCATCACCGACCCCGACCCCGTCGCACCTCGTCGGCGCCTCGACGCAGGAGCCACGCCCGCGGCCACCTCCGGTGCTCCGGCGCCTGCCTGCTCATCCCCTGTTGCCGCCGCACGAAGGACCACCTCGTCGGAGCTTCCCCTCCCGCTGGATCTGGATCGGCACCCGAGCCGATCCCCGGTGCCAGCACTCGCCACCGCTCCGCCGTCGCCACGCCACCTCGACCTCGTCTCCTCCCCACCTCGCGTCATCCCCAGCCTCCTCCTCACCGGCTCCACCGAGCCTCGCCGCCCCTGTACCCCTGCAACGAACGTGAGCAGGACCCCCCTCCTTCCCTCCCGCCCCGCGATCACCGTCGTACGCTCACGCTTCGCCCCTCGCCGTGGCCATTGCCCGGAACCGCTCTGCCCGCAGCCGCGAAACCCCCCATGCCCTGCGTGCGTCGTCCGGCCCGGCCACTCTGGCAGCGCCGGAGCCGCCGCCCGTTAGCCCGCTGACCGCGCCAGGTCCGCCCCGGCCGCCCCCTTCGCCCGCTAACCACCGCGCCCGCTCGGGCTGTGCCCGACGCCCGCACCCGCTAAGGCCCACTGGCCCTATGACAAGTGGGGCCCAGCCCCAGAATGTCTAAAAAAAGTTTAAAATAAATAATTAGTTAGTTAATTAATTAATTAACTTAATTAATTACTTTTAATTAAACTAATGAAACTTAGTTAACCTAATTAACTAATTAATAAATCATGTTTAGTTAGTCTGAGTCAATGGCGGACGGGACCCACACGTCTGTTGACCCGGTCAACAGATGGTTGACTGATGACATCATGCTGACATCACGCTGACATCATAATTACAATTTATAATTAAACTAATTCTGTTAATATAAAAATGAACTAAAACTTTAAAAATCAATATAAAATAAACCGTAACTCGGATGAAAATACTTTGTACATGAAAGTTGCTCAGAACGACGAGACGAATCCGGATACGCAGCCCGTTCGTTCGCCACACATCCCTAGCATAGCAAGCACGCAACTTTCCCCCTCCGTTTCATCTGCCCAAAAACGCAAAACACCGGGGATACTTTCCCGGATGCCCCCCTTCACCAGTATCACTTACTACCGCGTTAGATCACCCCCGGCACTGCGTATTGCCTTGTTATATTTTGTGATGCTTTGTTTGCTCCGTATTTACTATTTCTTCCCCCTCTTCTCTCCGGTAGAGTACGAGACTGACGCCGCTGCTGGTGCCCTGATCGACTACGTTGTTGACGACTCCTTGCCAAAGCAACCAGGCAAGCCCCCCCCTTGATCACCAAATATCACCTATTCCTTCTCTATACTGCCTGCATTAGAGTAGTGTAGCATGTTACTGCTTTCGGTTAATCCTATTCTGATGCATAGCCTGTCATTGTTGCTACAGTTGTTACTCTTACCTGCTATCCTACTGCTTAGTATAGTATGCTAGTGTTCCATCAGTGGCCCTACACTCTTGTCCGTCTGCCATGCTATACTAATGGGCCGTGATCACTCGGGAGGTGATCACGGGCATATGATATATACTTTATACTGTTACATTACTTATGATACTGTTCGGAGATGGGGGCTGAAGGGGCAGGTGGCTCCATCCCGGTAGAGGTGGGCCTGGGTTCCCGACGGCCCCCGACTGTTACTTTGTGGCGGAGCGACAGGGCAGGTTGAGACCACCTAGGAGAGAGGTGGGCCTGGCCCTGGTCGGCGTTCGCGGTTACTTTAAAATAACACGCTTAACAAGTTCTTGGTATTTGATCTGAGTCTGGCCATTTGGTCTATACGCACTAACCAACTACGCGGGAACAGTTATGGGCACTCGACGTCGTGGTATCAGCCGAAGCCTTCGTGACGTCAGCGACTGAGCGGCGCGCGCCGGATTGGACTGGAACGCCTGCTAGGCTAGGTCTGCTTTCGGCCGCCCTCGCAACATGCAAGTGTGCAATGGGCGATGGGCCCAGACCCGTGCGCCATAGGATTTAGACCGGCGTGCTGACCTCTCTGTTGTGCCTGGGTAGGGCTGCGACGTGTTGATCTTCCGCGGCCGGGCATGACCCAGAAAAGTGTGTCTGGCCAAATAGGATCGAGCGTGTTGGGCTATGTGGTGCACCCCTGCAGGGAAGTTTATCTATTCGAATAGCCGTGTCCCTCGGTAAAAGGACGACCCGGAGTTGTACCTTGACCTTATGACAACTAGAACTGGATACTTAATAAAACACACCCTTCCAAGTGCCAGATATAACCCGGTGATTGCTCTCTAACAGGGCGACGAGGAGGGGATCGCCGGGTAGGATTATGCTATGCGATGCTACTTGGTGAACTTACCATCTACTCTCTTCTACATGCTGCAAGATGGTGGTGGCCAGAAGCGTAGTCTTCGACAAGATTAGCTATCCCCCTCTTATTCTGGCATTCTGTAGTTCAGTCCACCGATATGGCCCCACATATACCCATGCATATGTAGTGTAGCTCCTTGCTTGCGAGTACTTTGGATGAGTACTCACGGTTGCTTTTCTCCCTCTTTTCCCCCTTTCCATTCTACCTGGTTGACGCAACCAGATGCTGGAGCCCAGGAGACAGACGCCACCGTCGACGATGACTCCTACTACACCGGAGGTGCCTACTACTACGTGCAGGCCGCTGACGACGACCAGGAGTAGTTAGGAGGATCCCAGGCAAGAGGCCTGCGCCTCTTTCGATCTGTATCCCAGTTTGTGCTAGCCTTCTTAAGGCAAACTTGTTTAACTTATGTCTGTACTCAGATATTGTTGCTTCCGCTGACTCGTCTATGATCGAGCACTTGTATTCGAGCCCTCGAGGCCCCTGGCTTGTATTATGATGCTTGTATGACTTATTTATGTTTTAGAGTTGTGTTGTGATATCTTCCCGTGAGTCCCTGATCTTGATCGTACACATTTGCGTGCATGATTAGTGTACGATTGAATCGGGGGCGTCACACCAAATGTCCATGCTACAAAGAAAACAATATGATATCACATGATAAACAACACTCCACATCAAAAATTCTGTTTTTATCACTTACCTACTCGAGGACGAGGAGGAGTTAAGCTTGGGGATGCTGATACGTCTCCAACATATCTATAATTTTTGATTGTTCCATGCTGTTTTATTATCAATCTTCGATGTGTTATAATCATTTTATATCATTTTTTGGTACTAACCTATTGACATAGTGCCAAGTGCCAGTTGCTATTTTTTTCATGTTTTTTACATCGCAGGAAATCAATATCAGACGTAGTCCAAATGCCATGAAACTCCATGATGATTTTTTATGGGCCAGAAGGAACACATTGGGCCCTGGTTGCACCTGGGGGGGAGTCCCGAGGAGGGGACAAACCACCAGAGCACGCCAGGAGGCTCAGGCGCGCCCTGGTGGGTTGTGCCCACCTCGGGTGCCCCCCGGACCGCCTCTTTGCTCTATAAATACCCCAAAAATCCAGAAACCCTAGGGGAGTCGACGAAATATTCATCCAGCCGCCGCAGAGTCCAGAACCACCAGATCCAATCTAGACACCATCTCGGATGGGGTTCACCACCTCCATTGGTGCCCCTCCGATGATGCGTGAGTAGTTCTTTGTAGACATTCGGGTCCGTAGTTTGTAGCTAGATGGCTCTCTCTCTCTCGCTGAATTCTCAATACAATGGTCTCTTGGAGATACATATGATGTAACTCTTTTTGTGATGTGTTTGTTGGGATCTGATGAACTTCGAGTTTATGATCAGTTATATCTTTTTATATCCATGAAAGTTATTTGAGTTTCTTTGATCTCTTATATGCATGATCTCTTATAGCCTCGTATTTCTTCTTCGATATTTGGGTTTTGTTTGGCCAACTTGATCTATTTATCTTGCAATGGGAAGAGGTGCCCGGTAGTGGGTTCGATCTTACGGTGCATGATCCCAGTGACAGAAAGGGAAACAACATGTATGTATCGTTGCTACTAAGGATAAAAAGATGGGATCTATATCTATGCAATAGATAAACGGATCTTGTCTACATCATGTCATTAGTCTTATTGCATTACTTCATTTTTCCATGAACTTTATACACTAGATGCATGCTGGATAGCGGTCGATGTGTGGAGTAATAGTAGTAGATGCAGGCAGGAGTCGGTCTACTAATCTTGGACGTGATGTCTAAGTAATGATCATTGCCTGGATATCATCATAATTATTTGAGGTTCTATCAATTTCCCAACAGTAATTTGTTTACCCACCGTTTGCTATCTTTCTCGAGAGAAGCCACTAGTGAAACCTACGGCCCCCGGGTCTTCTTCCTCATATATTTGCTTGCGATCTACTTTTCCTTTGCATTTTTATTCAGATCTATTAAACCAAAAATACAAAAATACTTTGCTGCACTTTATTTTATTTGCGATCTATTATTTCAATCTATTACCAATTTCTGGCATCGTTACCCGAAAGCGATTGACAACCCCTTTAACACGTTGGGTTGTGAGGTGTTGTTATTTGTGTGCAGGTGCTGTTTACATTGTGTTGCTTGGTTCTCCTACTGGTTCGATAACCTTGATTTCTTCACTGAGGGAAATACCTACCGTCTCTGTGCTGCATCATCCCTTCCTCTTTGGGGAAATACCGACGTAGTCCTAGCAGACAGGAGCTTTTCTGGCGCTATAGTCAGAGAGCAATCACATTGGTGCATCGATCGACGACAGAGAGGTTTCGGCGCACCCCTACCTGGCGCGCCAAATGTCGGATTTCGGGTTCCGCACACCCTAGTGAGGTTCGAACTCTGGGGTGCACATGAAGAACACTCTCTCCCCAGCGCGCTCGCTCAACAATCCCATGGCCTAGCTCGACGAACCCAAGGAACGAGAGACACGGGGGTTTGTACTGGTTCGGGCCACCCTGCGGTGTAATACCCTACTCCAATGTGTGGTGGATTGCCTCGAGGGGCTGAAGATGAACTAGTACAGTGGATGAACAGCCTCAGGAGGTGAGGTGTTCTTGAGCTCGATGAGCTGGTGAGTGTGAGGACGATCTGAATGATCAGTTCCTCGCTACGGTGGAAGACTGATTGATCGATCCCCTTCTATGGTGGTGGCTAGGTCCTATTTATAGTGGCCTTGGTCCTCTTCGCAAATATAGGCGGGAAGGGATCCCACAACGACCAAATTTGAAGGGGGCAACTAGTACAAGCTATCCTGACAAAAGTAGTCTTCGCCTGCCAAAGGCTCTGGTGGTGACGCTGCCCCGGGCTCCACGATGACCTCCGTCCTGCTGTCCTAGCGGTCCTTGGTCTTGTTGCACCGATATGGAAACCTTTGCCTGATTCCTCGGGACTCCGAGCCTGCGCTTGCCTCCTTAGCACCAAAGGGGAAACTAGTACACTGCGCCCGCTGGCGCCCGCCTGGCCTTGGTCATCATGGCTCACGTCACGTGAACCTCACGAGGTGCACCTTGCATAGATATCTCCGCTCCTTGGGAGCCAGACTAGTGAGGCTGCCCCCAGGGAGGTCTTGCCGTCGTCCGCCTCGCGAGGCTTGGCCCTTTGCGAGGGTCTTGAGCTGTTGTTGTCGATGCTGGGCCGTACCAGGCCGTTGATGGAGCCACGTCATGGGCCGCAGGCAGGCAAGTTTGGGTACCCCCGTTCCCAGGACGCCGACATTTACGGATCATAACACATAGTAGGTGCATATAACTTGCAAGATCGGATCTAGAACATGGATATAATGGTGAAAACATAAAAGGTTCAGATCTGACTTCATGACACTCGGGCCCTAGTGACAAGCATTAAGCATAGCCAAGTCATAGCAACATCAATCTCAGAACATAGTGGATAGTAGGAATCAAGCCCTAACAAAACTAACTCGATTACATGATGAATCTCATCCAACTCCTCACCGACCAGCGAGCCTATGAATGAATTACACCCGGTGGGGAGCATCATGGAATTGGCGATGAAGGAGGGTTGGTGATGACGAAGATCGAAGATTCCCCTCTCTGGAGCCCCAAACGGACTCCAGATCTGGCCTCCCATGAAGAACAGGAGGCAGCGGTGGCTCCGTCTCGTGAAATGCGACAATTCTTCCTCCTTGATTTTTTCCTCCGAAAATAGGATTTTATAGCGTCGGAGTTAGGGTCTGCGAGGCCACCAGGTGGGCACAACCCACCTGGGCACGCCTGGAGGGGGTGGCGCGCCCTGGTGGGTTGTGCTCAACCAGGGCCCCCCCTCCGGTGGTTCTTGGCTCCAGTATTTTTATTTTATTATAAAATAATTCTCCAAAAAGGTTCGTTCCAATCTGGGAACTTTTATTTTTGCACAAAAAAACAACACCATGGTAGTTCTCCTGAAAGCAGCGTCAGTCCGGGTTAGTTTCATTCAAATCATGCAAATTTGAGTCCAAAACAAGAGCAAAAGCGTTAAGAAAAGTAGATATGACGGAGACGTATCAACTCCCCCAAGCTTGAACCTTTGCTTGTCATCAAGCAATTCAATTGATAAATTGAAGGTGAAAAGGAAAAACTTTTACGATCTCTTTTGCACTTGTTTACAAAAATAAGCTTAAGTAGCACCCAGGTTTTTAGCAAAGATCATGACTAACCATGTCAACAATAACTCCTAAAAATTATATTAACTCGCATCAATAGCATAAGCAACTAGAGAGCATTATTACGATATCTCAAATGGAAACACTTCGTCAAAACAACCATGATATGAAATGATAATAGTGGTATCTCGCTAGCCCTTTCTGAGACCGCAAAACATAAATGCGGAGCACTGATATGTCTCCAACATATCTATAATTTTTTATTGTTCCATGCTATTATTTTATCTATTTTGGATGTTTAATGGGCTTTAATATGCTCTTTTATATTATTTTTGGGACTAACCTATTAACCGAAGGCCTAGTGCCAGTTTCTGTTTTTTTGCCTATTTCAGTGTTTCCCAGAAAAGGAATATCAAATGGAATCCAAATGGAATGAAACATTCGCGATGATATTTCTTGGACCGAAAGCAAACCAGAAGAGTTGGAGATGAAGTCGGAGACGCAACGAGGCGGCCATGAGGGAGGAGGGCGCGCCCAGGGGGGTAGGCGCGCCCCCACCCACGTGGGCCCCTAGTAGCTCCACCGACGTACTTCTTTCGCCTATATATACTCTTATACCCTAAAAACAGGGGGAGCCACGAAACCACTTTTCCACCACCGCAACCTTCTGTACCCGTGAGATCCCATCTTGGGGCCTTTTCCGGCGATCTGCCGGAGGGGGAATCGATCACGGAGGGCTTCTACATCAACACCATAGCCTCTCCGATGAAGCGTGAGTAGTTTACCACAGACCTTTGGGTCCATAGTTATTAGCTAGATGGCTTCTTCTCTCTCTTTGGTTCTCAATACAAAGTTCTCCTCGATGTTCTTGGAGATCTATTCGATGTAATACTTTTTGCGGTGTGTTTGCTGAGATCCAATGAATTGTGGATTTATGATCAAGATTATCTATGAATAATATTTGGTTCTTCTCTGAATTATTATATGCATGATTTGATATCATTGCAAGTCTCTTCGAATTATCGGTTTAGTTTGGCCTACTAGATTGATCTTTCTTGCAATGGGAGAAGTGCTTAGCTTTGGGTTCAATCTTGCGGTGTCCTTTCCCAGTGACAGTAGGGGGCAGCAAGGCACGTATTGTATTGTTGCCATCAAGGATAAAAAGATGGGGTTTATATCATATTGCTTGAGTTTATCCCTCTACATCATGTCATCTTGCTTAATTCGTTACTCTGTTCTTATGAACTTAATACTCTAGATGCTTGCTGGATAGCGGTCGATGTGTGGAGTAATAGTAGTAGATGCAGAATCATTTCGGTCTACTTGACACGGACGTGATGCCTATATTCATGATCATTGCCTAGATATTCTCATAACTATGCGCTTTTCTGTCAATTGCTTGGCAGTAATGTTCACCCACCGTAATATATGCTATCATGAGAGAAGCCACTAGTGAAACCTATGGCCCCCGGGTCTATTTTACATCATATTAGTTTCCCATCAACTTGCCAATTTCTGTCGCCGTTTATTTTGCAATCTTTACTTTCCAATCCATACAACAAAAATACCAAAAGTATTTACTTTACTATCTTTATTAGATTTCACTTTTGCGAGTGACCGTGGAGAGATTGACAACCCCTTTATCACGTTGGTTGCAAGGTTCCTGATTGTTTGTGCAGGTACTAGGTGACTTGCGTGTAATCTCCTACTGGATTGATACCTTGGTTCTCAAAAACTGAGGGAAATACTTACGCTACTTTGCTGCATCACCCTTTCCTCTTCAAGGGAAAAACAACGCATGCTCAAGAGGTAGCAAGAAGGATTTCTAGTGCCGTTGCCGGGGAGATCTACGCTCAAGTCAAGACATACCAAGTACCCATCACAAACTCTTCTCCCTCGCATTACATTATTTGCCATTCGCCTCTCGTTTTCCTCTCCCCCACTTCTCTAACGATTTTCGAAAACCCCTTGCCTTTTCTTCGCCTCTTTTCCGTTCGCCTTTTTTTGCTTGCTTCTTGTGTCATTGGGTGTTTGTGTGCCTGTTTGCTCTGATGGCTTTACCAAAAAGCGTTGATCCTCACCTTAGAAGGTTGGAAGAAATTGAAAACAACGTTACAAGCTTTATGTCTTTGTAGTTTGAGCATAATAATTTCTTCAGAAACAAGCTTAAAGAACAAAAAAGTTTTATGCAGTACATGAATAAAGAGCTCGATGATATGTCTAAGGAATTTTATGGTTTGAAATCTCAGTTTGCTCATCTTGAAAATTTAGTAGGCCAAATTTCGGATAAGTAGGCCACCTTAGTTAATAAGATGGCCGCTAAACCGGAGGATCTAGAGGATAATAAAGATGAAGATCTAAAAGTGATTGATGTGACTCCTATTAAATCTTTGTTTTCCAATATGAATCTTGATAAAGAAGGGACTGGAGATGAGTCAACTTTAGTTAAAAGGCGTCCCAATGATTCGGAGTTTTTAGATCTTGATACTAAAATTAATAAAGGTGGGATTGAAGAGGTAAAAACTTTACATAGCAATGAACCCACTATTTTGGATTTCAAGGAATTTAATTATGATAATTGCTCTTTGATAGATTGTATTTCCTTGTTTAAATCCGTGTTGAATTCTCATCATGCTTATAATCAGAATAAAGCTTTTACTAAACATATCCTTGATGCTTTAATGCAATCTTATGAAGAAAAGCTTGAACTATAAGTTTCTATCCCTTGAAAACTTTATGATGAGTGGGAACCTAGTATTAAAATTAAGCTTAAAGATCATGAATGCTATGCTTTATGTGATTTGGGTGCTAGTGTTTCCACGATTCCAAAAACTTTGTGTGATGTGTTAGGTTTCCATGAATTTGATGATTGTTCTTTAAATGTGCATCTTGTGGATTCCACCATTAAGAAACCTATGGCAAGGATTAATGATGTTCTTATTGTTGCAAATAGGAATTATGTGCCCGTAGATTTCATTGTTCTTGATATAGATTGCAATCCTACATGTCCTATTATTCTTGGTAGACCTTTCCTTAGAACGATTGGTGCAATTATTGACATGAAAGAAAGAAATATTAGATTCTGATTTCCGTTAATGAAAGGCATGGAACACTTTCCTAGAAATAAAATTAAATTGCCTTATGAATCAATTATGAGAGCCACTTATGGATTGCATACCGAAGATGACAATACCTAGATCTATTCATGCTTTATGCCTAGCTAGGGGCGTTAAACGATAGCAGTTGTTGGGAGGCAACCCAATTTTATTTTTGTTCTTTGCTTTTTATTCATGTTTAGTAATAAATAATTCATCTAGCCTCTGTTTAGATGTGGTTTTATGTTTTAATTAGTGTTTGTGCCTAGTAGAACCTTTGGGAAGACATGGATGAAGTCTTTGCAATCTTGCTGTAAAAAACAGAAACTTTTGTGCTCACGAGATTAGATGCCATTTTTCACTGGAGAGTGCTTTTAGCTTGATTCTTTTTGCATATGATTAACAGAAACATTTCTCACGTCCACCAATTTATTTCAGAATTTTTGGAGTTCCAGAAGTATTCGTTTGATACAGATTTCTACATACTGTTCTGTTTTTGACGTATTCTGTTTTTCGTGTGTTGTTTGCTTATTTTGATGAATCTATGAGTAGTATCGGGGGGTATGAACCATAGATAAGTTGGAATAAAGTAGATTTAACATCAATATAAATGAAGAATAAGTTCATTACAGTACCTTAAAGTGGTGGTTTATTTTCTTATACTAACGGAGCTCATGAGATTTTTTGTTTAAGTTTTGTGTTGTGAAGTTTTCAAGTTCTGAGTAAAGATTTGATGGATTTTGGAATAAGGAGTGGCAAGAGCCTAAGCTTGGGGATGCCCAAGGCACCCCAAGTAAAATTCAAGGACAACCAAAAGCCTAAGCTTGGGGATGCCCCGGAAGGCATCCCCTCTTTCGTCTTCGTCTATCGATAACTTTACTTGAGGCTATATTTTTATTCACCACATGATATGTGTTTTGCTTGGAGCGTCTTGTATGATTCGAGTCTTTGCTTTTTAGTTTACCACAATCATACTTGCTGTACACACCTTTTGGATAGGCACGCATGAATCGGAATTTATTAGAATACTCTATGTGCTTCACTTATATCTTTTGAGCTAGATAATTTTGCTCTAGTGCTTCACTTATATCTTTTTAGAGCATGGTGGTGGTTTTATTTTATAGAAATTATTAATATCTCATGCTTCACTTATATTATTTTGAGAGTCTTTTAGAACAGCATGGTAATTTGCTTTGGCTATAAAATTAGTCCTAATATGATGAGCATCCAAGATGGGTATAATAAAAACTATCATATAAAGTGCATTGAATACTATGAGAAGTTTGATTCATTATGATTGTTTTGAGATATGAAGATGGTGATATTAGAGTCATGCTAGTTGAGTAGTTGTGAATTTTAGAGATACTTGTGTTAAAGTTTGTGATTCCCGTAGCATGCACGTATGGTGAACCGTTATCTGATGAAGTCGGAGCATGATTTATTTATCGATTGTCTTCCTTATGAGTGGCGGTCGGGGACGACCGATTGTCTTTTCCTACCAATCTATCCCCCTAGGAGCATGCGCGTAGTACTTTGTTTCAATAACTAATAGATTTTTGCAATAAGTATGTGAGTTCTTTATGACTAATGTTGAGTCCATGGATTATACGCACTCTCACCCTTCCACCATTGCTAGCCTCTCTAATACTGCGCACCTTTCGCTGGTATCATACACCCACCATATACCTTCCTCAAAACATCCACCATACCTACCTATTATGGCATTTCCATAGCCATTCCGAGATATATTGCCATGCAACTTTCCACCGTTTATTACACTCCATCATTGTCATATTGCTTTGCATGATCATGTAGTTGACATCGTATTTGTGGCAAAGCCACCGTTCATAATTTTCATACATGTCACTCTTGAATCATTGCACATCCCGGTACACCGCCGGAGGCATTCACATAGAGTCATATTTTGTTCTAAGTATTGAGTTGTAATTCTTGAGTTGTAAGTAAATAAAAGTGTGATGATCATCATTATTAGAGCATTGTCCCAATGAGGAAAGGATGATGGAAACTATGATTCCCCCAGAAGTCGGGATGAGACTCCGGACGAAAAAAATAAAAAGAGGCCATAAAAAAAGAGAGAAAGGCCCAAATAAAAATAATGAGAGAAAAAGAGATAAGGGACAATGTTACTAACCTTTTACCACACTTGTGCTTCAAAATAGCACCATGATCTTCATGATAGAGAGTCTCCTATGTTGTCACTTTCATATACTAGTGGGAATTTTACATTATAGAACTTGGCTTGTATATTCCAATGATGGGCTTCCTCAAATTGCCCTAGGTCTTCGTGAGCAAGCAAGTTGGATGCACACCCACTTAGTTTCTTTTGTTGAGCTTTCATACACTTATAGCTCTAGTGCATCCGTTGCATGGCAATCCCTACTCACTCACATTAATATCTATTGATGGGCATGTCCATAGCCCGTTGATACGCCTAGTTGATGTGAGAGTATCTTCTCCTTTTTGTCCTCTCCACAACCACCATTCTATTCCACCTATAGCGCTATGTCCATGGCTCACGCTCATGTATTGCGTGAAGATTGAAAAAGTTTGAGAACATCAAAAGTATGACACAATTGCTTGGCTTGTCATCGGGGTTGTGCATGATTAAATACTTTGTGTGATGAAGATAGAGCATAGCCAGACTATATGATTTTGTAGGGATAACTTTCTTTGGCCATGTTATTTTGAGAAGACATGATTGCTTTATTAGTATACTTGAAGTATTATTGTTTTTATGTCAATATTAAACTTTTATTTTGAATCTTATGGATCTGAACATTCATGCCACATTAAAGAGAATTACATTGAAA
This sequence comes from Triticum aestivum, assembly GCF_018294505.1. Taxonomy (NCBI): domain Eukaryota; kingdom Viridiplantae; phylum Streptophyta; class Magnoliopsida; order Poales; family Poaceae; genus Triticum; species Triticum aestivum. The sequence continues at coordinate 469,399,247 of NC_057805.1, read as the reverse complement.
ATTATGTTAGGTAGCATTCCAAATCAAAAATTCTGTTTTTATCATTTACCTACTCGACGACGAGCAGGAATTAAGCTTGGGGATGCTTGATACGTCTCCAACGTATCTATAATTTTTGATTGTTCCATGCTATTATATTATCTGTTTTGGACGTTTAATGGGCTTTAATATGCTCTTTTCTATTATTTTTGGGACTAACCTACTAACCGAAGGCCCAGTGCCAGTTTCTGTTTTTTTGCCTATTTCAGTGTTTCGCAGAAAAGGAATATCAAACGGAATCCAAACGGAATGAAACCTTCGCGATGATCTTTCTTGGACCGAAAGCAAACCAGAAGACTTGGAGATGAAGTCGGAGACGCAATGAGGCGGCCACGAGGTAGGAGGGCGCGCCCAGGGGGATAGGCGCGCCCCCCACCCTCGTGGGCCCCTCGTAGCTCCACCGACATACTTCTTTCGCCTATATATACTCTTATACCATAAAAACATCAGGGGGAGCCACGAAACCACTTTTCCACCGCCGCAACCTTCTGTACCCGTGAGATCCCATCCTGGGGCCTTTTCCGGCGATCTGCCGGAGGGGGAATCGATAACGGAGGGCTTCTTAATCAACACCATAGCCTCTCTGATGAAGCGTGAGTAGTTTACCACAGACCGTCGGGTCCATAGTTATTAGCTAGATGGCTTCTTCTCTCTCTTTGGTTCTTAATACAAAGTTCTCCTCGATGTTCTTGGAGATCTATTCGATGTAATACTTTTTGCGGTGTGTTTGTCGAGATCCGATGAATTGTGGATTTATGATCAAGATTATCCATGAATAATATTTGGTTCTTCTCTGAATTCTTATATGCATGATTTGATATCATTGCAAGTCTCTTCGAATTATCAATTTAGTTTGGCCTACTAGATTGATCTTTCTTGCAATGGGAGAAGTGCTTAGCTTTGGGTTCAATCTTGTGGTGTCCTTTCCCAGTGACAGTAGGGGCAGCAAGGCACGTATTGTATTGTTGCCATCAAGGATAAAAAGATGGGGTTTATATCATATTGCTTGAGTTTATCCCTCTACATCATGTCATCTTGCTTAATGCGTTACTCTGTTCTTATGAACTTAATACTCTAGCTGCATGTTGGATAGCGGTCGATGTGTGGAGTAATAGTAGTAGATGCAGAATCGTTTCGGTCTACTTGACACGGGCGTGATGCCTATATTCATGATCATTGCCTAGATATTCCCATAACTATGCGCTTTCCTATCAGTTGCTCGGCAATAATTTGTTCACCCACCGTAATATATGCTATCATGAGAGAAGCCACTAGTGAAACCTATGGCCCCCGGGTCTATTTTACATCATATTAATTTCCCGGCAACTTGCCAATTTCTGTCGCTGTTTATTTTGCAATCTTTACTTTCCAATCTATACAACAAAAATACAAAAATATTTACTTTACTATCTTTATTAGATCTCACTTTTGCGAGTGACCATGAAGGGATTGACAACCCCTTTATCGCGTTGGTTGCAAGGTTCTTGATTGTTTGTGCAGGTACTAGGTGACTTGCGTAATCTCCTACTGGATTGATACCTTGGTTCTCAAAAACTAAGGAAATACTTACGCTATTTTGCAGCATCACCCTTTCCTCTTCAAGGGAAAACCAACGCATGCTCAAGAGGTAGCAAGCACCTCCAAAGTTCAAGCAGGGACTAAACATTGTAATTCATGGTAGGAAAGATCCAGTCATGATGCATTCAACAATAACTACACACAATGCATGAGGGTGACAATAGTGCTCTCAGATCTGGCTCTTGTTTGAGAAGGTGATGACACAACATAAAATTAAATAGATAGTCCCTTCGTAGAGGGAAGCATGGATTTGCAGAGGTGCCAGAGCTCAAAGTTTTAAAAACAGAGATAAATGAAATTTTGGGAAATGCACCCTTCCTGTTTACTTCACGACCAAAGGTTATCAATAGCTTCCATGCTAAACACATTAGTGGTGGTTCCCAAGCGATAAAAGTAAAGGTTTACTCCCCCTCCACCAACAAACACACTCCACGACTAGCCGAATCCACGGGTACCGTCCATACCAACAATAATCCTGGGGGAGTTTTGTTTAATTATTTGCAATTTTTTATTTCGGGACTGGGAATCCCTATTACCGCCCCTCTCGTGCAAGGACGAGCTAGTGAATAAACACTCATCATGAGAATCACCCGCTTAGCATGGAAGATACCGACTACCCCCTGTCGATCTATGAACAATCCAGACACACAAAAACAGATGTTTATTTGAAATTTAGAGGTGGCACATGCAAATTTACTTAGAACGGCAGGGTAATACCGCATATAGGTAGATATGGTGGACTCATCTGGAATAACTTTGGGTTTTAGGATTTTGATGCACAAGCAATATTTTCGCTTAGTACAGGCGAAGGCTAGCAAATAGGTTGAGAAGCGGCCAGCTAGAGAGTGAAAACGGTCATGAACATGCATTATGCATAATAAACGTTGAATACTAGCATGAGTAGGATATGAACACCATGAACATAAATATCATCGAGGCTATGTTGGTTTTGATGCAACTGCATGCATGAACATGCGCCAAGTCAAGCCACTTGAAACATTCATAGGAGGATACCATATCATCATACTACATCACAATCATTTTAATCCATGTTGACATCCAGGATAAATCATTATCCACTCCTAGCTACGTAAGCATGGCATGAGAAACCACTACTGCAGGATGCTGCTAACGCGACACTACGATCAGAGACCCTTCAACGAAACTGTGTGCGATGCCATAATCGCAAATGGTGGTGTAAAACAACCGTCAAAAAAGGTGCAAAACGTTTGCGATGGCGGAGCCATCAAACACAGTTCATATTTTAGTTGCGTGTGCGATGCAGGGCATATGGTTCAATTCAATTAACTATTTGCGATGAGGCAACACAAAAGAAACAGGCAGCCAGATGGAGGTGTGTGTGATATACAACATACGGTTCACTCGGATGAACTGTTTGTGATTAGGCAACACAAAAGAAACGGTCAGCCAGATCAAGGTGTGTGCGATATACGGCATGCGGTTCACTCGGATGAACTGTTTGCGTTGAGACATCAGAACAGAAACGGTTCAACTTAACAAGATGTGTGTGATACGCGGCAAACAGGTCTGTAATCAGAAATGTGTGTGAAGACCGATAATAACACAGACGTGGCTGCTAATAAGACGTGTGTGTTGTGCGATGGGATTGCATACAGAACAACATATATATATATATATATATATATATATATATATAGACACACACTTATAAGGACATGCTTGCATAACCAAATTAAACATCCACTTACATAGGTGACTACTACAACCATGGCATTTGCACACACCAAAGTAAACTATTACATGCATAATTACATAGGTGGCTACTACACACATGACATTTCCACACACCAATAAAGTAAACTATATATTACATGCATGATTAACTAGCATAAACGATCATCTGATCATCATCTACTTCTTGTGATGCTTGCTCTGCTTGTGGCTCGATCCGGGCTCATCGATTTGGGTAACGAGGCACTTCCTCATGTCAACGATCCGCATGTGCATCTCGTAGCATGTGTACACACTCTTGGCCGCGGACCTGAGGTGAGGTTCACCCAGTTGCCGCATCCAGGCCCTGTGCCAGGATAGGGGACTTGTTCTCTGGGCATCCTGCTTCATCTTTTTGTAGTAGGGGTCGATGATGGCCGAGGCGAGTTCGACCAGGGAGTCCTTCGTGCTGCCCCAGACCCTGTAGTGGTCATGGATTTCGACAAGGTTCTTGTAGGCCAAGCCCGTTACACCGAGCACGTTTACATCGTCGGTGGTTTCCACCGTGGCGAACTTGTAGTCGGTGCTGTTGACAAACATGTTGAAACGGTCGCAAGGCTCTGTGGCCATGCAGTAGTGGTAGATGAGGACATGATGGCGCACGCACAACTGGGCGACGACAACCTTCTCATCTATGCCGGGACGACCGGCAGTGTACTGGAGGTCGATGCCGACGACCTTGTACTTGTCTCGAGCAAGCAACTGCTCAACGCTGTTGACGTAGTCGTCCACCACGGCCGGGTCGATGGTGTACACCACCGAGAGATCTGTCTCCCTCGCGTGGGTCTCCATTCTATGCTCGCCGAACTCCATTGGAGCGCCGCTGGACATCCCCTCTCTATGTGTCGTCATGGGTGTGCTTGTTGTGCTGTGGGGCGCGATCGAAAGGTTGAAGAGACTAAGGTTATAATGGCCGCAGGAATTAAAGGGGAATCCAGATGGCCAGGAATATTGGCAGGCCCTGATGGCAGTTCTAATTTGCAGCGCGTAACTCCATCATGCCGCACGTAACTGCATCGCGTGGCAATGCGCGCGGTGCAACCGCATGCATATGGGGCCCCCGACATGATCGTGCGCACGCCCAACCGCTGCAGAGCGCGCGGAGGGATGCGAGCAGAGCGCTGCGCGGTAGCCTCAACGACGAGCAACCATATATATGTGTATATATATATATATATGCATATAGAAGTTGAACGCGCAAGGAAAAGCTGTCCACAGGCCAAGCGCGCCGACGGACGCGAGCAGAGCGCGCCAACGGACGCGAGCAGAGTGCGCCGCGACACCTAACGGCGAGCACAACGCGCCGTGGCGCCTAACGGCGAGCACAGCGCACTGCGGCGCCTAACGACGATCAGAGCTTGCCGAGGGACGCGAGTAGAGGCCGGCACAGTGATACGTGGCAAATAAGACGAACTATGCGAGCGATGTCAGAGACATCAAGCACGAATCAAGTTAGAGTTGCGTGTGTGATACGTGGCATACAGTTGATCCATCCGAGCTGGTTGTGATGGAATAAGTCGTGTGTGTTGCGGGCAAACGCTTGCTGGTATATAACCTTAAATTTAATCAAAAAAGTGTTAATGCATGTTACAAAAATTGTATAGCTGGAAACTATGTTCAAATATGACTCCAGCGATATAATCTTTGGCGACATGCATTCTATTTTATAAGTTAAATCCTACTTATAAACCAGGACGGGGGTATAGTAGGTAATTAAATCACAAACAATTTTTTTGTATTAACCGTATGTGTACGTGTCCTTTCGTCCTCCTCTCGCACGTCTTGTTACCCCGCTGCCGCAGACGGCTTACAACGCAAGCTTGCGCAGCGCGCGGGGCGTTCTTTTGGCCAAACGGTGGCTCGAAGTGGCGCCAATGAATCGTCGGTGAGCCCGTTCCTGCGCAACCTCGCAGGTTCCCGCGCAAGCTTCCCGCCCGACTTGGTGAAATCCCCCAAAATCCCAATGCTTACCGGCCTGCTATAAAAACCCTCACGGTCGGCGAGTCCTGCATCGCATTTTCCCCTCCCTCCCTGTAGCTTATATCGTGTGCTTCTCCCACAATCGCCAATGGCACCGGTCCGTCGTCGTCGCTCAGCCACTCCGACATCATCAGAGGACAGCTCCAGCTGGGAGGCTACACCGCGGCAGCGACGCAATCCCCGGCGTAGCGTAGTGCACGTGGCGTCCTTGTTGGGTGTGCGCGGAACACCCACCACACGCTCCGCCGCCGCTGACCGTCGGCAGCTGTTGCCGGCCGCCGTTGCCGCCACACCACCGCGTAAGCCAGGGCCATCTTCTGCTCCGCTGCCGCGGACCGAAGGTGGGAGGTGGCCGTCATGGCCGCCACCCCACTGCCGGCCACCGTGGCCATCACCCGCTCCGCCGTCACGGCTCGAAGGCGGGAGGTGGCCGTCGTGGCCGCCACCCCACTGCCGGCCACCGTGGCCATCACCCGCTCCGCCACCATGGCCCGAAGGCGGGAGGTGGTGGTCGTGGCCGCCACCCCATCATCAGCTGTCGTGGCCGCCAGCCCACCGTCGACCGCCGGGATCATCACCCGCTCTGCCACCGCCGCCTGAAGGAGGGAGGCGGAGGTGGAGGCCCGCACGTGCGTCAGCGACCTTGCGCGCTACATTGAGTTCTTGCGGGAGGAGGAGGAGCGCCTCGTCGAGCACGCAAAGAGCCTTAACACAGCCATGGCCGCAGCACATGCCGACGCAGAGGCGAGGAATCAGGAGATCTACGAGCTGTCCGGCCGCTTCGAGAGGGATCGTCTGGAGCGGTTGTGGGCGTTCGAGCTGGCGAGCATCGCTGAACATGCAGCAGCGGCAGGCACCGTATTGCATTTCTCCAGCTCGCCAGTAGGCTCCTCCTCCTCTGCCTCTTACTGAGGGCGCTCGGCAGAGGAGGCTACTGGAAGTAGCACAAAGCCCCTTCATGGTAGTAGTAGTATTTAGGGGCTATTTTGTTCAGTTCATCTGACTATAGATGTGTGGTCGAACTGTACAACGTACTTAAAATTAGCTAGTATATATAGTTGAACTAGCTATTTCAGTACGTAGTTGGCAACAATTGGGGAAAAGTTTGGTCGGTTCAGCTGTCGAGTTAAACTGTTTGTATAAATTAAGAACGACTGTTTAATCTATGAATGAAATCTATGCTTAATTACTGAATTTTAGTTGCAAAAATTAGATAGTGCTAGTGATTTCTAGCTGCATATTTTGACAAATCGCATTGTTAGAAGGATTGACAAATGGCAACATTACTAGATCAACAAATGTAAATCTTTCCAGTTTGACAAATGGCAACATACCAATATGACAGATGCAAATCTTACCAAATTGTTTGTACGTGATTGCACACGGGTCATCCAAAACAACCATTTGCGTTGAAGGGATGCACAAATCCTACGCTGCGGATTTTCCCTCGACTTAAGGGGGAAGACCATAGCTCTCATTTTGCATACGGGTGTTCTATCTAAAACATTTGCGATCAAGAGCTGCAGAAATCCTGCTCGGCATATTTTCTCTTGGCTTCCTGGGGAAGCTGTCATTTGCGATGAGTATTTTATATTTAAAAACCGTATTAAACTGCGGCTTGGGCGCCATTAATGTAGAGGATGCGAGCAAGGCGGGCGGCCATGGAAGTCAAAAGGCTCGCTTCCCGGTGAGTCTGTGCGGCGTACAGCTCGCACGCTTTCCGTTGAGCCTCCGCATTGGAGTACAACTCGCACACCTTCCGTTTAGTCGAGCACTCAAGCACCTGTCCGTACGGAACCTCCTAGCCATTAAAAGAGTGAGGCGCAGCGTCACGTCAATGGTTAACAGAACGCACACAATTTAAATTATACAAAACATTTGAGATGTTACACTGGCAGCTATTTGTTTCAAAATGCCTTTGTTGGCTGTTATTCGAGTGCGCCTTCTCTCAAAATGGACACGAAAAATACCACAACATGTCAGGTGCCATTCCATTATAGCATGCCAAGTTTCATGAATTTCAGATGAGTTTTGGATTTACTAGAATTTAAAAACAAAGTATCTCGATGTTTTGCCGGCAATTAACAGTGCCCTGGTATTTGAAATTCATTCCCATTTCTTGCATGGGACCTAAGCATGCCCCGAAGGACACAGATTTGATTTTTCAACCAATTTATATGCACTAGAGCTTGTGCATGTAGTTCAAATTTGAATTATGCACATGAAATGCCTAGAAACCCCAGTTAATGTATAAAAATGTCCAAACGAACCCCGAAAAATTCCAAAAGTAAACACAACACTCCTGTTGTTCTATGTTGACGCTAGAATTTTTTTGAAAGCAATAAGAGGCAACGGATATCGTCTCGTCCCTAAAGGTGGCACGTTCCCTACCGAAACCATCATGCTTGTTGTGAGAAGCTAAGGTTTGTGAGGAGCTTATACCCAACCCTGCACCAAATGGGACAAATTTTTTTACCATGGCATGTTTATGCTCCTCCATGATAGCGTGCCAAGTTTCATGAATTTCAGATGACTTTTGGATTTACTAGAATTTAAAAGCAAGGTATCTCAATGTTTGCGGCCGAGTGACGGTGGCAGGGTGTTTGAAATTCATTCCCAATTCTTGCATGGGACCTAAGCATGCCCCGAAGGACACGTATTTGATTTTCAAGCAATTTATATGTACTGGAGAATGTGCATGTAGTTCAAATTTGAATTATGCACATAAAATGCCTGGAAACCCCAGTTAATGTATAAAAATGTCCAAACGAACCCCGAAAAATTCCAAAATTGAACACAACACTCCTGTTGTTCTATGTTGACACTCGAATTTTTTTGAAAGCAATAAGAGGCAACGGATATCATTTCGTCCCCAAAGGTGGCACGTTCCCTATCGAAACCATCACGCTTGTTGTGAGAAGCTCTGGTTTGTGAGAAGCTTATACCCAAACCTGCCCCAAATGGGACAAAAATTTACCACGTCATGTTGATGCCGCTCCATGATAGCATGCCAAGTTTCATGAATTTCAGACGACTTTTGGATTTACTAGAATTTAAAAGCCAGGTATCTCAATGTTTGCGGCCGAGTGACGGTGGCAGGGTGTTTGAAATTCATTCCCATTTCTTGCATGGGACCTAAGCATGAAACCAAGGACACATATTTGATTTTTCAACTAGTTTATATGCACTGGAGATTGTGCATGTAGTTCAAATTTGAATTATGCACATAAGATGCCTGGGAAACCCAGTTAATGTATAAAAATGTCCAAACGAACCCTGAAAAATTCCAAAATTGAACACAATACTCCTGTTGTTCTATGTTGACACTCGAAATTTTTTGAAAGCAATAAGAGGCAACGGATATTGTTTCGTCCCCAAAGGTGGCACGTTCCCTACCGAAACCATCACGCTTGTTGTGAGAAGCTCTGGTTTGTGAGAAGCTTATACCCAAACCTGCCCCAAATGGGACAAAAATTTACCACAGCATGTTGATGCCGCTCCATGATAGCATGCCAAATTTCATGAATTTCAGACGAATTTTGGATTTACTAGAATTTAAAAACCAGGTATCTCAATGTTTGCGGCCGAGTGATGGTGGCAGGGTGTGTGACATTCATTCCCATTTCTTGCATGGGACCTAAGCATGCAACCAAGGACACATATTTGATTTTTCAACCCGTTTATATGCACTGGAGCATGTGCATGTAGTTCAAATTAGAATTATGCACCTGCAATGCCTACAAAACCAAGTTAATGTATGAAAACGTCCAAACGAACCCTGAACAATTCCAATTTTTTTGACGACACACCTATAGTTGCATGTTCACTTCAGATAAAAGTTCTAGAAATTCAAATACCATCCTTTGTAGCTGTGACCCCATTACGTAATTCAAATCAAGACAATAAATCAAGTAGATCGCACACAGTTTATTATCACCAACCATGTGAGATGCAGCACAAAATATCTTGGAGCACCATCGGTGTATAGTATGCCTATGGCTTACGCGAGAAGGTGCATCGGCTACAGTCCACAGCTGGCGTGTCAAGCACACTAGCTCACTCCCCAAATATCATTTTACTGTTTATTCGTCACCGGTGAAAGATGGGGACGTGGACCCACGTCATGAGGGCAACTTCGGCGGCCCACTCTGGCGAGAACGCGGCCGCAGCCGCCAGGCACTTGCTAACAAGCCTCGTGAGGGCGACCGCAGTCTGCGTCCGGGCGGCCAAGGCTGCCCAAACGGCCGCTGTTGCTTCTCAGGCGGCGGCAGCAGGATCTCCCTCGGGGATAGCAACTGGCGAGAGCGGCACAACAGCTGTCCGTTCTGCAGCGGGGGCCTTAGCCCTGATGGAGGCCGCCCACTATCATGTCGAGGCCGTCCACGCCCAGCTCGTGGCGGTCACCGCACAAATCGAACGAAGCTTCTCCGACAATGGTCGGCAACCCACGGCCGAAGAGTTGGCAATCGCCGAGAGAGTTCGAGCACTCGTCCGTTCCTGCGCGGCATACCTTGCCACGACGGAGCCCGCCAGAGCCCAGATCGCGGCCGCCCACGCCCAGCTCATGGCGGCCTATTCCAAAGATATGGCGGACGCGGATGGGGAGATGCTTGCCGAGTATGGTGCAATTGATGCCATGGAGCCCCTTCCCAGGAGACCGTCGGGCGCGAGCTGGAGATGGAGGCGGCGGTGGAGATCGACAAGCACCAGGCGTAGTAGTACTCTTAGTTTTGTTTAATTAAGAGCGTCGGTCTTTAATTTGTTAGAGTAATGTTTAGGTCAACTAGCTCTGTTTAATTGCTGATCTTGATCGATTAAGAAGTTAGTCTTCTTTGTGTACCCAAATTATGCAATGACATGGATGACCACTGTAACCAGGGAAATTCGAACCAAAATTTTTGACGTTCAAACTCAACACACACGGGTTAAGCTATCTGAATCGTTTGTGATGTTCACATATCGTACACAGTTCTTAATAAGGGACCGTGTCCGATGACACTTTGCGCACCAGTTTTTTCGCTGAAGCGATTCCAAATTTTCGGCTTCCACAGAAATATCAACCTCCCGCCCACTCCCCCTTACCAAAAGCCACATTTCCCCTGTTGATACGTCTCCGTCGTATCTATAATTTTTGATTGTTCCATGCCAATATTATTCAACTTTCATATACTTTTTGGCAACTTTTTATACTATTTCTGGGACTAACATATTGATCCAGTGCCTAGTGCCAGTTCCTGTTTGTTGCATGTTTTTGGTTTCGCAGAATATCCATATCAAACGGAATCCAAACGGGATAAAAACGGACGGAGCTTATTTTTGGAATATTTGGAAAATCTGGGAGAAAGATCAACGCGAAACGGTGCCCGAGGTGGCCACGAGGCAGCGGGCGCCCCTGCCCCCTGGGCGCGCCCCTGACCCTCATGGGCCACCCGTAAGGCGGTTGATGCCCTTCTTCGGCCGCAAGAAAGCTAATTTTTGGTAAAAAATCACGGCGAAGGTTTCAGCCCAATCGGAGTTACGGATCTCCATATATATACGAAACGGTGAAAGGGCAGCAGAACAGAACGCAGAAACAGAGAGAAACAGAGAGACAGATCCAATCTCGGAGGGGCTCTCGCCCCTCCCACGCCATGGAGGCCAAGGACCAGAGGGGAAACCCTTCTCCCATCTAGGGAGGAGGTCAAGGAAGAAGAAGACGAAGGGCCCCCCTCTCCCCTTCTCTTCCGGTGGCGCCGGAACGCTGTCGTGGCCATCATCATCACCGCAATCTTCACCAACAACTTCACCGCCATCATCACCAACTCTTCCCCCCTCTATGCAGCGGTGTAACCTCTCTCTTACCCGATGTAATCTCTACTTAAACATGGTGCTCAACACTATATATTATTTCCCAATGATGTATGGCTATCCTATGATGTTTGAGTAGATCCGTTTTGTCCTATGGGTTATTTGATGATCAAGATTGGTTTGAGTTGCATGTTTTATTATTGGTGGTGTCCTATGGCGCTCTCCGTGTCGCGCAAGCGTGAGGGATTCCCGCTGTAGGGTTTGCAATATGTTCATGATTTGCTTATGGTGGGTGGCGTGAGTGACAGAAGCACAGACCCGAGTAAGTAGGTTGTTTGCGTATGGGATAAAGGGGAATTGATGCTTTAATGCTATGGTTGGGTTTTACCTTAATGATCTTTAGTAGTTGCGGATGCTTGCTAGAGTTCTAATCATAAGTGCATATCATCCAAGTAGATAAAGTATGTTAGCTTATGCCTCTCCCTCAAATAATATTGCAATAATGATTACCGGTCTAGTTATCGATTGCCTAGGGACAAATAACTTTCTCGTAACAAAAAGCTCTCTACTAAAACTAACTTAGTCGTGTCTTCATCTAAACAGCCCCTAGCTTTTATTTACGCGCTCTTTATATTCTTGCAAACCTATCCAAAAACACCTACAAAGTACTTCTAGTTTTATTCTTGTTCTAGGTAAAGTGAACGTCAAGCGTGCGTAGAGTTGTATTGGTGGTCGATAGAACTTGAGAGAATATTTGTTCTACCTTTAGCTCCTCGTTGGGTTCGACACTCTTACTTATCGAAAGAGGCTACAATTGACCCCCTATACTTGTGGGTTATCAAGACCTTTTTCTGGCGCCGTTGCCGGGGAGCAATAGCGTGGGGTGAATATTCTCGTGTGTGCTTGTTTGCTTTATCACTAAGTAATTTTTATTTGCTGTTCTTAGTTGTTTTCTATCTTTAGTTGTGGGTAGGAAACGCAAAATACCAAAAAAATAGTTGTACCTACTGAACCAATGGTTGAAGAACCACTCAAAATCTATCATACTGCTGAAGCTTTTTACTTGGATCATCTTTGATCCCTATGTGCTCGTGCTGAAACCCCTGCTAGCTTAGTTGAGGGCAAATCCTTAGATGAGCATGCTTGTTATGTGCGACACCGAATATCTGAAAAAGGGAAAATTCTATTGGGTCAAATTCATCGTTTGCAATGCTATGCTTGGAGTTATGTTATATGTATGATGTTACTTGTTGTTCTGAAAACCCTAAGAAACACCTCCCCTACCAATGTGAGTTTATTGATAATGGAATCCTATCTTCGTATGCTAAAGGTGTTTATAGTTACTATGATGTTCAACAAATTGAAGAATTTGTTGCTTTTAAGGGTGCTTATGAAATTGCTTCTTTGATTGAAAAGTATGGTGCTACTCTTTACAAATCTGAAAATTTCGCCATACTTAAATATTGCTATGATAATTATGCTTCTAATGCTTATGTTGAACCATATATCGAGGACTATTCCGCTGTCCAAGAAGAGACTAATATTTTGCAGGAATCTATGGAAGAAGAAATTGATGAAACTGTGAGCTCATTGGATGAAAAAGATGAGGAGGAGAGCGAAGAACAAAAGGAGGAAGAGCGGAATAGCTACCCGTGCCCACCTTCTAACGAGAGTAACTCTTCAACTCATACATTGTTTAATTTCCCTTCGTGCTTACCGAAGGATGATTGCTATGATCCCGTTGACTCTTTTGAAATATCCCTTTTTGATGATGCTTGCTATGCTTGTGGCCGAGATGCCAATATGAATTATGCTTATGGAGATGAACTTGCTATAGTTCCTTATGTTAAACATGAAATTGTTGCTATTTCACCCACACATGATAGTCCTATTATGTTTTTGAATTCTCCAAACTACACTATATCGGAGAAGTTTGTGCTTATTAAGGATTATATTGATGGGTTGCCTTTTACCGTTGCACATGATGATTTTGATAGATATAATATGCATGTGCTTGCTGCTCCTACTTGCAATTATTATGAGAGAGGAACTATATCTCCACCTCTCTATGTTTCCCACATGATAAAATTGCAAGAAACTGCTTATACTATGCATTGGCCTTTACTAGGTGCGCATGAATTGTTCTTTTATGACATGCCGATGCATAGGAAGAGAGTTAGACTTCGTCATTGCTTGATATATGTTGCTTTGTGCTCACTACTAAATGCTAAATCATTGTTAATTAAAATTGGCTTTGATATACCTTGGGATTAGGTGGATTCACTACTTGAGCACTATATGCCTCGCTTAATGGCTTTAAAGAAAGCGCTGCCAGGGAGACAACCCGAAAGTTTTAGAGAGTCATTTATTTCTAATGAGTGCTTTTATATAGTTTAAAAACAAAAAAATAAAGAGGGGAACCCGAAACTTTTCAATAAAAATAATTATCCCTTGTACAATTCCATTGTATTATAAAAATAATGTGCCAAGGTTTCCCTTTAGGATGTTTACAATGCTTGTTGGTTTGTATGGTGCAGGACAGAAACTTTGGCTGTAGTGCGTGCTTTTTAATTTTTTACTGGAACATCAAATGGTTCTGATTCTTTTTGCACTGTATTTCTATACAAATTGTGTATTTTTCCTAATTTTGGAAGAATTGTTCAAGTATCATAAGTATGGTGAATATTCAGATTATTACAGACTGTTCTGTTTTAGACAGATTCTGTTTTTGATGCATAGTTTGCTTGTTTTGATGAAACTATCAATTTATATCAGTGGATTAAGCCATGGAAAATCTATATTACAGTAGACACAATGCAAAAACAAAATATGAATTGGTTTGCAACAGTACTTAGAGTAGTGATTTGCTTTATTATACTAACGGATCTTACCGAGTTTTCTGTTGAAGTTTTGTGTGGATGAAGTGTTCGATGATCGAGAAGGTCTCGAAGTGAGGAGAAGGAAGAGAGGCAAGAGCTCAAGCTTGGGGATGCCCAAGGCACCTCAAGTAAATATTCAAGGAGACTCAAGCGTCTAAGCTTGGGGATGCCCCGGAAGGCATCCCCTCTTTCTTCAACAAGTATCGGTATGTTTTCGGATTCGTTTCGTTCATGCGATATGTGCAATCTTGGAGCGTTTTTTGCATTTAGTTTTCATTTTTATTTTATGCACCATGCTGGTATGAGATAGTCCTTGGTTGACTTATAGAATGCTCTTTGCACTTCACTTATATCTTTTGAGTATGGCTTTATAGAATGCTTCATGTGCTTCACTTATATCATTTGAAGTTTGGATTGCCTGTTTCTCTTTACATAGACAACCGCCATTTGTAGAATGCTCTGTTGCTTCACTTATAATTGTTAGAGCGTGGGCATATCTTTTGTAGAAAGAATTGAACTCTCTTGCTTCACTTATATCTATTTAGAGAGATGACAGGAACTGGTCATTCACATGGTTAGTCATAAAATCCTACATAAACTTGTAGATCACTGAATAAGATATGTTTGATTCCTTGCAATAGTTTTGCGATATAAAGATGGTGATATTAGAGGCATGCTAGTGGGTGGTTGTGGATTGTAGAAATACTTGTGTTGAGGTTTGTGATTCCCGTAGCATGCACGTATGGTGAACCGTTATGTAACGAAGTTGGAGCATGAGGTATTTATTGATTGTCTTCCTTATGAGTGGCGGTCGGGGACGAGCCATGGTCTTTTCCTACCAATCTATCCCCCTAGGAGCATGCGCGTAGTAATTTGTTTCGATGACTAATAGATTTTTGCAATAAGTATGTGAGTTCTTTATGACTAATGTTGAGTCCATGGATTATACGCACTCTCACCCTTCCATCATTGCTAGCCTCTTCGGTACCGTGCATTGCCCATTCTCACCTCGAGAGTTGGTGCAAACTTCGTCAGTGCATCCAAACCCCGTGATATGATACGCTCTATCACACATAAACCTCCTTATATCTTCCTCAAAACAGCCACCATACCTACCTATGATGGCATTTCCATAGCCATTCCGAGATATATTGCCATGCAACTTCCATCATCATCATATACATGACTTGAGCATTTATTGTCATATTGCTTTGCATGATCGTAAGATAGCTAGCATGATGTTTTCATGGCTTGTCCATTTTTTGATGTCATTGCTACGCTAGATCATTGCACATCCCGGTACACCGCCGGAGGCATTCATATAGAGTCATATCTTTGTTCTAGTATCGAGTTGTAAGTAAATAAAAGTGTGATGATCATCATTATTAGAGCATTGCCCCAGTGAGGAAAGGATGATGAAGACTATGATTCCCCCACAAGTCGGGATGAGACTCCGGACGAAGAAAAAATAAATAAACAAACAAACAAAAAAACAAAAAAATGAGAGAAAAAAGTGAGAAGGGCAATGTTACTATCCTTTTACCACACTTGTGCTTCAAAGTAGCACCATGTTCTTCATATAGAGAGTCTCTTGATTTATCACTTTCATATACTAGTGGGAATTTTCATTATAGAACTTGGCTTGTATATTCCAACGATGGGCTTCCTCAAATGCCCTAGGTCTTCATGAGCAAGCAAGTTGGATGCACACCCACTTAGTTTCAGTTTGAGCTTTCATCCACTTATAGCTCTAGTGCATCCGTTGCATGGCAATCCCTACTCCTCGCATTGACATCAATTGATGGACATCTCCATAGCCCATTGATTAGCCGCGTCGATGTGAGACTTTCTCCCTTTTTTTCTTCTCCATATAACCCCCATCATTTTATTCTATTCCACCTATAGTGCTATGTCCATGGCTCACGCTCATGTATTGCGTGAAAGTTGAAAAGGTTTGAGAACGTCAAAATTATGAAACAATTGCTTGGCTTGTCATCGGGGTTGTGCATGATGTGAATATTTTGTGTGGTGAAGATGGAGCATAGCCAGACTATATGATTTTGTAGGGATAACTTTCTTTGGCCTTGTTATTTTGAAAAGACATGATTGCTTTATTAGTAGGCTTGAAGTATTATTGTTTTTATGTCAAATGATAGACTATTGCTTTGAATCACTCGTGTCTTAATATTCATGCCATGATTAGATACATGATCAAGATTATGCTAGGTAGCATTCCACATCAAAAATTATCTTTTTTATCATTTACCTACTCGAGGACGAGATGGAAATTATCTTTTTTATCATTTTTGATTGTTCCATGCCAATATTATTCAACTTTCATATAATTTTTGGCAACTTTTTATACTATTTCTGGGACTAACATATTGATCCAGTGCCCAGTGCCAGTTCCTGTTTGTTGCATGTTTTTGGTTTCGCGGAATATCCATATCAAACGGAATCCAAACAGGATAAAAACGGACGGAGCTTATTTTTGGAATATTTGGAAAATCTGGGCGAAAGATCAACGCGAAACGGTGCCCGAGGTGGCCACGAGGCAGGGGCACCCCTGGCCCCCTGGGCGCGCCCCTGACCCTCGTGGGCCACCTGTAAGGCGGTTGATGCCCTTCTTCGGCCGCAAGAAAGCTAATTTTTGGTAAAAAATCACGGCGAAGGTTTCAGCCCAATCGGAGTTACGGATCTCCATATATATACGAAACGGTGAAAGGGCAGCAGAACAGAACGCAGAAACAGAGAGAAACAGAGAGACAGATCCAATCCCGGAGGGGCTCTCGCCCCTCCCACGCCATGGAGGCCAAGGACCAGAGGGGAAACCCTTCTCCCATCTAGGGAGGAGGTCAAGGAAGAAGAAGACGAAGGGGCCCCCTCTCCCCTTCTCTTCCGGTGGCGCCGGAACGCTGCCGTGGCCACCATCATCACCGCAAGCTTCACCAACAACTTCACCGCCATCATCACCAACTCTTCCCCCCTCTATGCAGTGGTGTAACCTCTCTCTTACCCGCTGTAATCTCTACTTAAACATGGTGCTCAACGCTATATATTATTTCCCAATGATGTATGGCTATCCTATGATGTTTGAGTAGATCCGTTTTGTCCTATGGGTTATTTGATGATCAAGATTGGTTTGAGTTGCATGTTTTATTATTGGTGCTGTCCTATGGTGCTCTCCATGTCGCGCAAGCGTGAGGGATTCCCGCTGTAGGGTTTGCAATATGTTCATGATTTGCTTATGGTGGGTGGCGTGAGTGACAGAAGCACAGACCCGAGTAAGTAGGTTGTTTGCGTATGGGATAAAGGGGACTTGATGCTTTAATGCTATGGTTGGGTTTTACCTTAATGATCTTTAGTAGTTGCGGATGCTTGCTAGAGTTCCAATCATAAGTGCATATGATCCAAGTAGAGAAAGTATGTTAGCTTATGCCTCTCCCTCAAATAAAATTGCAATAATGATTACCGGTCTAGTTATCGATTGCCTAGGGACAAATAACTTTCTCGTAACAAAAAGCTCTCTACTATAACTAACTTAGCTGTGTCTTCATCTAAACATCCCCTTGCTTTTATTTATGCGCTCTTTATATTCTTGCAAACCTATCCAAAAACACCTACAAAGTACTTCTAGTTTTATTCTTGTTCTAGGTAAAGTGAACATCAAGCGTGCATAGAGTTGTATCGGTGGTCGATAGAACTTGAGGGAATATTTGTTCTACCTTTAGCTCCTCGTTGGGTTCGACACTCTTACTTATCAAAAGAGGCTACAATTGATCCCCTATACTTGTGGGTTATCACCTGTTTCCGCCTTCCTTTCCAAGTTGAAACCTTCACTCCTTGCTTGCAGCGCCGCCTCCTCGCCGGCGACCCTCCTTCAAGCTGCTCGGCCTCGCCTATCCAGGCAGGTAATCCACACCCGACTCCCATCCTCCTCCTCCTTCCACATCCCACATGCCCCGACCGCCGGCGTGAGCGCGACACCTTCCACCCAAATCACCGACCCCTCCACCAAATAAGCGCCGCCCTAAGCCATGGTGCATGAAGTATAGCCAGGATCTCAAGGAGCATTTAGCAGCGGAGAAGCAAATCGTGGCCGCATGCGCAGATGAGGTCGCGATGGCTGCCATTCGTGCCGACCCCCAGATCTTGGAGGAGCACCTCGCCGTCGAGGCCACCGTTGATACCTCGCGCGCCGATGACGCGACGTGGTTGGCTGCTTTAAATGACAGTTCGTGGCGTTTTCTCGAGGCGACCGTCGGTGCCTTCGACGAAGACTAAGAGGTGTTTTCTCAGCGTGCAGTGTGAATTGTGCCATCTACTTTTACCATGCAATCATCGGCTATGGTGTATATGTTCTATATGTCGTGCAATGTGGTGTTCAGTTAACTGCTTGGTTCAGTTCTGCAAATGTGATGTTCAATTCTTCAGGGTGCAATATTTCCAAGTTGTTAAGCATGCTTGGTTTTGTTAACTGTCTCATCTTCTATACAAGTATGTTATATTGTGCAATGTGGTGGTCAGTTAACGTTAGGTTCATTTGTTGTGGTGTTTAGTTAACTGCTTGGTTCAATTCTGCAATGCGATGTTCAATTGTTGTGGGTGCATTCTGTTATTGTATACCATGTGAGAAATAAATCGAATTTGGCTGTACTAAATACATGAGAAACAAATACAATTGCTATATTTCCATCTTGTTAAGCATGCTTGGTTTGGTTAACTATCTAATCTTCTATTAGGAGTATGTTATATTGTGCAATGTGGTGCTCAGTTAACATTTGGTTCATTTGTTGTGGTGTTTAGTTAACTGTTTTGTTTGGTTCAATTCTGCAATGCGATATTCAATAGTTGTGGGTGCATTCTGTTATTGTATACCATGTGAGGAATAAATTGAATTTGGCTGTAGTAAATACATGACAAAAAATACAATTGCTATATTTCCAAGTTGTTAAGCCTGCTTGGTTTGGTTAACTGTCTGATCTTGTATTAGGAGTATGTTATATTGTGCAATGTGGTGCTCAGTTAAGGTTTGGTTCATTTGTTGTGGTGTTTAGCTAACTGCTTGGTTCAATTCTACACTGCGATGTCCAATTGTTGTGGGTAGAATTTTGTATTGTTGTGCATGTGAGGAATAAATCGAATTTGGCTGCACTTAATACATGAGAAACATATACAAGTGCTATATTTCCTAGTTCTTAATCATGCTTGGTTTGGATAAATGGGTTTTCCATGTGGCTTGAATTAATCTGATGAATCTGCAATGTGCTTATTTTTCATCAACATATTTTACTGATATCATGCGAACCCTTACTTAACCTGATGACTAACTACCTTATATGTGTTGCAGGGAAACAATGGGAAGCACTGAGGTTTACAATCGAGGTTAGGACGTGCATGGTCCATTGTCTAATAGCACATTATTGTGCAATTGCAGGAACCATTCTAGTATTTAGGTTTTTAACAATTTGGTCTTGCACATGTAGGTCCTGCTGTCAGAGGTTTTGACCCACTGTTCGACCCTTTTTGCATATGGGGAAATGAGTTGTCCATGAATATCAGTCAAGTCAAGAAACTTAGAAAGATTGTTAGGATAAAGAAATTAGCGACAAAAAACAAAAAGATCTTTGGCTGCACAATGAAGAAGACATCAGTTCACTATAGGATGTTACTAACTATTATACCTTGCCTTTTTTATTCCTTTGCCCCATTTCCAATATAGAGAAGATATTTATGCACATCCTTGTTTTCAGGCCTTTCCAAAGCAGTTCACTGATGATTACCTCTCAAACCACCTGTATGGTTAGGAGGCGAGGAAGGTATTCATACAACACCCAGGGTTCAATATTGAAGTGTTCCTAAAGAGGACGAAGGATGGACGGTCAATCATCCACAGGCACTGGCCTAAAGTTACAAAGACCTTCAACATCAATGAAGGCTCAATATTCGCCTTCTGCTTTAGCAGTTTTCCAGATGAGATATATCTGTCTATGTACCGTCTATGATGCTAATTTTGAAAGGTTATAGATGTTACATGTGAAACTTGGTCCTGGTGTAGTTGTGTAATGGGGTAGCTGAGTGCTGAAGCTATATGATGTTGTACTCTGATGTATTTCAATTATGAAAATGAAATATATTGTGTGCTTAATATGAAATGTCAATTAGATTAATAAATGGATTATGAATAATCAGATAATTAGCCTGCTAATTGGTTTTTTTATTGCAAATGGTTATTGAGAAAACACCGTGTGTGATGCATTCAATAACGCACACAGTTTCTAGGAATAAAGCATGTTAGATTAATGAACAATCACACACAAACTCCTCTTGAAAACTGTTTGCGTTAGGCCACCTGGCGCAAACGTTTACCACATAAAAACTGTGTGTAATGGACAGCCCTTGACACACAGTTTCTTCTAGGCACCGTGTGTGATGAATTCAATAACGCAAATGATAAAATTGTTAATACCGTGTGCAATGGAAACGCTATCACAAACGATTTAACCGGGAAAATTGTGTGTGATGTACTTGCGAACATAAACATTTTCCTTGGAGCGACTGTGTGGGATGTATATACGAATGGAAATGTTTAGCGCTGCCTGACTGTGTGGGATGTACTTACGATTGGAAATGATTTCGCCTGTATAATTGTTTTTTTAGCACTACTGTATGTATTTCTGTATTTGAGTGCTCGCCGGTCGCACACGACCTCATTTTGCCGAGCGTGTGTGCCAGGAGGGCATATCCCTGACGGTTTCTGGGTCGTGTGGGAAGGACCCCCCCCATCTCCCACACTCACTTGGCGACGGTTCCAAATGCCATCGCGGAAAGGGGTTAAAAACTGTTTGTTTAGCACCTTGTTGTACTAGTGAACTATAATCTATAATTGTCATTGCAAACATGTTCGATCATAATATGCTGAATCATGGATACCAGGTTAAACATATTTACAAAAACAGAATAAGTTGAGTTTATACCCGTTTCTCTCTGCCACAGTCACTTCATCAAGTATCATCATTATTGACTTTCACTTGCACGACCAAATGATTTGAAAATGATAATAGTGCAAGAGTGTCATGGACTAAGCTAGAATCTGCAAACATTTTATTCAAAAGGAGAAGACAAGGTAATATGGGCCCTTTGTTAGATCATCAATAGTACAAACGAGAGCCACTCAACATTTTCATCATGGTCTTCTCCTTGGTAAGACTCAACAAAAAGAAAACAAATTCAGAGAAACACACTAAAATATTTTTGGAGTTTTAGTTTTCTTGAAGAAAGCAAACTAAAGAAAAAGGAAAAACAAAAACGGGAAAAACTATTTAAATGGGAGAGCTCCCGACAAACAAAAAGAAGAACAAGGAAATCTTTTTGGGTTTTCTTTTTAATACTACAGCTAACTAAGCTAGAAAGAAAAACTGAAAAGAACCAAGAAATATTTTTGGGTTTTCTCAAAGTTTTTTCAAACACACAAGAAAAAAGTGAGAAAAATAAATCTAGCATGGATAATACAATGAAAAAGTGTGAACACCGACAATTGGAATGAAATGTGTGAATATGAATGTAATGTCGGTGGGAATACGTACTCCCCCAAGCTTAGGCTTTTGGCTAGCTTGGTGATCACCATTCGTGGCCTGCATAATAATCAGAGTGTTAGCTCACATAGGCTCTTGATGCAGCCTCCTCAGCCCGCCGAGCAGCCACGACCTTCGCGCTGTGCGCGCAGGCCTCGCTCTAAAAAACAAAATACCTTCCTTTGTTGTGAAAATCAAAGAGAGCAGGTACAGGCGAAAAGGTATGCACAGTGGTTCCTTTATTGAACCGCAAGTTATAGGTATAATTAGTGATCTTGCCCTTAAGCAACTTATGGCGCTTCATTGCCTCAAAGTCTAAATACTGAGTAGGTAGGATGGGGTCATTAGGCCAAGGTGACACACCCAGCTCCTTTGCTAAACATGATGCATAAATCACACCATAAAAATATCCACTACCAGCATTGTGTTGCAATCTACGTGCAACAACCGCTCCAAGGTTATAACATTTAATACCGGTGAGAGCAGTGTGTATGAGGCTCAAGTCAGGAGCACATAATGTACTACAGTCTTGTTTGTCTACTATGCATTTTCCATTAAACAGTGCAAAGTATTGAATTGATGGGAAATGAATACTTTTTATTCTACCTTGAGTCACTCCTCTATCCTCACCGTAGCAAAGACTAGTCAAAAAAGACTCATATTCAGATCTTGGTGGCTCATCTAGTGAACCCCAATATGGAATTTTGCAGGCATTACAAAACAACTCTAGAGGCATGGTAAATGGACGGTCGTCAAGTTTAAACAAAACTCTAGACTCACGAGGATGAAATTTAAATTCTTTAGTAAATGTTTCTGTGAGGCTGAGATGCTGGATGCACTTATCTTCAATGTAGGGACCAAGCTCGGCGTTGTGTATATGTTGCTCAAATTCTTCTTTAATACCTGCACTCACCATGAAATCATCGCACAG
Source organism: Triticum aestivum (assembly GCF_018294505.1). NCBI lineage: Eukaryota > Viridiplantae > Streptophyta > Magnoliopsida > Poales > Poaceae > Triticum > Triticum aestivum. The sequence goes on along the minus strand of NC_057805.1, from coordinate 469,376,727 downwards.
CCATAAACATGATTTGATAGTGGCATCCTGTATTGAACTTGGACTTGGTTCAACATAAGACCGACGAATTGAGCCACTACTAGACGATGCCCCTGAGGACCCCCTCCTCGATGAACTCCTTCCAAAGAGGTACATTTTATTTGCGTACAAATTTCTGGAAAAAAATGGGTCACAAAATTTTGTCAGCAAAACTTCACAAGATTGAAAGCAACTACTCATAAGGATGCATAGAGGCCATATTAAGCATTCAAACTACTTAGAACTCTAAGAATTCAACATGCAATTTCATCTACAGCAACACCAAGAGTAGCTAATTATTCAAAATATAACCACTAAAGCAAAAACTAATTGGAGCAATGGAGGAGTCACATACCAAGTAGCAATCCCACAAAACAGTTTCGAAAACGGAGCTTTGAGCAAAGAGATCGAAATCCGCGGGTTTGAGAGCAAGAACATGAGAGAGAGAGAGAGAGAGCAATGGTGATTTTTTTCTGCAGGTAGAAGATGACATGGGCTAAAGAAGTAAGTGAGGGGACCCATGTGGGGACCATAACACACCAGGGCGTGCCTGGGGTTGCTGGCGGGCCCAGGTGGGTTGTGCCCACCTGGTGCACCCCCCTCTGATGTTATTTGCCCTAAAAATTCAAAAATATTCGAAAAAAATCGTATTATTTTCAGGGCAGTCTGAGAACTTTTTGTTTTTGAGTCATTTTTTATTGCATGAGAAATTCAGAAAATAGACAAAACATGGCATTTTATTTTATTTAACTAATTAATAAAAACAGTAAACAAAAGATAGGGACAGAAGGTTGTGCCTACTAAATTCATCAACCTCTCAAAAATGATCCATTAATAAGGTTGATCTATTCTTATTAACAACCACTTCGATTAGCATGAAACTGAAGAACTTTTGTAAAATACTAAGTTACCTCAACGGGAATATGCATATCCCCAACAATAAGCATTTCATATTTATTTTCGGCAGTAGGTAGAGGAAGTTGAAAACTTCCAATAGTGAGTGTCGGAGATTTTTCAATAACATTAATACCATTCACTTGGAATTGTTTCTTCGGAAAGTGCACCGTATGCTCATTACCATTGATATGAAAAGTAACCTTGCTTTTATTGCAATCAATAATAGCTCGTGCAGTATTCAAAAAGGGTCTACCAAGGATAATCGACATGTTGTCGTCCTCAGGCATCTCAAGTATAACAAAGTCAGTTAGGATAGTAACATTTGCAACAACAACGGGCACATCCTCACAAATACCGATAGGTATGGAAGTTGATTTGTCAGCCATTTGCAAAGATATTTCAGTAGGTCTGAGTTTATTCAAGTCAAGTCTTTTATATAAGGAGAAAGGCATAACACTAACACCAGCTCCTAAATCACATAAAGCAGTTTTGACATAATTTCGTTTGATGGAGCAAGGTATAGTTGGTATTCCCGGATCTCCAAGTTTTTTAGGTACTCCATCCTTAAAAGAGTAATTAGCAAGCATGGTGGAGATTCCAGCTTCAGGTATTTCCTCTTATTAGTGATGATGTCTTTCATCTATTTTGCATAAGGGGCCATCTTTAAAATATCAGTAAAGCGAGTGCGCAAAAAGACTGGCCTAAGCATTTCAGCAAAGCGTTCAAATTCTTCATCATCTCTTTTCTTAGTTGGTTTAGGTGGAAAGGGCATGGGTTTTTGAACCCAATGTTCTCTTTCTCTTCCATGTTTTCTAGCAACAAAGTCTCTTTTATCATATCTTTTATTTTTAGGTTGTGGGTTATCAAGATCAACAACTGGTTCTATTTCAACATCATTATCTACTTCTTTATCATTGTCTGGTTGAGTGTCTTCATGAACATCATCATTTTCATTTTCATTATCACTAGGTGGATGTTCATTACCAGATTCAGTTTCAGCATCAGAAATAGAGACATCATTGTTATTTTCAGGAGCTTTTTCTATCTCAGGTCCTAACATTTTTCTTTTTCTTTTTCTTTCTAGAAGGACTAGGTGCATCAGTATTACTTCTTTGAGAGTCTTTTTCAATTCTTTTAGGGTGTCCTTCAGGATAAAGTGGTTCCTGAGTCATTCTACCTACTCTGGTTATTACTCTAATAGCATGATCATTCATATTATTATTCATTTCATCAAGAAATTCTCTTTGAAATTTAGCAACTTGTTGTAGTTGAGTTTGAACCATAGAGGCATGTTTTCCTAAACCTCTAACATCATTGGAGATTCTAAATAACAAGTCACTAAAGCAGCCAATCATATCAGAATTATATTTCAGTTGTTTCATAACATTGGCATTGAAGTGATATTGTTTCATAATGTAGTTATCAAACTCATATAAGCATTGACTACGATGTTTATTATAAGGGATATCACCTTCATCAAACTTTAATAAAGTATTTACCTCTACCACCCGTGGAGACGGTGTATTCTATCCATGTATTTCTTCAATAGGTGGTAAATTCTTAACATCCTCTGCTTTAATACCTTTTTCCTTCATACTTTTCCTTGCCTCTTGCATATCTTCAGGACTGAGATATAAGACACCCCTCTTATTTGGAGTGGGCTTAGGTGGTGGTTCAGGAAGAGTCCAATCATCATAATTTTTCAATATATTATTCAATAATTCCTCAGCTTGTTCAACAATTCGTTCCGTAAAAACACAACCACCACAACTATCTAGGAAGTCCCTAGAAGCATCGGTTAGTCCATTATAGAAGATATCAAGTATTTCATTTTTCTTAAGTGGATGATCAAGCAAATTGTTAAGCAATTGGAGAAGCCTCCCCCAAGCTTGTGGGAGACTCTCTTCTTCAATTTGCACAAAGTTAAATATTTCCTGTAAGGCAGTTTGTTTTTTATGAGCAGGAAAATATTTTTCAGAGAAGTAATAAATCATATCCTGGGGACTACGCACGCAACCAGGAGCAAGAGTATTGTACCATATCTTAGCATCACTCTTTAATGAGAACGGAAATAACTTGAGAATATAATAGTAACAAATTTTCTCATCATGAGAAAAAAGGGTGGCTATATCGTTTAACTTAGTAAGATGTGCCACAACAGTTTCAGTTACATAGCCATGGAAAGGATCAGATTCAACCAAAGTAATTAACTCTGGGTCGACAGAGTATTCATAATTCTTATTTGTAACAAAGATAGGTGAAGTAGCAAACTTGGGATCATATTGCATTCTAGCATTCAAAGATTTTTCTTTCAGTTTGCATAATAATTTATTGAGATCATCTCTATCATTGCAAGCAAGAAAGTCTCTAGCCATCTCCTCATCCATAACATAACCTTCAGGTACCTTAGGAAATTCATATCTATGAGTGCTAGGTCTAACAGGTGTTTCAAGATTTTCAGTTTCAAGTACTTCATCAGTTTCAATGATCTCATCAGTTTCAATAATTTCATTCTCTTTAGCTCTAGCAATTTGTTCAACAAGAAATTCACTTAGTGGCACATCATCATCAAGCAAGGTACTAGAATCATCATGAGCATCATTCATAGCAGAAGTAGCATAATCAATAACTTGCGACGTATCAGGATTAATAGCATGTGGTGGTGTTGCAAGTCTATTCAAAACAGAAGGTGAATCAAGTGCAGAGCTAGATGGCAGTTCCTTACATCCCCACGTTTTAGAGGGAACGATCTTGGTTCTTGTAACTTTCATATTCTTCATAGTGATAGATAGATATAAATCCCAAGTGACTCAACAAATATAGATATGCTCCCCGGCAACGGCGCCAGAAAAATGTCTTGATAACCCACAAGTATGGGGGATTGCAACAGTTTTCGAGGGTAGAGTATTCAACACAAATTTATTGATTCGACACAAGGGGAGCTAAAGAATATTTATATTAGCAGCTGAGTTGTCAATTCAGCCACACCTGGAGATTAAATATCCGCAGCAAGATGATCAATAGCACAACAATATGATAATTTTGATGGCAATGGTAACAGTGGCAGTAACAGTAGTGGTGATAGCAATGATTTTGTAGCAAGCGTAACAGTAGCAACAACAATAGTAACTTAGCAAGAACAATATGTGAAAAACTCGTAGGCATTGGTACGGTGAATTCGTTGGATGATATTCATCATAACAGTCATAACCTAGGGCGATACAAAACTAGCTCCAGTTCATAAATATAATGTAGGCATGTATTCCGTAAATAGTCATACGTGCTTATGAAAAGAACTTGCATGACATCTTTTGTCCTGCCCTCCTGTGGCAGCTGGGTCCATAAGGAAACTAAGGGATATTAAGGCCTCCTTTCAATAGAAAACCGGAACAAATCATTAACACATAGTGAATACATGAACTCCTCAAACTACGGTCATCATCGGAAAGTATCCCGACTATTGTCACTTCGGGGTTTACGGATCATAACACATAGCAGGTGCATATAACTTGCAAGATTGGATCTAGGACATGGATATAATGGTGAAAACATAAACGGTTCAGATATGAATTCATGGGGGCCCTAGTGACAAGCATTAAGCATAGCAAAGTCATAGCAACATCAATCTCAGAACATAGTGGATACTAGGGATCAAGCCCTAACAAAACTAACTCGATTACATATGATGAATCTCATCCAACTCCTCACCGACCAGCGAGCCTACGAAGGAATTACTCACTCCCGGTGGGGAGCATCATGGAATTGGCGATGAAGGAGGGTTGGTGATGACGAAGATCGAAGATTCCCCTCTCTAGAGCCCCAAACGGGCTCCTGATCTGGCCTCCCGATGAAGAACAGGAGGTGGCGGTGGCTCCATCTCGTGAAACGCGATAATTCTTCCTCCTTGATTTGTTCTCTGAAAATAGGATTTTATAGCGGCGGATTTAGGGTCTACGGGGCCACCAGGTGGGCACAACCCACATGGGCGCGCCAGGAGTGGGTGGCGCGCCCTGGTGGGTTGTGCTCAACCAAGGGCCCCTTCTGGTGGTTCTTGGATCCAGTATTTTTCTTTTGTTGTAAAATAATTCTCCAAAAAGTTTCGTTCCATTCCGAGAACTTTTATTTCTGCACAAAAAAACAACGCCATGGTAGTTCTGCTGAAAACAGCGTTAGTCTGGGTTAGTTTCATTCAAATAATGCAAATTAGAGTCCAAAATAAGAGCAAAAGCGTTAGGAAAAGTAGTTACGAAAGAGACATATCAAGGTCATGAAGAGAAAACTTTATATGATGGCTATATTGTTTAATTTGATTATGATCCTACGTGTAATTATTATGAGAGAGAAAAATATGGTTGTAGAAATATTCATGTTACTAAATTACCTATCGTTATGTTGTGATTGTTATTGTTTCTTTCTTCTTCCTTGCATATGCTAGGTTTTGCTTGCCTTGATAATTTGTTTGCTTATAAAATGCCTATGCATAGGAAGTATGTTAGAATTAAATGTGTTCTTCACATGCTACTTGATGCTCTCTTTGTGTTTCAATTATTATCTTTAATGTGAGCATCAATAAAATCACAAGCCTATCTTAATGGCTATAAAGGAAGAGCTTGTTGGGAGATAACTCATTGTTTTATGTTCTTCAATAAGCACACAATTATGCCTCTGTTTTGGATGTGTTTTTGTGTTTAAATTAGTGTTTGTGCCAAGTAAAGCCTTTGGGATGATTTGGATGATAGTTTCTTTGATTCTGTGCAAAAACAGAAACTTTTTCGCCCAGTAAGAGAATTTTATAAATTCACTGGAACGTGATAAAATTCTTAATGTTTTACACATAATTTATATACAAATTTCCCATGTTGTCCTATTTTTCAGATTTTTTTTGAGTTACAGAAGTATGGTCAATGTTCAGATTGCTACAAACTGTTCTGTTTTTGACAGATTCTATTTTTCATGCATTGTTTTGCTTGTTTTGATGAAACTATGAATTGTATCAGGGGGTATAAGCCATGGAGAAGTTAGAATGCAGTAGCTATAATGCAAAAATAAAATATTAATGAGTTTGCAACAATACTGAAAATAGTGATTTGCTTTGTTATACTAACGGATCTCACGAGGTTTTGTTGAGTTTTGTGTGATTTAAGTTTTCAAGTTTTGGGTGAGATCACGATGGATGAAGGAATAAGGAGTGGCAAGAGCCTAAGCTTGGGATGCCCGGGGCACCCCAAGGTAATATACAAGGAGTACCAACCAAATAAGCTTGGGGATGCCTCGAAGGCATCCCCTCTTTCTTCTACCAACTATGAGTAATTTTACTTGGATCTATATTTTTATTTGTGACATCATGAGTTTTGCTTGGAGCGTCGAGTATTATATCAGTCTTTGCTTTGTCTGTTTTTTAGTTTGTCACAATCATCCTTGCTGAACACACTTATTTGAAGAGCCACACGCTTATCATGATTTGTTATAATACTCTATGTGCTTCACTTAAATCTTTAGAGCTAGGCAGTTGCTCTAGTGCTTCACTTATATCTTTTTGAGCACGGCGGTGGTTAAATTTTTAAGAAATAATTACACTCTCATGCTTCACTTATATCTTTTTGAGAGTTGATAAGATTAAATTTTGAAGATATATTTGCACTCTCATGCTTCACTTATATCTTTTTGAGAGTTAATAATAGTGATGGTAATTTGCACAAGATATGAATTTGGTCCTAATATGATGATTATCCAAGAGGGATATAATAAAAACTTTGACATAAATCATTGGATATGATAAGCTTGATTCCTTGCAATAGTTTTGCGATATGAAGATGATAAAATGTGAGTTATGCTAGTGAGTAATTGTGCTTTAGTAAGAATATTGGTGTTAAGGTTTGTGATTCCCTATGCATGCACATAAAGTCAATAGTTATGCAACGAAGTTACTTCCTACTTATGGTGCATTATTTCAATGTTAGTTATGTTCAATGCATGTTTATGACCGTTTTTGTTTCTTGGTTGGTCGCTTCTCAATCTATTTGCTAGCCTCCACTTGTACTAAGCGGAAATACTGCTTGTGCATCCAATTCCTTAAACCTAAAAGTTTTGCAAATGAGTCCACCATACCTACCTATATGCGGTATTTACATGCCATTCTAAGTAAATTTGCATGTGCCAACTCTAATCATTCAAAGAAATTTTCCGTTTTGTATGCCCGTACCACTCATGAAGCGGCAGGGGGTGGCCAATATTTTCCATGCTAGGTATGTTATTCTCACGATGAGTGTTCACTTGTCATTGCACGAGAGTGTGGCAGGTAATAGGGATGCCCAATCCCGAAATGAAAATAATAATAATAAACTCCTTGGAAAGTGTTGGGAAGGCACCCATGGATACAGCTAGCATGGGACCTAGAAATTCACCCAAGGACACACATGTGATTTTTCAAACAACTTTGGTGCACTGGAGCATGTCCTTGTAGTTCAAATTTGAATTATTTACATTAAATTCCCAGAAACTCAATTAATGTATAAAACAGGCCAAACGAACCCGGAATAATTCCAAATTTTAGCACAGTACTTCTATTTGGTCTAATCTGGCTGTGTAAAAAAATTAAGGCGGGAGAAGGCAGTGTACGTATGTCGTTTCGCACACGGAGGTGACACGTTCCCTCTCGGAACCACGAGCCTTCTTGAGGGAAGCTCCAGTTTGCAAGAAGCTTACACCAAAGCTTGTCCCAATTCGGCCAAAAAAATTAATGCAGCATGTTGGTGCCTGATGACCCACAAGTATAGGGGATCTATCGTAGTCCTTTCGATAAGTAAGAGTGTCAAACCCAACGAGGAGCAGAAGGAAATGATAAGCAGTTTTCAGCAAGGTATTCCCTGCAAGCACTGAAATTATAGGTAACAGATAGTTTTGTGATAAGATAATTTTTAACGAGCAACAAGTAACAAAAGTAAATGAAGTGCAGCAAGGTGGCCCAATCCTTTTTGTAGCAAAGGACAAGCCTGGACAAACTCTTATATAGAGAAAAGCGCTCCCGAGGACACATGGGAACTATCGTCAAACTAGTTTTCATCACGTTCATATGATTCGCGTTCGGTACTTTGATAATTTGATATGTGGGTGGACCGGTGCTTGGGTGCTGTCCTTACTTGGACAAGCATCCCACTTATGATTAACTCCTATTGCAAGCATCCGCAACTACAAAAGAAGTATTAAGGTAAACCTAACCATAGCATGAAACATATGGATCCAAATCAGCCCCTTACGAAGCAACGCATAAACTAGGGTTTAAGCTTCTGTCACTCTAGCAACCCATCATCTACTTATTACTTCCCAATGCCTTCCTCTAGGCCCAAATAATGGTGAAGTGTCATGTAGTCGACGTTCACATAACACCACTACAGGGGAGACAACATACATCTCATCAAAATATCGAACGAATACCAAATTCACATGACTACTAATAGCAAGACTTCTCCCATGTCCTCAGGAACAAACGTAACTACTCACAAAGCATATTCATGTTCATAATCAGAGGAGTATTAATATGCATAATGGATCTGAACATATGATCTTCCACCAAATAAACCAACTAGCATCAACTACAAGGAGTAATCAACACTACTAGCAACCTACAAGTACCAATCCCAGACTTAGAGACAAGAATTGGATACAAGAGATGAACTAGGGTTTGAGAGGAGATGGTGCTGGTGAAGATGTTGATGGAGATTGGCCCCCTCCCGATGAGAGGAGCGTTGGTGATGACGATGGCGATGATTTCCCCCTCCCGAAGGGAAGTATCCCCGGCAGAACAGCTCCGCCGGAGCCCTAGATTGGTTCCGCCTCATGGCGGCGGAGTCTCGTCTCGAAAGCTTGCTTATGATTTTTCTTCGGACGAAAGACTTCATATAGCAGAAGATGGGCACCGGAGGGCCAACAGGGGGCCCACGAGGCAGGGGGAGCACCCAGGGGGGTAGGGCGCGCCCCCACCCTCGTGGCCAGGGTGTGGCCCCCTCTGGTATTTCTTTCGCTCATTATTTTTTATTATTTCCAAAAACAACTTCCGTGGAGTTTCAGGACTTTTGGAGTTGTCCAGAATAGGTCTCTATTATTTGCTCCTTTTCCAGCCCAGAATTCCAGCTGCCGGCATTCTCCCTCCTTATGTAAACCTTGTAAAATAAGACAGAATAGGCATAAGTATTGTGACATAATGTGTAATAACAGCCCATAATGCAATAAATATTGATATAAAAGCATGATGCAAAATGGACGTATCAGTGCCATGTCATGACACCATGCCAAGTTTCATGATTTTCAAGAGTGTTTTGAAATTACAGGAGTTAAAAAACCAAGTTTCTCAATCTTTCCGGCCGAGCCACGACGCCCAGATGTTTGAATTTCACTCCAATCTCTTGCATGGGACCTAGAAATTCACCCAAGGACACACATGTGATTTTTCAAACAACTTTGGTGCACTGGAGCATGTGCTTGTAGTTCAAGTTTGAATTATGCACATTAAATGCCCAGAAACTCAATTAATGTATAAAAAAGGCAAAACGAATCCGGAATAATCCAAAATTTACCACGGTACTTCTATTTGGTCTAATCTGGCTGTGTAAAAAAATTAAGGCGGGAGAAGGCAGTGTACGTATGTCGTTTCGCAAACGGATGTGACACGTTCCCTCTCGAAACCACGAGCCTTCTTGAGGGAAGCTCCGGTTTGCAAGAAGCTTACACCAAAGCTTGTCCCAATTCGGCCAAAAAAATTACCGCACCATGTTGGTGCCATGTCATGAGACCATGCCAAGTTTCATGATTTTCAGGCGTGTTTTGGAATTACAGGAATTAAAAAACCAAGTTTCTCAATCTTTCCGGCCGAGCCACGACGCCCAGATGTTTGAATTTCATTCTCATCTCTTGCATGGGACCTAGAAAATCACCCAAGGACACACATGTGATTTTTCAAACAACTTTGGTGCATTGGAGCATGTGCTTGTAGTTCAAATTTGAATTATGCACATTAAATGCCCAGAAACTCAATTATTGTATAAAAAAGGCCAAACGAACCCAGAATAATTCCAAATTTTAGCACGCTACTTCTATTTGGTCTAATCTGGCTGTGTAAAAAATTAAGGCGGGAGAAGGCAGTGTATGTATGTCGTTTCGCACACGGAGGTGACACGTTCCCTCTCGGAACCAGGAGCCTTCTTGAGGGAAGCTCCGGTTTGCAATAAGCCTACACCAAAGCATGTCCCAATTCGGCCAAAGAAATTACCGCAGCATGTTGGTGCCATGTCATGACACCATGCCAAGTTTCATGATTTTCAAGCGTGTTTTGGATTTACAGGAATTAAAAAACCAAGTTTCTCAATCTTTTCGGGCAAGCCACGACGTTCAGATGTTTGAATTTCACTCTCATCTCTTGCATGGGACCTAGAAATTCACCCAAGGACACACATGTGATTTTTCAAACAACTTTGGTGCACTGGAGCATGTGCTTGTAGTTCAAATTTGAATTATGCACATTAAATGCCCAGAAACTCAATTAATGTATAAAAAAGGCCAAACGAACACGGAATAATTCCAAAATTTAGCACGATATATACTTCTATTTGGTCTAATCTGCCAGTGTACAAAAATTAAGGCGGGAGAAGGCAGTGTATGTATGTCGTTTCGCACACAGAGGTGACACGTTCCCTCTCGGAACGAGGAGCCTTCTTGAGGGAAGCTCCGGCTTGCAAGAAGCTTACACCAAAGCTTGTCCCAATTCGGCCAAAAACTTTACTGCAGCATGTTGTTGCCATGTCATGACACCATGCCAAGTTTCATGATTTTCAGCCGTGTTTTGGATTTACAGGGATTAAAAAACCAAGTTTCTCAATCATTCCGATCGAGCCACGACACCCAGATGTTTGAATTTTATTCCCATTTCTTGCATGGGACCTATAAATTCACCCAAAGACACACATGTGATTTTTCAGCAACTTTGGTGCATTGGAGCATGTGCTTGTAGTTCAAATTTGAATTATGCACATTAAACGCCCAGAAACTCAATTAATGCATAAAAATGCCAAACGAACCCGGAATAATTCCAAATTTAAACACGACACTCATGTACTAGTTGCATGTTCACTGTACGTAAATGTTCTAGCAATTCAAACAACATCCTTTCACTCCGTAACACCATTTTGTCTTTCAAAACATAATGAAAAAATTAGGTATACCACAAACAGTTTACTAGAAAGAATCGTGTGGGATGCGACATAAAATATTTTGGTGCACCGTCTTGTCTGGCTTACGCAGGAAGCTTCGTTGTCTACAGTCCACCGCCCCCGCTTGAACCACACTTGCGCGCCAGTTTCTCGCGGCACCGAGCGAATTTTTTTTTGCCACCACGGAAATATCTATCTCCCCGCCCCCTCCCTCCTACCAAAAGCCACATTTCCACTGTTCCTCCTTGCTTTCCAACTTCAAACCTTCACTGCTGCTTGCTGGCAGCTCAGCCTCCTCGCCGGCGACCCTTCTTCTTGCAGCGCCGCCTCCTCGCCGGCTACCCTTCTTCTTGCAGCGCTGCCTCCTCGCCGGCGTCCCTTCTTCTTGCAGCGCCACCTCCTCGCCAGCGACCCTTCTTCTTGTTGTGCGGCCTCCTCACCGCTGACCCTTCTTCTTGCTGCACGACCTCGTCGATATGGTCAGGTAATCCATACCCCACCCACACCATCCTCCTCCTTTCCCGTCCCACATGCCCCGACTGACGGAGCGACACCTTCCACCGAAATCACTACCCCCCCCTCCTCCAATTAAGCGTCGCCCACAGCCATTTTACACGTAGTATAACATGGAGCTGAGTAGCATGCGGCCGCACGCGCGAACGAGGTCGCTATGGCTGCCATACGTGTCGACCGCCAGATCGTGGAGGAGCACCTCGTCTTCGAGGCCACTGTCGACACCGCCGCGCGGTTGTCTACTTTAAAATACAGTTCTTGATGTTTTCTCGAGGCCACCGCTAGTGCCTTCTAGTGATTTGTCCTTTGTAATGTTAATATGCAATCTGATGTTCAGTTAACAGTTTGGTCCTCTGAAATGTAATGTTTAGTTAACAAGTTGGTCCAACAATTGCTACATTTCGTAGTACTGTTCTCAAGCATTCTTTGTTTTGTTAACTGTCTTATCTTCTAGTACATGTTTCTATTCTGTAATGTCGTGCTCAGTTAACTATTTTGGGTCATTTGGTCTGCTGTCCATTTAACAGTTTGGTTCAGTTCTGCAATTTGATTTTCATTTGCTGTGGGTACAATTTTGTATTGTTATGCATATGACACTAATCGAATTTGGCTGTACTCAATACATATTCTACTGATAGTATGGCAACTCTCAATTAACCTGATCAAGATCTTCCTTATGTGTGTTGCATGGAAACAATGGGAGACACTGCGGTTTACCATCAGGTTTGTTCAAGCAGGGTCCTTTGGCTAATAGCACATTATTGTGCAGTTGCAGGAATCATTCTAATATTTAGGTTTCTTACAATTTGGTCTTGCACATGTAGGTCCTGCTGTCAGAGGCTTAGACCCACTGTTCGACCCATTTTGCATATGGGGAAATGAGATGTCCATGAATATCAGTCAAGTCAAGAAACTCAGAAAGATTGTTAGGATGAAGAAACTTGCGACGAATAATAGCAAGATCTTTGTTTGCACAATGAAGAACACATCAGTCAACTATAGGATGGTACCAACTCTTTTACCTTGTTTTTACCCCTTGCGCCATTTCAAAATTTACAACAACGATTTATGCATAGCTTTGTTTTCAGTATTTTTCAAAGCAGTTCACCGATGATTACCTGTCAAACCACCTGCATGGTCAAGAGGCGAGGAAGGTATTCATTCAACACCCACAGTACAATATTGAAGTCTTGCTAAAGAGGATGAAGGTTGGGCGGGCTATTATCCATAGCCACTGGCCTAAAGTTGCAAGGACATTCCACATCACTGAAGGCTCAATATTTGCCTTCCGCTTCTGCAGTTTCCCAGATGAGATTCATCTGTCTATTTACCATGTATGATGCTACTTTCCAAAGGTTTTTGATGCTGCATGTGAAACTTGGTGCTGTTGTGTAATGGCGTAACTGAGTGCCGAAGCTATCTGATGTAATTCGATTATGAAATCCTGGTTGCTTTTATACGGATATGAAATATCTTGCGTGTTTTATAAGAAATATCAGTTTGATTAGTACATGGATTATCAATAATAGGCTAATTACCCTGCTTATTGGGGTTTTCTATTGCAGACGGTTACTCAGACAACACCGTGGGCAATGAACTCAAACAACCTGCACGGTTTCTAGAAAGTAGGCGTGTTCGATCAACTAACAATCACACACAGCTTCCGGCAGCGAACTATTTGCGTTAGGCCACCTTGCACAAACGTTTCCACACAAAGAACTATGTGTGATATACATACGAACAAAAACGTTTTCCCTGGATTGACTGTGTGGGATGTACATAAGAACATAAACGAATTCCTTGGATTAACTATGTGTGATATACATACCTAAGGAAATGTTTTTCTGGGATTCACCATGTGGGATCTACATACCTACGGAAATGATTTTCTTAGATTACCGTGTGGGATGTACATACCTACGGAAATGATTGGGTTTCGATGCCTCGCCCGATCGCACATGGCCCCAGCCTGGGTCCCAGGAGGGCCTATCCCCGACGATTTCTGGGTCGTGTGGGAAGGACTCCCCTATCACCCACACTCACTTGGCGACGGTTCCAAATGCCGTTGCGGAAAGGGGTTAAAAACCGTTTGTTTAGGACCGACGCGTACCAGTGCATCGCCATGTGATTTAACACCAATAGTTCACATCTTTATGTGATTAACACCCATATTTCACATCGCCATGTGACCAACACTCAAAAGGTTTACTAGAGTCAACAATCTAGTTCACATCGCTATGTGAATAACACCCAAGAGTAATAAGGTATGATCATGTTTTGCCTGTGAGAGAAATTTTAGTCTACGGGTCTGCAACATTCAGATCCGTATGTATTTTGCAAATTTCTGTGTCTACAATACTCTGCACGGAGCTACTCTAGCTAATTGCTCCCACTTTCAATATGTATCTAGATCGAGACTTAGAGTCATCCAGATTGGTGCCAAAGCTTGCATCGACGTAACTCTTTACGACGAACTCTTTGTCACCGAGAAACATTTCCATATTCCACTAAGGATAATTTTGACCGTTGTCCAGTGATCCACTCCTGGATCACTATTGTACCCTCTTGCCAAACTCATGGTGAGGTACACAATAGGTCTGGTACACAACATAGCATACTTTATAGAATCTATGACTGAGGCATGGGGTATGATTTTTCATTCTCTTTCTATTTTCTGCCGTGGTCGGGTTTTGAGTCTTTACTCAACTTCACACCTTGCAATATAGGCAAGAACTCCTTCTTTGACTGTTCCATTTTGAACTACTTCAAAAACTTGTCAAGGTATGTACTCATTGAAAAAATTTATCAAGCGTCTTGACCTATCTCTATAGATCTTGATGTTGAATATGTAAGCAGCTTCACTGAGGTCTTTCTTTGAAAAACTCTTTTCAAACACTCCTTTATGCTTTCCAGAAAATTCTACATTATTTCCGATCAACAATATGTCATTCACATATACTTATCAAAAATGTTGTAGTGCTCCCACTCACTTTCTTGTAAATACAGGCTTCACCGCAAGTCTGTATAAAACTATATGCTTTGATCAACTCATCAAAGCGTATATTCCAACTCCGAGATGCTTGCACCAGTCGATGGATCGCTGGAGCTTGCACACTTTGTTAGCACATTTAGGATAGGAAAAACCTTCTTGTTGTATCATATACAACTCTTCTTTAAGAAATCCATTAAGGAATGTAGTTTTGACATCCATTTGCCAGATTTCATAAAATGTGGCAATTGCTAACATGATTTGGACAGACTTAAGCATCGCTATGAGTGAGAAAATCTCATCGTAGTCAACACCATGAACCTGTCGAAAACTTTTTTCGACAATTCGAGCTTTGTAGATAGTAACACTACTATCAGCGTCCATCTTCCTCTTGAAGATCCATTTATTCTCAATGGCTTGTCGATCATCGAGCAAGTCAACCAAAGTCCATACTTTGTTCTCATACATGGATCCCATCTCAGATTTCATGGCCTCAAGCCATTTCGCGGAATCTGGGCTCATCATCACTTCCTCATAGTTCGTAGGTTCGTCATGGTCAAGTAACATGACTTCCAGAACAGTATTACCGTATCACTCTGGTGCGAACCATATTCTGGTTGACCTACGAGGTTCCGTAGTAATTTGATCTGAAGTTTCATGATCATCATCATTAGCTTCCTCACTAATTGGTGTAGGAATCACTGGAACTGATTTCTGTGATGAACTACTTTCCAATTCGGGAGCAGGTACAATTATCTCATCAAGTTCTACTTTCCTCCCACTCACTTCTTTCGAGAGAAACTCCTTCTCTAGAAAGGATCCATTCTTAGCAATGAATATCTTGCCTTCGGATTTGTGATAGAAGGTGTACCCAACAGTCTCCTTTGGGTATCCTATGAAGACACATTTCTCCGATTTGGGTTCGAGCTTATTAGGTTGAAGCTTTTTCACATAAGCATTGCAGCCCCAAACTTTAAGAAATGACAGCTTAGGTTTCTTGCCAAACCACAGTTCATACGGTGTCGTCTCAACAGATTTAGATGGTACCCTATTTAACGTGAATGCAGTTGTCTCTAATGCATAACCCCAAAAGGATAGTGGTAAATCGGTAAGAGACATCATAGATCGCACCATATCTACTAAAGTGCGGTTACGATGTTCGGACACACCAATACGCTGTGGTGTTCTAGGTGGCGTGAGTTGTGAAACTATTCCACATTGTTTCAAATGAAGACCAAACTCGTAACTCAAATATTCAGCTCCACAATCGGATCGCAGAAACTTTATTTTCTTGTTACGATGATTTTTCACTTCACTCTAAAACTCTTTGAACTTTTCAAATGTTTCAGACTTATGTTTCATCAAGTAGATATACCCATATCTTCTCAAATCATCTGTGAAGGTCAGAAAATAATGATACGCGCCGCGAGCCTCAACACTCACCGGACCGCATACATCGGTATGTATGATTTCCAATTAGCCAGTGGCTCGCTCCATTGTTCCGGAGAATAGAGTCTTAGTCATCTTGCCATGAGGCATGGTTCGCAAGCATCAAGTGATTCCAAAAGCCCATCAGCATGGAGTTTCTTCATGCGCTTTACACCAATATGACCTAAACGGCAGTGCCACAAATATGTTGCACTATCATTATCAACTTTGCATATTTTGGCATCAATATTATGAATATGTGTATCACTACGATCAAGATTCAATAAACTATTCACCTTGAGTGTATGACCACAGAAGGTTTTATTCATGTAAACAGAATAATTATTCTTTGACTTAAATGAATAACTGTATTGCAATAAACATGATCCAATCATATTATGCTTAACGCAAACACCAAATAACATTTATTTTAGGTTCAACACTAATCCCGAAGGTAAAGGGAGTGTGCGATGGTGATCTTATCAACCTTGGAATCACTTCCAACACACATCGCCACCTTGCCCTTAACGAGTCTATGTTCATTTTGTAACTCTTGTTTCAAGTTACTAATCATAGCAACTGAACCAGTATAAAAATAACCATGGGCTACTATGAATACTAGTAAAGTAAACACCAATAACATGTATATCATATATACTTTTGTTCACTTTGCCATCCTTCTTATCCGCCAAGTATTTGGGGCAGTTCCGCTTCCAGTGACCATTTTCTTTGCAGTGGAAGCACTCAGTTTCAGGCATGGGTCTAGCTTTGGGCTTCTTCATGGGAGTGGCAACTTGCTTGCCATTCTTCTTGAAGTTGGGAGTGGCAACTTGCTTGCCATTCTTCTTGAAGTTCCCTTTCTTTCCCTTGCCCTTTTACTTGAAACTAGTGGTCTTGTCAACCATCAACACTTGATGCTTTTCTTGATTTCTACCTTCGCCGATTTTAGCATCGCGAAGAGCTCGGGGAATCGTTTTCGTCATCCCTTGCATATTATAGTTCATCGCGAACTTCCAGTAACTTGGTGATAGTGACTAGAGAACTCTGTCAATCAAATCTTATCTGGAAGATTAACTCCCACTTGATTCAAGCGATTGTAGTACTCAGACATTCTGAGCACATGCTCACTGGTTGAGCTATTCTCCTCCATCTTGTAGGCAAAATACTTGTCAGAGGTCTCATACCTCTCGACTCGGGCATGAGTCTGAAATACTAATTTCAACTCTTGGAACATCTCATATGCTCCGTGGTGTTTCAAAACATTTTTGAAGTCCCGGTTTTAAGCCGTAAAGTATGGTGCACTAAACTATCAAGTAGTCATCATACCGAGCTTGTCAAACATTCATAACGTCTGCATCTGCTCCTGCAATAGTTCTGTCACCTAGCGGTGCATCAAGAACATAATTCGCAATGAGGATAATCCTCAGATCATGGACCTAGTCCGCATCATTGCTACTATCATCTTTCAACTTAGTTTTCTCTAGGAACATATCATAAATAAAACGGGGAAGCTATACGCGAGCTATTGATTTACAACATAGATATGCAAATACTATCAGGTACTAAGTTCATGATAAATTAAAGTTCAATTTAATCATATTACTTAAGAAGTCCCACTTAGATAGACATCCCTCTAGTCATCTAAATGATCACGTGATCCAAATCAACTAAACCATGTCCGAATCATCACATGAGATGGAGTAGTTTTCAATGGTGAATATCACTATGTTGATCATATCTACTATATGATTCACGTTTGACCTTTCGGTCACAGTGTTCCGAGGCCATATCTGCATATGCGAGGCTCGTCAAGTTTAACCCGAGTATTCTGCGTGTGCAAAACTAGCTTGCACCCGTTGTATGTGAACGTAGAGCTTATCACACCCGATCATCACGTGGTGTCTCGGCACGACGAACTGTAGCAACGGTGCATACTCAGGGAGAACACTTCTACCTAGAAATTTAGTGAGAGATCATCTTATAATGCTACCGTCGTACTAAGCAAAATAAGATGCATAAAGGATAAACATCACATGCAATCAAAATAAGTGATATGATATGGCCATCATCATCTTGTGCCTTTGATCTCCATCTCCAAAGCACCGTCATGATCACCATCGTCACCGGCTTGACACCTTGATCTCCATCGTAGCACCGTTGTCGTCTCACCAACTATTGCTTCTACGACTATCGCTACCGCTTAGTGATAAAGTAAAGCAATTACATGGTGATTGCATTTCATACAATAAAGCGACAACCATAAGGCTCCTCCCAGTTGCCAATAACTTATACAAAACATGATCATCTCATACAACAATTTATATATCATCATGTCTTGACCATATCACATCACAGCAAGCCCTGCAAAAACAAGTTAGGTGTCCTCTACTTTGTTGTTGCAAGTTTTACGTGGCTGCTACGGGCTTCTAGCAAGAACCGTTCTTACCTACGCATCAAAACCACAACGATTTTTTGTCAAGTGTGTTGTTTTAACCTTCAACAAGGACCGGGCGTAGTCTAACTCGATTCAACTAAAGTTGGAGAAACAGACAGCCACTAGCCACCTGTGTGCGAAGCACATCGGTAGAACCAGTCTCATGAACGCGGTCATGTAATGTCGGTCTGGGCCGCTTCATCCAACAATTCCGCCGAATCAAAGTAAGACGTTGCTGGTAAGCAGTATGACTATTATCGCCCACAACTCATTGTGTTCTACTCGTGCATATAACATCTACGCATAGACCTGGCTCGGATGCCACTGTTGGGGAACGTAGTATTTCAAAAAAAATCCTACGATCACGCAAGATCTATCTAGGAGAAGCTTAGAAACAAGCGGGGAGAGTGTGTCCACGTACCCTCGTAGACCGAAAGCGGAAGCGTTTAGTAACGCGGTTGATGTAGTCGAACGTCTTTGCGATCCAACCGATCCAAGCACCGAACGTACGGCACCTCCGTGTTCAGCACACGTTCAGCTCGATGACGTCCCTTGAGCTCTTAATCCAGTTGAGGCCGAGGGAGAGTTCCGTCAGCACGACGGCGTGGTGATGGTGATGATGAAGTTACCGGCGCAGGGCTTCGCCTAAGCACTACGACGATATGACCGAGGTGTGTAACTGTGGAGGGGGGCACCGCACACGGCTAAGAGATTGTCTGTTGTGCTATTGGGGTGCCCCCTGGCCACATATATAAAGGAGGGAGGGCGAGAGGAGGCCGGCCAGGTAAGGCGCGCCAAGGGGGGAGTCCTACTTGGACTCCTAATCCAAGTAGGATTCGGCCTCCCCCCTTTTCCTTTCTTCCACCGGAGGGAAAGGGAAGGGAGAGAGAGGGAGAAGGAAAGAGGGGGGCCGCCCCCCTCCCCTAGTCCAATTCGGTTTAGGCAAGGGGGGCGCCCCTCTCACGAGGCCTCTCTCCTCTCCTCCAATAAGGCCTAATAGGCCCAATACTTCTCCCGGAGGGTTCCGGTAACCTCCCGATACTCCGGAAAAATGCCCGAATCACTCGGAACCATTCCGATGTCCAAATGCAACCTTCCAATATATGAATCTTTACCTCTCGACCATTTCGAGACTCCTCGTCATGTCCGTGGTCTCATTCGGGACTCCGAACAAACTTCGGTCATCAAATCACATAACTCATAATACAAATCGTCATCGAACGTTAAGCGTGCGAACCCTACGGGTTCGAGAACTATGTAGACATGACCGAGACACATCTCCGATCAAACCAATAGCGGAACCTGGATGCTCATATTGGCTCCTACATATTCTACGAAGATCTTTATCGGTCAAACCGCATAACAACATACGTTGTTCCCTTTGTCATCAGTATGTTACTTGCCCGAGATTCGATCGTCGGTATCATCATACCTAGTTCAATCTCGTTATTGGCAAGTCTCTTTACTCGTTCCGTAATGCATCATCCCGCAACTAACTCATTAGTCACATTGCTTGCAAGGCTCATAGTGATGTGCATTACCGAGAGGGCCCAGAGATACCTCTCTGATACACGGAGTGACAAATCCTAATCTCGATCTATGCCAACTCAACAAGCACCATCGGAGACACCTGTAGAGCATCTTTATAATCACCCAGTTACGTTGTAACGTTTGATAGCACACAAGGTATTCCTCCGGTATTCGGGAGTTGCATAATCTCATAGTCAGAGGAACATGTATAAGTCCTGAAGAAAGCAATAGCAATAAAACTAAACGATCATTAATGCTAAGCTAAC
Organism: Triticum aestivum; assembly: GCF_018294505.1. Lineage (NCBI taxonomy): Eukaryota > Viridiplantae > Streptophyta > Magnoliopsida > Poales > Poaceae > Triticum > Triticum aestivum. Next base: position 469,356,450 of record NC_057805.1, on the reverse strand, counting down.
GGATGGGTCTTGTCCATCACATCATTCTCTAATGATGTGATCCCGTTCATCAAATGACAACACATGTCTATGGTTAGGAAACATAACCATCTTTGATTAACGAGCTAGTCAAGTAGAGGCATACTAGGGACACTCTGTTTGTTTATGTATTCACACATGTACTAAGTTTCTGGTTAATACAATTCTAGCATGAATAATAAACATTTATCATGATATAAGGAAATATAAATAACAACTTTATTATTGCCTCTAGGACATATTTCCTTCATGGTTATCAATGGGGGAGTTGATCTTCGCCTGACTGCAGTAGAGGCTTGCCGCCTTCACGTCGTAGGCCGTCGCCCTTTGCTTCGTTGACTGGAAGGAGCCAATCCAGTACCGCGCGGCCGGTGTCCCGGTCCTTTATTTCAAAAACCCGCGCCTTGTTGGGCCGCTTCCGCACATCGTGATACTTCCTCTTCGGCGATGGTAGCAATAGGTCGGTGAAGGAGAAGGAGAAGGGGCACCGCAGTGCAGATCCGCGCTTTGAATCGGTAGCGGCAACCTCCGACGGCTAGATCTCGCCATTTCGTGGGAGTAGGGGCGGTGTTGATCGATTGAAGCACTGACGGGGTCCGCGGTGGCTGCGGTGCAGGCCGGAGTGCAGGTTGGGGGGTGGGGGTGAACTTGGGCGGCGGTGCGGTGCGTGCAAGGGTTGAGGGGGCGGCGCGGGGGAGGGGAAAATTCATCCTGAGACTGAGCCGCGGGTGAGTAAATATAAGCGGCGGTCGACGCGAGGAGTAAAGTATTCAAGGAATTAACTAGATAAGGGTTTTGCTAGGACCGGTTTAACTCCTTAAAACGATTTTTTACTACCTTAACCGGTTTTGAGGGGATCGGCTGAAGATGCTTTTACAGGGAATAGTTCCATCCTTTCATGCAACATTCTCCAACGGAAGATTTTAACTTTCGGCTCTACTTTCAATTTCTATACGTGCGCCCATACGGGGTTCAGTTCGAAAGAACTCGGATCGTTGGTTCCTGCTAGTTTTCGCCCATGCTAGTGCTCCCACTCAGTAGTACGCCGACTTAACCGTGAACAAGCCTGATTCGGTGTAGTTCCAAGAGAGAAATCGTCCAATAACCTCAAACTTAAATCCTTTTTTGGCAAGAGAGATATTATCTAGGGTGGCACATCGGTCACCACCACCTATGCAGTGCTTGATTTGGAATAATTTTCATTGTTGCATGCTTCCGGCTATATATCCTCATAATCATTCAAACAGCCAACCACTCAGCAGAACCACTACCATGTCCATGCACGTCTCGCGCGCACAAGCCCGTCGAGCTGGGCCAGGAGAAGCCAAAGTAGCAGCACGTACGTACAAACGCAATGCAATCAATCATGCATGTACAGTAGTAGACAAAGGAGAGACGCATGACTGGCGAGCAACGACTGACCCCTTTCCGGCGAGCCCGACGGCTCTGTATATATGTATTTATCCAGCCAGCGACCAGGTTGTGTTCCCCGGGGCGCACGTACGTCCAGGGGATTATGGGTGGCAAAACCCAAGGATTTTTCCCTTTGGTGGCTTGCGAGCGAACGAGTCCAAATTTCGCTGGCCACGTACGTGAACGTCTCCACTTGTTGCTCGTCTCCTGCACGTCGATTGGGCGGTCTAGTTTAATGCGGGCAGAGTGTGTCTTTTGGCCGTTGGGGGGTTTGTATGGATGTGTGCGTTAGGGTTGCGTAGGCGACGGTGGTTGTGGATCTTTTTGCGGCGGAGGTTGTACGTATGTGTCTAGTCACATGTAGAAGTAGTCATGGCTAGATAGGGTTTGATGGAGAGACCTCTTCCATGGAGACATATATCCCCTCCTGCCTCTTCATTCTTTAACATTCATCTAAATATCAATTCAAAAAAAAGTCCATCTAAATATAGTTCCTCGCCATTTTCTACCTAACTTTCTTTTAGAGCATCTGTAATAGATGATGTAGTTGTATAAATAACCACTTTTTACGTCATGAAGGTATCAAAATGGTGCTTCAATAGATGATGTAGATGCAATTTTTTTTACTAAACTTTTACTATAGATATAAAATACATCACTTGGTGAGGTAAATTTGCATCACCAACCACGCCCGAGTAAAATCGTGCCGCGCCGCGCAAACGCCTAACCGCCAAAAACTGAGGATCTCTAGATTGAAAAATAAATGTTTTGTATAAGCATGGTAGACCCATATGAAAATGAAAATGCGACAAACCCCTATGTTTCCTCATTCATTAGGATTTGCTAGAAGAAATATTTCTTATAAATCACTCCTTTCTTTCTAATTTGCAAACTTGGTGAATATATCTTGAGGAATCCACTACGTGTTATGAAGGTGTGTTATTTTTTCCTATTCTTGGTGTGTGCGTGTCTGGAATGAGGGAGGATGTACTATGAGCATCTACAATCGGACTTGGCAAATCGGACCCCTCAAACGCCCGCAGACGCAATCGGACGCGTCCACAAATAATGATCGGTCACGCCTCAAATATTTGACTTTATAACCAGATACCCCAAATTAGAAATCTAAAATCCATATTATTACATGCAACGTAAACTAATATTTAAGCGGAGCTCGTTCGGCTCCACCGTGTCCATGTCCGGCTCCGGCTGCGCTCCCTAGAGTGTTGGTCTGGTCACCGCAAGGTAGACTAGGGCATGGGACATGAGCCGGCTCATGGGACTCAAGGCGCCGCCGTCTCCCATGCCCTACTCTTCCTCGTCTGTGCCCGGAACCCGAATGGTGCTGATGGACGTCACATCGATGATGGATCCGTCCTAGGACGAGCCGGCGACATCCATCATGACACGGTTGCGATGCCCGGACTGGTGCACCATACGGGGAGCCGGAGAATGCGACTCCGCCTCGCCGACGTCCACCGCCGCCTCCCGCGGCCGCTGCCTCATACGGCTGGCACACCGCGCCATGTTTGCGTCGGGCGACGCCCATGCATGGTGCGTCCATGGCCTCGGCGCGCCAACGAAGGGGTTGTGCGCCTGCCACCGTGTTCAGACGCCAGACGGGCCGCACCACCTCAGGTGAGGCAGCGACAGCACACCTAGCGCTGGATCCATGCGCCATTTGGGTAGACGCAATGGATTCCTGATGAAAGGAGTCTGAGCGCTGCCTCACACGGGCCTCCTCCCAGGAGCGGCGGAGCCTAAGCCGGATGACCATCTCCTCCTCGGGGCCACGTGGGATGAGCTCGGGGTTGATGGATCTGAAGGTGAATGACTCGGATCCGCTGCCCACCATGCCGGAGATCGCCAGACGGGGGTTTGGATAGCGGAAGGGAGTGGAGTGAAGTGGCTAGAGTTTGGTCTAGCAAGCGGATTGGAAGGAATATATATGGGGTTGGGTGGGCCAGCGTGGGCCGGGTCCGACGTGACGGACGCGCCCGGGCACGCCCCATATCCGCCTATATTTGGGCTGGATACGAGGGGTGCCGGTTAGCTTGAACATTTGAGACCCGTTTGAGACGCTGACCTGGATCGGTTTTTTGTGACCGATCAGTGACCGTATCGTCCGCCCGATGGTTTGAGCCGGGTTTGGGGCGTCCGCGGACATACTACTACCAAACCTATCATCGTGACTTCAAACTCCCCTTTAATTTTAATAGTAAAATCTTCAAAACTTCATCATAGTTGTTTGATTATAGACACTGCCGAAATGAAGACACATAAACGCTCTAGCGCATACGTGTTCTGACCTATGCAAGAGGGCATATATATTAAAAAATGCGGATTATCATTTTTCCAAAGAAACTTGTCACCTAGGTTTTTCCCTCAGTTTAAGCGTCATGTGACCTAGGTGAGAGGGCATATATGGCAATCCGTGGATTACATTTAGCAGCAAATACTACGAGGTGGACTGCATCAAGACCCGTGACTACTCATGGGACAACCGTGCGCCTGAACAATGAATTACTACATGAGACTTGGACTTGGAAAACGTGACTCCGCCGTCTGACCGGGGATTAATGACTAGACGATTTCAACTCTATAAATCAAATTGACCCTGCCTATCCAGTCTTCATTCTCATATTCTCAATTTCCCTGAGAAAACCTGTGTGTTCAACTCGCTTTTTAATGGAAAAGAATGGTCGTCAATTAGATGGGTGAAAATTAAACACACTAATGTCGTAGTTTAAGAGATATTTCTCCATCCAAAAACCATTAGATTCAAATCCCCGCGTCGCCAACCCCTGGCGACACGGGGGGCGATCCACCGCCGCCGGCCCTAGGCCTCCGCCCTAGTCTCCCACCTCCTGCCGCCGCCCGAGGCCACGCCGGCGTAGCCTGGCCAGTGACGGTGGCGGCGGGGCCTTCCCCCTTGCGCGGTGGTGGCGATATCCTATCGGCCGCTCATGGCCCGGCGGTGCACCAGCAGCAAGGAGCAGCGGGCGCCCGGCGGCGAGTGTGACGGCAGCGACAGCGCATGCGCGTTCTCCCCGCGGCTGAGGAGCACTTGTGGTGGCGGCCCAGATCACGGGCCTCGCCTTGCCTAGATGGGCTTCAGCGGGCCGGCAGATCTGGAAGGCGTCTACAGGCGGGCATGGTGGGCCTGGCGGCGCCGGCTTAGGCACCGTGGTGGTGCCGTGGCCGGCCAGGCGGCGGCGGCCTGGACCCATCGTCCAGTCCCTAGCAGAGATGGTGGCGATCTGTGCACGAGATGCTTGATGGAGGTCCTTCGAACAGATCTGGGTGAAAACTTGCTTTCGGCTTACTGCCAAAGCCGGCGGTGGAGGCGCTATTTTGCGACATTCCCTTCTTGAAGGCATCGCCGTGGAGAAGTTCAAGGCCACTGTCTGCTACCTTCGGGGGAAACCCTAGATCAGTAGATCGGAAGACGGCGACGTTCTTATGTCGTTTCCCCCTTGGGGGCGTCGTTCTTGGAGGTGTGCACGGGCTCGAGGGACCAGTGGACCTCATCTTTGGTGGAGCGGTGCTTCATCCTACACATTGATGGCGGCGGATCTCGACGGCGTGGCGCAGTGCAGATTCGGCATCCGATGTGTGAGGATGGACTCGCGCAGAAGGACGATGCTGTCTGGCGTCGTGGTGGCGTCGATGGCAGAGAGACCTGGCACGGTAGATGCAACAGTACAGCTCTGAAGATGGATTGGTGGCAGGTGATTGCGGCGGCCTCATACCCGGCTGGCGTCCTGGTTGAGGAGTGCGCCGGACTGGTGGGTGCCCCATACCCGGCACGCGTCCTGGTTGGGACCTCAGGTCTTAGATGTTTAGGTTTGGCTGCATGGTCTGTTTGGTATTAGGCCCAGACTATCAACATCCCTTCATCAATTGGATAGGAGTAGCGACAGATGTTGCCTAGACGGTGGCTTAGTCTTACTGTTGTATGACTTTGTAAGGTCTTGTGTGAATAATTAATCAAGTGGCTGCATGCATCATCCAGATGCAGAGGCCGGAGGTCTTCCTCCTTTTCTAAAAAAATAAAAAAAAATTAGATTCAAAACCTTTTTTCCTTTCCGTTTTCTTCTTGCGGGATGCTTTAGAGTGCATCGTGCTCTCATGGAAACAAGCTGACGTTCGCTCGTTATTATTTCCATTATATCATCGTTCTAAGGGCCTCACTAGTAGAAAAGGGCTATTTGTCCCGGTTCGTAAGGACCTTCTGTCCTGGTTTTAGAACCGGGACTAAAAGGTCGTTACTAATACCCTAGGCCTTTATCCCGGTTCTTACACGAAGCGGGACAGATGGGCCTCCACGTGGCCGCTGCGGCGAGCCCAGGCAGGAGGGCCTTTGGTCCTGGTTGGTGACACCAAACGGGACCAAAAGGCATCCACGCGTCAGCAGCTGGCAGGAGCTGAGGTTTTTGTTTTTTTAAAGGGGGTGGTTTAGGGGTTTTGGGGGTTAATTTAGGATGTTAGCTAGCTAATAGAGAGAAGTGTCCTCTCTTATATCTCCATGCTTGGTTTACCAACGCTACTGCTATGCCTAAATATGGCTTAGATTGAAGTGAAGGCAACATGTGGTGCATGTCGAAAGTAATACTAATCCTAACTTGATCAAGTTTGGATTGTACTACTTTCGACATGCACCACATGCATGTTGCCTTCACTTCAATCCAATCCATGTTTATTTCACCCGCTGATATATAATAACTCTTCATGCTCGCATCATGCATCATCATAATAAAGTCCTACTAATCATCATCATACAACTTCTACTCGTTATTAATAACAAGGCATACGATCATCATCTCATAGTCATCGAACCAACCTTCTTAATTGTTCTTAGCACATGATCATCAGTATTAGGTAGGACCTAAATACCCTCTTTAAGGTAAAATAACATAAAACAATATAGACACTGACTCTCTATTATGGAGAATGGAGATCATCCTGTCTCCAATTCTTGCGCTTCGCTTCCTTTTGCTTCCAAGAACCTCCGTACGACTGTCCATACATTTTTTCCATTCTTTGATTAGCATGTCTCCACGTCTTTTAGAAATCCGGTATGGACAGTTGAGATTCGTAGGATGACCTGGATGTATGTTCAAAACATCAAGGCTACCATTCTGATACATCAAATGAGGCACACAATCCGTCGGGATTCTCTGTTGGAAAACATACTAATAACTTCATAGTTAGCAATGATGTACTAGTTTTAGAAGTATGCAAAAGATGCACGGATGTCGTAATAGTAAAAAATCTTACCGGGGTATCTCCATGGTAGTTGCCGTGGTTCAACACGTGCACTAGTGGCACGTATTGACCATAATGTTGAGGAGTTTGATTGTAGATATTGTAATTCTCAATATCAGTACAAAATCCGATCAGATGATTCGGTGTAGTGGGTTTTGTCTACCATCTTCCGCACATTCTTTGAAGAATGAAAATAAGCTGTCAATGGAAATAAGCTGTCAACTATTTTGAAATAAACAATATAAATTAGTTAATAACTATGTTTGAGAAACTCACATAGAGGTAGAATTGGAGGCGTGTCAACAAGGACCCAAATGTCCATATTGTCTTGCTAGATTTTAGGATCACCAAGATCCATGGTGACAAGCATATCCTCATGAAAACCATACATCTTGCAAAGTGCTTCCCATTTTTTGCAACCAAAATGGGTTACGCTCTCAGAATTGTATAGTTTTACTTCGAAATCCATACCATGCTGGGTCCTTAGGTGAATTTTCTTTGTTTCCATACTTTCATGGTCTTCAAAACCCATCCTCTCCAAGACATAGCGTCTTGCATGGCCTGAGATAAGCTAGTCGAATTGTAAAAGATGAAAATTACACGTTGAAATAGTTGAAGTCGTGCTTAATTACGAAAAAACACTTGACGTCGTTGCATACCGTTTCAACATCGAAGGTCTCCTCGAGCTTAATGCTGAAGCGCCGATCTTCGTCCAGGTGAGGCCCGTCGCACAGACCTCGGTCGTCGTGGCACCAGTCGCACTCCCCCGGGAGACTTTCGTCGTCCGAGTACGACATTTCCTATGTTCATAATTCAAATATTAAACATCTACAATTAAATATATGTACTAAAAAACCTAAGTTAGATCATTATTATTCATCACGGGTTGACTATCGGTCTGTCGAGTCTTTTCTTGAAAACTCTCAGCTCACGTGGTGTACATATTCGACCATCGGTGATGGTAGCTCCTCCTTTCATTCCCGAGTGCATTACACCAAATTGTCTAGCACACGGGAATGAAGGAGAAGCTACCCCCACGACAATAGTCGGGATTCTTCGTCCTCTCATATATATATGGTTGGAGACTCTCCCTCACTGATTCCTCTCTAACATTTGCGACTGTCGGTGATGGTAGCTCCTCCTTTCGTTCCCGAGTGCATTACACCAAATTGTCTAGCACACGGGAACGAAGGAGAAGCTACCCCCACGACAACAGTCGGGATTCGTCGTCCTCTCATATATGGTGGAGACTCGACAGACTTAAAGTCAACCCGAGGACTCATATTATAGGACTCATATTGACATGGAGTTTTGGCTGGTCTCACCTCGAGGTCGGAGGGGGGTCGGTGACGGGGACGACGGCGCGGATGATGGAGGGGGCTCCTAGATTTCTGTAAAAACAAAACCCTATAAGCTATCAAGTAATCAAATGCATACGCCTTGCATAGTGCTCTCCAATTTTAGCATTCAAAGAGTACTTTTCCAATTTGAGCATTCAATAAGCAAAACCAAATCGTAAAATAAAGTAGTATTCAAATTAGCATGCATTCAATTATAAGAAAAACTACATCATCTCTTGCGTCCGTACATCGTCGAATATTATCACTAATACTCCTCGAATACTATCATACATGTAGCATCGCTAATACAGCTAGAACCGTAGCGCCCGACGGGTATCGACGCGGGCGGTGGACACCCAAAGAGAAGGAACCATCACAGGATCATAGCTCCAGTGAGATCCCTGAAGAACCTGCCAGGTATTGTCGAACCTGCCCTCCAACGCAACCATGTAGCGACGGACGTGCTCGTCCTCCTCGCTGACACGGTGACGTAACACCTCCGCGGTGTCCGGAAGCCTCGGCACCGTCACTGGCCCATGCGACCGCCACCAAACAAGGATCGGGTCAACGACGGGCTGGATCCTCACCAACCTACGCCCCCGGAAGGTAGCACCTCCCAATACCAGCCCGGCGGAGCCCAGTCCCGGACATGGCCCCTCTGATCAAGCCGGCCTCCTCCGCCGAGTCGACGACGAGGATGCGGGATAGGCATCGTCGACGTCGATGCGGGAATAATTGCTTGACCTAAAAAAATAAACTAGCTCTATTAATTTTATTGCTAAAAATAAACTACTTCTATAGTAAAATAAAGTAGTTTTATTAAATCAACTAGTTCAACTACTAAGCACTTACTATAAATAAAATAAAGTAGTACTTACTAAAAATAAACTACTTCTATAGTAAAATAAAGTAGTTTTATTAAATCAACTAGTTCAACTACTTAGCACTTCCTATAAATAAAATAAAGTAGTACTTACTAAAAATAAACTACTTTTATATATAGTAAAATAAAGTATTTTTATTAAATCAACTAGTTCAACTACTAAGCACTTACTATAAATAAAATAAAGTAGTACTTACTAAAAATAAACTACTTCTATATATAGTAAAATAAAGTAGTTTTATTAAATCAACTAGTTCAACTACTAAGCCCCTTGACCCTCGACCCCTCGACGATCCTCGAACCCTCGACCCCTCGACGACCCTCGACCCCTTGACCCTCGAACCCTTGGCCCTCGACCCCTCGACGATCCTCGCTCGACCCCTCGGTGACCCTCGACCGCTCGGCGATCGAAGAAAAAAAAAGAAGAAAAAAAAGAGGAGGAGAAGAAAGGAATAGAGGAGAAGAAGAAAAAATAGAAAATTCCTATTTTCTATTTTTTTCTTCTTCTCCTCTATTCCTTTCTTCTTCTCCTCTTTTTTTCTTCTTTTCCCTCTTCTTAATTATTTTTTTGACATCCCCCCTCATGTCATGTCCGACGTCCCCCCTCATCACATGTCCGACCCTTATCTTTTTTCCTCTCCTTCTTTTTCTTCTTCTTCCTTCTTCCTTCTTCCTAAAAGTACAACAAAAACCTAAAATGCACTAAATCAACTAACCTAAAATGCACTAACCTAAAATCGATATCTACTAATTACAACCTAAACAAACATATATGAACAAAAAAATTGATCATTCATCTCATTATGTACATCCATGCATTCATATGAACAAAAAAAATCATATATATCATCATCTATGAACAAAAAAAGCATAATATGAACGAAAAAACTTGTATGAACAAAACAGAGAGGTAAAGGGGGCCGGCCGCCGGACCGAACGGGGAGGGGCGGCGCGCACCGTCGGGGTAGGGCACAGGCGCGGGGCGGTGCGTTGACAGCGAGCTCGGAGCAGGGCAGGGGCGTGGGGTGGCGTGGCGACGGCGAGCTCGGGGCAGGGCGCGCAGGGGCGCGGCGGCGCGGACACGGCGAGCTCGGGGCAGGGCAGGGGCGAGGGCGTCGACGGCGAGCACTAGCATGGGGGCGGCGGCGCGTCGACGGCGAGCTCAGGGCAGGGCGACGGCGACGGCGTCTGGCAGCCTGGCGGCGTCCTCTCCACGCTCGTCGTCGGGGGTGAACTGCAAGATGCAATCCAAAATTTTCACAAGTGTGCCTTATATACATGAAGCTTTAGTCCCGGTTCTTAGCACCAACAAGGACCAATGCACCCCTTTGGTATCAGTTGGTGCCACCAACCGGGACCAAAGGCCTCTTTTCAGCAGCCCAAAGGGCGGGAAACAGAGACCTTTGGTCCCGGTTGGTGCTAAGAACCGGTACCAATGCCACCCATTAGTCCCGATTGGTGGCACAAACCGGGCCCAAAGGTCGTGTGCTGGAACTGGCGCGGTGCGGTGCTATGTTTAGTCCCACCTCGCTAGCCGAGAGGGGCTCGGAGTGGTTTATAAGCCCCGCCGATCCGACCACTTCGAGCTCCTCTCTACTGCAGGCTTACGGGCCTAAATCCAGTCTTTGTGCTTGTGGGCCTATTGGGCCTACTGCGGGCCTGCATCCTGGCCCTAGTAGTGGGTTTCTAGTCGTATGCAGGCCGTGGTGGCCCAGTAGGTGGCACTTTTTTTAATTTCTTTCCAGTTTTTTTGCTTTCTTTTTTGTTTTATTTATTTTATTTTGTTTCTACTTACAGCAAAATACTTACTAGTTTTTAAGTTATTCTTTTTGGTTTTAGGTAATAAAAATTATACACTTTTTGTTAGTGCCATTAATTTTTTCCAGTTTTTTGCTTTCTTTTTTGTTTTATTTATTTTATTTTGTTTCTACTTACAGCAAAATACTTACTAGTTTTTCTGTTATTTTTTTTGGTTTTAGGTAATAAAAATTATAACTTTCTGTTAGTGCCATTAATTTTCCAATTTTAGTTTCTAACAAAAGAAATCTTTATGATAATTCTTTTTGCTATTAAAGTTTCTAACAAAAATAATTCTTTATGAAGATTCTTCATTTGTTATTTTTCATGCATTTGCTGATTTTATTTATGTTATTAAAGTTTATTTTATTTTATTTTATTTTGTTTTGTTTCTACTTATATATTTTATTAAATTTTATTTTATTTTATTTGGTTTCTACTTACATCATCAATTTTCAACCCTTTGTGACTAATTTGTTATTTTTCATGCATTTACTGATTATTTTGAGCTATAAGACCCTGAAATTGAAAAGCATTTCAAATGAACTCTGAAAAGGTTGAAAGTTGGCATGGTATCATCATTTCATCCACATAGCATGTGCAAGAAAGTTGAGAGGGTTACGGCAAAAACTGGATGCACTTCGTGTACAAAACGGACAATCTCTTTCGAAGTATCAGGATTTCATACGGAAACTCGTCTGTTACAAAGGGATTTCACTTTTTTAAACTTATTTGAACTCCTGACTTTTTGTGTGTTTAAAATGCACCATTCAAAGCCACATCATCAATTTTCAACCCTTTCTGACTTCATTTGTTATTTTTCATGCATTTACTGATTATTTTGAGCTATAAGACCCTGAAATTGAAAAGCATTTCAAATGAACTCTGAAAAGGTTGAAAGTTGGCATGGTATCATCATTTCATCCACATAGCATGTGCAAGAAAGTTGAGAGGGTTACGGCAAAAACTGGATGCACTTCGTGTACAAAACGGACAATCTCTTTCGAAGTATCAGGATTTCATACGGAAACTCGTCTGTTACAAAGGGATTTCATTTTTTTAAACTTATTTGAACTCCTGACTTTTTGTGTGTTCAAAATGCACCATTCAAAGCCACATCATCAATTTTCATCCCTTTCTGACTTCATTTGTTATTTTTCATGCATTTACTGATTATTTTGAGCTATAAGACCCTGAAATTGAAAAGCATTTCAAATGAACTCTGAAAAAAAGTTGGCATGGTATCATCATTTCACCCACATAGCAGGGTATCATCATTTCAAATGAACTCTGAAAAACGGACAATCTCTTTCGAAGTATCAGGATTTCATACGAAAACTCGTCTGTTACAACAGGCATTTCAAATGAACTACGAAAAAGTTGAAAGTTGGCATGGTATCATCATAATAGTTGTGGAGAGAAAGTCTTCACTTTTTCTTCGCTTGTGTCCTTTGCTTATTGCGCTGTAACCATGGATAATCTTCATCGTTTATCAGGATGCTTGGGTCAGCCCTGACTTTGAAGGGAGGAATTTCATGAAACTTTTCATAATTTCAGACATGTCTGTCTTGCCCTCCACTCCCAGGATGTCCCTTTTTCCTGAAAGAACTATGTGGCACTTTGGCTCATCGTATGATGTATTCGCTTCCTTATCTTTTCTTTTTCTCGGTTTGGTAGACATGTCCTTCACATAGATAACCTGTGCCACATCATTGGCTAGGATGAACGGTTCGTCAGTGTACCCAAGCTTGTTCAGATCCACTGTTGTCATTCTGTACTGTGGGTCTACCTGTACCCCGCCTCCTAACAGATTGACCCATTTGCACTTAAACAAAGGGACCTTAAAATCATGTTCGTAGTCAAGTTCCCATATGTCCACTATGTAACCATAATATGTGTCCTTTCCCATCTTGGTTGCTGCATCAAAGCGGACACCGCTGTTTTGGTTGGTTCTCTTTTGATCTTGGGCGATCGTGTAAAATGTATTCCCATTTATCTCGTATCCTTTGTAAGTCAATACAGTCGAAGATGGTCCCCTGGACAACGAGTACAGCTCATCACAAACAGTGTTGTCACCTCTGAGACGTGTTTCCAACCAACTGCTGAAAGTCCTGATGTGTTCACATGTAATCCAGTCGTCGCACTGCTCCGGGTGTTTGGAGCGCAGACTGTTCTTGTGTTCATCGACATACGGGGTCACCAAGGTAGAGTTCTGTAGAACTGTGTATGTGCTTGAGACCAAGAATGCGCGTCCCTGCATATTATTGAGTCCCCTCCAAGCGTGCCTTTTCCAGTCAGTCTCCCCTCATACCGCGATTTAGGGAGACCTATCTTCTTAAGGCCAGGAATGAAGTCAACACAAAACCCAATGACATCCTCTGTTTGATGGCCCATGGAGATGCTTCCTTCTGGCCTAGCGCGGTTACGGACATATTTCTTTAGGACTCCCATGAACCTCTCAAAGGGGTACATATTGTGTAGAAATACGGGGCCCAGAATGACAATCTCGTCAACTAGATGAACTAGGACGTGCGTCATGATATTGAAGAAGGATGGTGGGAACACCAGCTCGAAACTGACAAGACATTGCGCCACATCACTCCTTAGCCTTGGTATGATTTCTGGATCGATCACCTTCTGAGAGATTGCATTGAGGAATGCACATAGCTTCACAATGGCTAATCGGACGTTTTCCGGTAGAAGCCCCCTCAATGCAACCGGAAGCAGTTGCGTCATAATCACGTGGCAGTCATGAGACTTTAGGTTCTGGAACTTTTTCTCTGGCATATTTATTATTCCCTTTATATTCGACGAGAAGCCAGTCGGGACCTTCATACTAAGCAGGCATTCAAAGAAGATTTCCTTCTCTTCTTTGGTAAGAGCGTAGCTGGCAGGACCTTCATACTGCTTTGGAGGCATGCCGTCTTTTTCGTGCAAACGTTGCAGGTCCTCCCGTGCCTCAGCTGTATCTTTTGTCTTCCCATACACGCCCAAGAAGCCTAGCAGGTTCACGCAAAGGTTCTTCGTCACGTGCATCACGTCGATCGAAGAGCGGACCTCTAGGTCTTTCCAGTAGGGTAGGTCCCAAAATATAGATTTCTTCTTCCACATGGGTGCGCGTCCCTCAGCGTCATTCGGAACAGCTAGTCCGCCGGGACCCTTTCCAAAGATTACGTGTAAATCATTGACCATAGCAAGTACGTGATCACCGGTACGCATGGCGGGCTTCTTCCGGTGATCTGCCTCGCCTTTGAAATGCTTGCCTTTCTTTCGACATTGATGGTTGGTCGGAAGAAATCGACGATGGCCCAGGTACACATTCTTCCTGCATTTGTCCAGGTATATACTTTCGGTGTCAGCTAAACAATGCGTGCATGCGTGGTATCCCTTAAGCTTGTTTGTCTGTCCTGAAAGGTTACTAAGAGCGGGCCAATCGTTGATGGTTACAAACAGCAACGCGTGCAGGTTATCCTCCTGTTTGTGCTCATCCCACGTACGTACACCGTTTCCATTCCACAGCTGTAAAAGTTCTTCAACTAATGGCCTTAGGTACACATCAATGTCGTTGCCGGGTTGCTTAGGGACTTGGATGAGAACTGGCATCATAATGAACTTCCGCTTCATGCACATCCAAGGAGGAAGGTTATACATACATAGAGTCACGGGCCAGGTGCTGTGATTGCTGCTCTGCTCCCTGAAAGGATTAATACCATCCGCGCTTAAACCAAACCATACGTTCCTTGGGTCACCTGCAAACTCAACCCAGTACTGTCTCTCGATTTTTCTCCACTGCGACCCGTCAGCGGGTGCTCTCAACTTTCCGTATTTCTTACGGTCATCACTGTGCCATCGCATCAACTTGGCATGCTCTTTGTTTCTGAACAGTTGTTTCAACCATGGTATTATAGGAGCATACCACATCACCTTCGCAGGAACCCTCTTCCTGCGGGGCTCGCTGTCAACATCACCAGGGTCATCTCGTCTGATCTTATACCGCAATGCACCGCATACCGGGCATGCATTCAAATCCTTATACTCACCGCGGTAGAGGATGCAGTCATTAGGGCATGGATGTATCTTCTGCACCTCCAATCCTAGAGGGCATACGACCTTCTTTGCTGCGTACGTACTGTCGGGCAATTCGTTATCCTTTGGAAGCTTCTTCTTCAATATTTTCAGTAGCTTCTCAAATCCTTTGTCAGGCACAGCATTCTCTGCCTTCCACTGCAGCAATTCCAGTACGGTACCGAGCTTTGTGTTGCCATGTTCGCAATTGGGGTACAACCCTTTTTTGTGATCCTCTAACATGCGATCGAACTTCAGCTTCTCCTTTTGACTTTCGCATTGCGTCCTTGCATCGACAATGACCCGGCGGATATCATCATCATCGGGCACATCGTCTGGTTCCTCTTGATCTTCAGCAGCTTCCCCCGTTGCAGCATCATCGGGCACATCGTCTGGTTCCTCTTGATCTTCAGCAGCTTCCCCCATTGCAGCATCACCGTATCCAGGGGCACATAGTTGTCATCGTCCTTTTCTTCTTCGCCGTCTTCCATCATAACCCCTATTTCTCCGTGCCTCGTCCAAACATTATAGTGTGGCATGAAACCCTTGTAAAGCAGGTGGGTGTGAAGGATTTTCCGGTTAGAGTAAGACTTCGTATTCCCACATTTAGGCATGGACAACACATAAAACCATTCTGCTTGTTTGCCTCAGCCACTTCGAGAAAATCATGCACGCCCTTAATGTACTCGAAGGTGTGCCCGTCACCATACATCCATTGCCGGTTCATCTAAGTGCATTATATATAATTATGTGTGTCAAAAGTAAGAAAATTAGACAAGTATCTATGTAAAGTAAGAATTTTTTTCTTTCAGAAAGAAGATAAGAACAAGAGGCTCACCACGGTGGTGCCGGCGACGAGATCGGCGCGGGCGGTTGACGGCGGTGAAGACGGGGACGGGGCGTGACGGACCGCTAATATAAACCTAGACAAATCTCGGAAAAAATGAAGCTCGGAGATCGAGCTTCGAGAGGAGAAAGCTTAACTAGTGTGGCTCGGGCATTTCATCGAACACCTCATGTGCATAGAAGGTGAGCTACAGCACCCAATGCCTTCCCCCTCGCCGGGCAGCAAAAAACAGAGCACTGTGGAATGCTCTGCCGCGGCGATGGGGTATATATAGGCAACTCATTTGTCCCAGTTCGTGGCTTGAACCGGGACTAAAGCTCCATCTTCTGTCCCGGTTCGAGCCACGAACCGGGACCAATGACTGTGGGCCAGGAGCGAGGCCCATTGGTCCCGGTTCGTGCCTAGAACCGGGACAAATGGGTCCACACGAACCGGGACCAATGCCCACGAGGCCCCGGCCGGCCCCCTGGGCTTACAAACCGGGTCGAATGTCCCCCATGGGTCCCGGTTCGTGCAGAACCAGGACTAATAGGCTGGCACGGCCCGAACTAAAGCCCTGTTTTCTACTAGTGCTAGGAGCCTTTTCATTGTATGATCCCACTGATCGCCAGTTCGTCACAAGGAATTGTTGAAGCCTTTTCTAATTGTCACTAGGTGAAGACTAAACCTACTAATTCCACAGTTTAAGAGCTAGCTTTCTATACACGAATCATTGGATTCAAAACCCCTTTTCTCCTTTCCGTTTTTCTTTGCCGGATGCTTTCCGTTATCTTTCTGAGGGCCCAGAAACCTTTTCATTCTAGGATCTCACTGATCGCCAGTTCGTCACACCGAATTATTGAAGCCTTTTCTATGATTGGCCGAACGTGACCACCACACATAATTATTGAAGCATTTCTCGTATAGGAGCTTATAACATATTGTATATCCGTGGAGAATCCTTTGGAATCTGGCAGCTAAACCACGAATCTCTATCGGCTCCTTTATTAATCTCACGTCAACTTCACAGGGAGCCGATTGCCGATATACTGTATATCATGCTTGCGGTACGCATGCATGCTTGAAGCCGTTTTTCTTATCCCAAATTGCTTTTATAAGGAACTGGCCACATGAGACATTTCCTTAGATAATGACATGATACATTTTTAAACATTGTTTTATTGCCTTCCACGTGATCTGCCTTTTGGCCGCCTGCGTTCGTTGGCGTGACGACTAAACTAACCTGGCCATGTCTTATAGGCAATTGTATAAGTGTTTATTTTCTCGTGGTTTGTGTCCTAAAGAAAATTGTAAATATTGGTTTATGAATACGATGATTTGCTTGTGAGCCCAATTTGCATGTATGAAGATATTAACACTAGTGCAGAACGGGGCTAAGACCACACACCTATTACACCCCCTTTGACCAAATTGTGTTGTATGCAAGATCACACACGTTTGAACAAAAATGTGTGTGTGAAGTCGTAATATCGTACACAGTTCGAAAACGCAATTTGTGTGTGATGTCATGCAAACATTTTTTGCAAAAGATGTGTGTGCGATGTAGCATATCACTGTACAAGGTTTTGAAAAATGCAAACGTGGGTGATGCTTTCACACGATTTTTGCAAAAGTTATGCGTGCAATGCATCGCACACAATTTTTAAAACGCAACCGTTTGTCATGTCATGCGCTTAGTTTTTTTAAAAAGTGTCTGTGTTGTACCATATCATCGCACACAATATAAAACGTGCAATCGTGTGTGGTGTCTTGCACATGTTTTTTATTTAAAAAAATGTGTGTGCGATGTAGCCTGCCATGACAGGCTACATCACGGGCTGTTTTAAAAACCAACCGTGTGTGATGTCTTGCATGAGTTTTTCTCAAAGAAAAATAGTTTTGCGACAGGTTTGAAGGTGAATTGACATTTGTTTCATCGCTTGACCTTGAATTATTTTTTGCACCCACCATAAACCATAGCAATCTCAATGTTAAAATTTGGCACTTTTCCGAGTTAGCTTGTTATATTTAAGTCCTTAAGTGCATTTATTGGCAATTAATTAACATAATTCAAATTTGATCTACAAGTACATAAAATAGTGCACAAAAATAATTTGAAAAAACATACTTATGGTATTGTGTATATTTGTATGACTTATGCAATAATTGAAAAGGAATTTCAAAGATCTCTGTGCCAAGAGTCGCTCACAAACATTGAGTTTATTGGTTTTCTAATTCAGAAACATGAAACTTGTCATGGTGCCATTATATGACCTCGGTATACTGTGGTAAGAATATGAGAAGGTTTAAGAAAAGTTTAGATATACACTCTTTAGAAATCGAAACATCTCCAAAGAAGAATCATGATTTTGAGAGGAAAGATGAGAGCTTTGAAGTGGAATTGACATTTCCTTCATCGTTTGACCTAGAATTGTTTTCTACACTAATTATACACCACCATTGTGTTCAAATTTAGCACTTTCCTGGGGTCATTTGCTACATTTAATTCATTAAGTGCGTTTCTAGACATAATCGATATAATTCAAATTTGAACTATGAGTACATGAAACAGTGCACAAAAATGGTTTGAAAATTTATATCTTGAGTATATTTGTACATCTTATACAAGAAATGAAAAGAAATTTCAAAGATCTATGTGGCAAGAATAAACCACAAACATGTAGTTTAGTGCACCAAATTTGAAGGCAAATTAACATTTCCTTCATCGTTTGACCGTGATTTTTTTCTACACCCAACATATACACCATAGAATTTCTCGTGTTCAAATTTGGCACTTCTCCAGGGTAATTTGCTAAATTTAAGTCATTTAGTGCATTTCTAGGCATTTAATGGATATAATTCAAATTTGAACTATGAGCACATGAAACAATGTACGAAAATGGTTTGAACATTTAGGATCTTGAGTATATTTGTATGTCTTATACAATAGGTGAAAATAAATTTTGTAGGTCTATGTGGCAAGAGTCAAGCACACACATGGAGTTTAGTGGTGTTTTATTGTTGAGGAAATCGTTAACTGGTAGTTGCTCGCTTGGCCGGCGAGTAGGGGACTAATATGCTAATCAGCAAGTTAATCCATTAATCGGATAATTTACCAGTTTATCAACTACTCGAGGACCCTATGAGCAGGGATTAATCGGCAAGTTAACTAGTTACTCGGATGAATTCTTGAACATAGGTTTTAATTCTAGAAAATGTGGATGAAGTCTGGAAACATGAAACTTGGCATGTTGTCATGATTTGACATCAGTATGTTGCGGTAAAATATTGAGAAGGTTTAATGAAAATTGTGATGTACATTTTTTAGAAATTGGACCATCTCTAAGGACGAATCAGGGTTTCAGGTGGGAATGCACCAAGTTTGAAGGCAAATTGACATTTGCTTCAACGTTTGACCTTGATATTTTTCCTACACTCAATATACACCATAGAATCCACCGTGTTCAAATTTAGCACTTTTCCCGGGTCATTTGCTATATTTAAGTCATTATGTGCATTTCTGGCATTTAATAGATACAATTCAAATTTAAACTATGAGTACATTAAACAATGCACAAAAATGGTTCGAAAAATCATATTTAGGATCTTGAGTGTATTTGTATGTCTTATACAAGAAATGAAAAGAAAATTTAAAAATCTATGTGGAAAGAGTTAATCACAAAACATGTAAATGAAGTCTAAAAAACATGACAGTTGGCTTGGCGTCATCATATGACCTTAGTATGTCATGGTAAAAAAATATAGAATGCAAAAAAGTTTTGATATACACTCTGTAGAAATCGAACCATCTCCGAGGAAGAATCGTGGTTTTGAGAGGGAATGCGCTAACTTTGAAGGCAAGCTAACATTTGCTTCAATGTTTGGCCATGATTTTTTTTCTACACCCAACATGGACCATATCATCATCCATGTTCAAATTTGGCACTTTTTCGGTTTCATTTGCTATATTTAAGGCATTGACCTCATTTCTAGGCATTTAGTGAATACATTTCAGATTTGAACTATGAGTACATTAAATAGTGCACAAAAATGGTTTAAAAATTTATATTTAGGGTCTTGAGTATATTTGTGCCTTATACAAGAAATGGAAACAAATCTCAAAGATCTCCTTGGCAAGAGTCAAGCACAATAATGGAGTTTATTGTTTTAAAAATTCTATATAATGTAAATGAAGTCTAAACAACATGGAAGTTGGCATTTCAAAGTATAACTCTGAAACAAACGTTATAAAGTAGTTTGTTCTACACATAGAAAATTGTGACCACTTTAGACAACTTCAGTTTGGAAGACACTACACTAATGTTCTTCTCATGTTTATAAAAGATTCATATTGAACAAAACAATACTAGTGTATTTTTTAAAATTTATGTTTTTGCAAAATTTACATGTATTTAAAAAAATCAACACATATCCCAAAAGTTCTTGTTAGAAAAGATGTTTAAAAATTAGATGTATTGTAAAGGAAAACGAAATGGGTCAGGCCCAATAACCTACTCGAACTATATACGACTAAAAGGCAGAGCTCCTGATGTTCCTCGAAAAAAATATTGTCATTGCATTAGAAATTCGTGTTGAAAAGAGACCATTGATGCAACATATATTTTTACCCCGCCGTCTTAGATCTGCTAATTGGTTCCATATATGTTCGTGTGATTTACACTCCTAAATTCACTACATCTACATTCGAGTACTAATGTTGTATATTTGAAAATGACAGTGTTTCCAAGAATATTATGGATGTAGGTCTTAGCTTGGGTTTCGAGAATGTTAATACCTATCTAGTATGGGTTGGTGTTTCAAGAACATTAATGTGGTATATCTTATTGGGATGGTGTTCAAGAATATTGGTGTTGTATATCTAGTCTAGGCCGGCGTTTCGAAAATGGTAGTGACGTATATCTAGTCTTGATTGGCGTTTTCAGAATATTAATGTCGTATATGGTATATCTAGTCTCGACTAGCATTTCAAGGATGTTATGGATGCATATCTGATCTAGATTGGTATTCAGATAATACATAAAAACTCGACATGCAGGGAAGACGACACCCACAACACATGGTCGTTGAAGAGAATATTAGTGTCGCATATCTGCTGTACTAGCATTTCCAAACTTTAATGATGTATATCTATTTTTGCGTTGTCGTTTTTGGTATATCATGTTGTATATCTAGTCTTGACATGTATTTCAAGAATAGCATGGAAAAACAATGTATTTAAGCAAAAAAAAGATGCGGCGCATGGCCCACCAAGCTCATGTTGGGATCGGTCACCGCCCATGCTAGTGAAGTTTTTTGTATACGCTTTGAACCAGGTCGGCCGCCCCACTATTTAAGGCGATATCAACGCATTCGCTAAATCAAGAATATTAATGCCGTTTCACCTGCAAAATTAAGAGCCAAGAAAAATGCTTGCATCCATGCATTCTTAGCATTGCTGGTCTATATATATACTCCCTCTGTTTCTTTTTAGTCTGCATATAAGATTTGGTCAAAGTCAAACTTTGTTATTTTGACTAAATTTTTAGAAAAAAATATCAAGATTCATGACATGAAATCAATATTGATAGATGCATCATGAAATTAATTTCCATACCATATAGCTTTAGTATTGTAGATGTTGATATTTTTTCCTACAAAGTTGGTCAAACTTGACTTTGACCAAATTTTATATACATACTAAAAAGAAACGGAGGGAGTATTTTCTATGGGTGCCCGACTTTAGTTTGTGTTCTAATTCCTAACCAAACATGCCTCCACTTGTATCACCCTTTCAGGGCCTCTTGATTCACATGATCTTGAAAAGTACTCCCTCCGTCCGCGAATAAGTGTACTTCTAGCTTTTATCTTAAGTCAAAGTTTTAAAATTTTGACCAACTACATACAAAAGAGTCATAACATATATGACATCAAATTGGTATATTATGAAAGTACATTTCAAAATAGATCTAGTGATATTAATTTAGTGTCATAAATGCTAGTACTTTTCCCTATAAAGTTGGTCAAAGTTTTAAAACTTTGACCTAGGAAAAAAGTTAGAAGTACACTCATTCGCGGACGGATGGAGTAGGAATAAAATACACACATGTGACGACTTAATCAATCTCAAAATATTGTGTCGGGTCAGTATTTCAAAGGTAATCTGAAGTAGGGTGGATGAGGATTTGCGGCACGCAAGTGCGGGGGCACTCAGGTCCTTGGTGTCATTTTTTTTTGGCTTCCGATTTTCAAAGTTCTATATCTTTTAAACAAAAATTCCAAATTAAGTTACGTTTTCTTAATCATGTTTCTCGTGACCAGTGCTTTTAAATAAGATCCATTTTAAATATATTTTGAAGACTTTTAAAAAAATATGTTAAGTTTCAAAGTTAAAAACTTGGTACGATTGGTAAAAATCTATTATTTTGTGTCTATGACTGACAGAAAATATTGCTTAAAATCATATCTCTGAAACTTGTTGAAATTTAGCATTTTTAGATGCAAAACCAGTAAGTTTCACCGCTAAAAGTTAAAGCTTTTTGAGGGATTTTCTTTTTTATTGTGCCCTCGTGCCGGATTTAACTACTTCGTGAATCGCGAGGTAAATCGAGCCGACGAGAGGGCTTGGCAGGTGAGTGCCCCCACACTTGCGTGCTCCTGCAAATTTTTGGGTGCAGGGTGTGCATTCATAGGGATGAGTCCGTGTATGTGAACATCTACGACCCGCAAAAAAAACATCGCGTTTGTGCTGTATTAAGAAAACTTGCACTTTGTTTTATCTGGGATGTCCCCAACTTGTTGCACCTAATCAATGGGTTCCAAGCTTAGCATCCAGCGAGACAATATATACTCCTGAACCACCCATTCCTCTGTTGGTGTATTCAAATGCAAAAATATACTCTTTAAATCAAAGCGAACCTCGAGCACCGCTGCAGAGTAATCATCGGTCAGCATCGGGAGGGGAGCACCGAATTCCAATCTCCAAATCTCGCATGATGCCGTCTCGTGTCCCGACGTGCCAAATCGTGGCCAAAACAGCAAGAGAATTTCATGGGGGCAAACCGTGGTACTCCTGCTACTAGCTACGATGGCGACTCCACTTGACCACTTGACACCCCAACGAAAACGAACCAACACTCCGCCGCAAGCGGCCCGGGCCTCCGCTCCGCGGTCGACACGCGGCCTACCGGACGGCAGATCCAACGGCCGGGAATCCCGCCGTCGCCGTCGTCCCGGATCCCGCACCGGGGCCCGCGCTCGCCCGCCGACGTGGCGCGCCGGCTGTGGTCTCGGGGCGTGGGCGCCGCATGGGCGGCACTGGCCGGGGAATCCCGTGGAGACCGCTGCGCTATATTTGGTGGGCCTGCGAGGAGCCGGGCCCCGCCGAATCTGACGGTGGGCCCGCGCTGGTCGCGCTTTGTCGTGGGTGGGGGTGCGGCGTCGCTTTCCGCTCTGGGCCGTGTGGCCGAGAGGCGAGAGCGCTCGGTCGTTGGGCCCTGGAGCCCGATGCAATACCAATCGTTTTCCAGGAGGAAAGGGCAAACCACTGAAGCTCCTCGCCGTCTTAGGTATAACAGACAAGGTTGCATATCCCATCCACAGTCTTATCTTTCCTCCTCTGTGATGGAATGCAACGGTGGTGGTAGCGGTTGGGGAAGCACCCACCATCTTTTCGTTTGTTCGATCGGTGGCTGAATCGGGGGCACGGCTAAAAATCAGAGCTACCACCTGCCAAAAAAGCGCAAGAGAAACGCGCCATTCCGTGCAGACAGACACAAGCACATGCACTCCGCGTCCGGCCGCGCGGAGCTCCGTGCCGGTGCCGGTCCACCGGGTAGTACACGGGCGGCCGAAATTCACAGGAAAATCCACCACGACTTCCACCCAAGTACCACCCTACCGAACCGCCCATCACCGTCCTCCGGCCCGTGTTTGCACCGCGAGGTGATAAGCCCGGGACGCGCTGCGCTCTGGACCGGACTGACCAGACCTTCCGCTTCCGGGCTACACTAGCGCGCGGACGCGCAGGCACCTACGTACAGCCATAGCACGACGGGTCTAGCCGTCTAGCTAGCCTGCGGTCTGCGGAGCGAGCGAGTGATCGTAGCGGCATCTCGCTTCCTCCTCCTACGGCTCGATCGGCTGTGCGGTCCTTGTCCGAGTCCGGCGCCACGACACGACACGGCACCTTGAATGAACCTTTTCAGTCGCAAATCACCTTGGACTCGGGTGTGCTCTGGTAGTACGGACTAGCAGCAACAGTACTGCAAGGGGAGTGGTGCCTTTCTGTACGCACTTGGTTGCCTTTTGTTTCATACTACTCCTGCGCTACTTTCACCGCATCATCGGTCGCCGCCTTTGTACACCAACTTTCGTTCTTAAACCAAAACCTTCCTCGAAAGAAAACCGCACGTAGGCGCCGTGCCTGTGGCCGGCCAATCTCCCCGGCTAGTTATAAACTACGCGGATAGTGACAGTTGATGAGTGGAGAGAACCACATACTCCGCTCGCCATTCCCACACCACACCACATTTCACAGGATCAAAACAGCACGGTACTGTGGCGTTGTTTTGGCCCGGCACTCAACAATCAACGTCTCCACTCACCCACAGCGACACGTAGCCGTCGACGGTACACCAGCACCCCTACTTTTCTCCCCCGGACAGCCGCTGCGTGCGTTGCGCGCCGATAAAATGAAAAGGTTGGTGATTATCTGGTGCGTGGTGGTACGATATTCGTGACTAGCACTAATAAACAAGTCCCTTTTCCGGTCCATGGCCTTTCGCGATTTGGCCGCCACCTTCGGCGACGACGCGACGTGATGCAAAGCCGAATATTTCTCCAGCCGGAAAAGGGACGGCGAAATTCGCCCGTCGGTTTCCATGCGCATATTCGCAAAGAAGCGGCAGCCGCTTTCCGGCGACACGCTGATGCAGAGCCACGTCTAGCCGTCTGCGAAGATGCCGGCGAGCGAGCGAGCGAGTGGCCGTCGCCGTCGCTGTCGGCGGCGCCCGTCGCCATGCTAGCATGCTGCTTTTGAACACGCCTGCCTCTGCTCTCTGCTTAATTAATCAGCTAGCCAGGGGTAGGGGTAGACCCGCAGGCAGGCTGCAGCGGGGACGTCGACGTGCGCTTGGCTTTCTTTTCTTTTAGATTATTTTTGTATTATAATGTGGTGCTCTGCTCTGCTTGCGTTGTGGACATGGACGTGTTCCCATCCAGGTGGTTTATTACTTGGGGGCTTGGGGCTGCTGCATGGCGTGGTCGCAGCTTAATCAGAGCAATCAACACTTGTCCTCGTCGTCCTTCTCTGCTGCTCAGTTGATGTGGATCCATCCAGGTGACCGGACTGTATCCAAGCTTTGAATTGAACTAGCTCACGACGCCGACGGCTACGTACATACTCTACCAATAATTCATCACAAGGAGCCAAAGGAATTGCGACGAACTTGTCACCGGCTGAGAGAAGCTACGTAACCCTCAAAACATTTTGGAATCTTTTGGTGGTGGAGTGCAGACGGCGGAGACTCTGCGAGTTTCAGATAAGCAACGTAACTTATCCTCAGTCAGACCCCCCGCCAATCACAGCGCTGCTTTACCATTTTTTTCCCTTCATGGGCACAGACCAAATTTCATATTTGGGCCTGAAAACATTAGGACATCTGTTGCCGTCTTAGCCAAAAGGAAAAGTTTCTCTTAAAAAAGAATGAAGAAGAGAAGTTGCAGTGAATCAGGGAACACTTGTGCATATGCCGTGCCCGTACCGCACGCCTCACCAGATTTACATGCCGATGATGCCCCGGCTCCCTTCACGCACGGTGCAAAAGCACGCGTAGCGTGTGTGTGATTAGCAGGAAACAAAACAAAACACATGTTCCTTGAAAAATGCACCAACTACAGTAGAGGCTACAGCGGCCGGTCAATCAACCCTGCTCCTCTCCGAAACTTTGGGGCCTAGTGAGCAACAAAGAAGGTTACGACAGAAACCGAGAAAGAAAACTCAAGAGAGCTGCCGACGCCTCACTTGGACGGTTGCTTGTGGGCTCTGAGCGCTTCCAGGATGCTTTCGACCCACCTGCCCAAAGCAACATGGAAAACGATCATCGCACAATAGTCAGAGTCAAGGGCTACGTAAGTCCTCGTGCATTTTTCTGAATGTCCAACGAACAGCGACTTGTCCATAACAATGGGGATAACGTTGTTCAGAAAAAGGGATTATGATGCACGCCCGTACCCTTCGAGTCCAGGGGTTGCAGGATAGTATACGCTCTCCAGGCCGAGTTTCTTGGCCGCTGACGCCGTCGTCTCGCCTATGCAGGCGACCGAGTTGCTCCACTTGTCGACCCGTGACATGAGGTTTAGCCACGCCCTGCAACATCAGGAAACCACGAAAAAAATGGAGAGAGTAAAGCACAGCTTTGTGCGAAATGAAACTAGTTACAGTGATCAACAAAGCCGAGATGGACTGTAATATCCTGCTACAAGTTCTGCATGCTATGGGGAAAAACAGTGACGCGCTTGTGGATCAGTAAGCTTCTTCTGTATGAACAATAACCTCCTCCAAACAGGGGTTCATGTCTAAATGCTAGAATCTCACGATCTGTTGCACATATGCTTCAGCTCACCATCTTATAATGTACGTAGTACTGTAGAATTATGTAAACAAAAATATATGAAAACAATAGCCAGATACAGTTAACATAGTTACCGGAGTGCAGATGGAGAAGCTACTGCAACAACTGGCGCTGAAAGAGCAAGCTTTAAAATCTGTGGATCTACATCATGTACAGGTACCTGTTTGTAAACACAGCCGCTTCATTAATTACCAGGAGTCCAAGTCTATGCACACATAAAGCATGGAATATAATGTAAAATTCGTGAATGCCACAGTCAGCCTTACAAAAAACAAATATGACACTGTCAGGTAAGGAAAGAAGGCTGCCAGAGATATAATATCATGAGGTAAGTCAATGGTTCATGTTATGTGGTTCAACTGCATTGAGTTCAAGTGTTCACTAAAACCAACCTACAATTACAGGGAGAAATTACAAATATCCAGCCCTAGTTCGAAATTATCTCATGTTTTCACAAAAGTCGCCTTCATATAAAGCTTAATATCTTTTTTTTTCAGGGAATGTGAAGCTTACTATCGAATAAAATTAGTACCCATGGATTTAATAAAGATCAATCTAAAGAAGGTAGGTACCATGGATCAATGGAAAAGAGCTCAAAAATGCAGAATACAAGTTCTATGTACAAATTCAGAATGGAACAGGAACTAAATACGAATATAAGTGGAAATCTTACGGTTGAATAGGTGTTCAGTCTTGTCACCTCAAATCCTCGAGCTGACAGCCCATTCTCTGCATCACAGGGTAAAACTAAGTAACTGAAAGACTGAATATTTCATGCAGTTGCTGTGGAAGACAGACAACAAGATAAGGAATAAAAAGAGTCAAAATTGATCAAATAGTTACAATATCTTAAACAACAAGAAATTTAACTACAAGACTGAAAATACAAAGAAATTCTCGATTTATAATATGGATGGATTTGCCCAGGCCTGGATAATTCATAACTCACTCTGGAAAACAGAAAGGCAGAAATCGTGTGGCTTAAGAGGGGATGAAATAAATAGCACACATATAAATGCGAACTAAATGAACACGAAAATGACTCACGAATTTCATGGCCAGCCTTTGCAGATGCAGGATACAACACTTTAGAAGCAGTCTCACTAGTCCTTGGAAGCTCCGAGGCCAAAACTTTGCCCAAAGCTGAAGAAGAAATAAATATAATAAGTACCATATATAATTGAAAATACTTCCAAGTCTTCAAGATGCATGAAGTCTTTAGTGCGTGGGCAGTACATCATAGTAGTAGTATAAATTATGGGCAAGATACCTTTGGAAGGAGAAAATGCAACCTCAAGGGGTCCATCATTGGATTGCAATACTTCATCAAAAGTTCTTGCAGTACCTGCTCCAACAACTGCTATTCGCACCTTAGGACTTCCAGCAGCCCTGGTATTGAGTTATCGTGTAATGTCAAATATGGTAGTCTAGTCGTAGATGACGTTTGATTTGTTCTGGTTTCATGTAGCAACAATTTGATTGCAGAAATGGAAGTTCAGTAAAAACAAAACTTTGGAAACGTAAAACGCATAATCTACTTTGTTTCACAAAAAGCGCACGGACCTGCGCTGCCACAAGCCCACAACCTATGTGGAATGAATCGTGAACTGACATATGTTCTATTTGTGGAGCAACACTGCGCACAATAACTGCAATATGTTTGAATCTTACTTCCATCCCTCAAGGAACACTGCAGCTGCCTCAGGAGATGTTACAGTAACCCAGTCAAACTTTTCATCTGCAAATACATAATACTGAAGTGACTAAACCCTGCGGCTGCAAGTTCTGCAAAGTAGTGTATAGAAGATAGACTGAACCACATACCCCGCAAGACAGCTGAAAGCCTGTCTGCAACAGGCCCTTCGACGTGCTGAATAAGAGGAAGCTCCAGAGAGTGCACATTATGCTTCTCCTGCACAATCCAATAACAAAATCGATGTGATTGATTCCCCAAGGTCTGGCCGAATTCGTTAGTCCCCCAGTCCAGAGATGTAAAATCAGCTCGGAAAATCGCCTCTCCACAGCCGAGCATATAAAGCCGTCCCCTCTCGAATTCACCAACATCGGCTCAGGGTGTCACAGAGAAGACGAGGAGGGGTATCCCCAACGCTCCCTGAAAGCCCACCGCGCTCCATCCAGGAGAACAATGGAAGACTGTGGGAGGGAACTTACCAGAGCGGCGACGAGCTTGGCGTTCTTGCCTTGCTCGCGCGTGACCACGACGTCGGGCGAGGGAGACGAGTGGGCGGCGAGACTCCTCCCGGGCGCGCCGGCTCGGGGAGCTCCGGCGGGGCGGTGGGCTCGGTGGAAGGCTCCGGGGCCGGGAGGTGGGGCCAAGGGGATGGGAGCGACCGAGGAATGGAAGGCCATGGGGAGGCGAAGGCCGATCCCGCGGCTTCCGTTGCGGAGAGGAGCCGACACGCTCTGGACTCGGTGGTTGTGGGCGGGCCTGGATCTGGGCTGAGTAACTGCCGAACGGACGGCCTTTGTCGCGTGGTGGGCTATTCACGGGCCTAATTAGTGATATGATCATGGTCGAAAGTAGGAGTACTCACTGGTTGAACAGGGAGCAACTAATCAAAGAGCGCTTCTTCGGGAGTCTCTTCAAGGGTTACTTGAGGTGGGCTGAGAGCGCGCACACAGCACGCTTCCTTTGATTGTTTTTTTCACATGCGTTTTCTGCTTTTTAAATGGGTTTTTCGGTTTTCCGCCGGCCTTTCCTAGCTTTTGGAGAAAAATTTTGAAAAAAAAAATTGCACGAACAAATCACGTTTTTTCCCGCGAGTGGCACGGATTTTCCTCCATGAGGGGCACAGCTGTGCTTCTCAGAAAAGGAAAAAATCACGTTTAGTTTTTTTCTTTCCGCGAGAGGCTCGGTCGTGCCTCTCAGAAACGAAAAAAAACACAGTTTCGTTTTTCTTCTTCCATGAGAGGCACGAATTTGCTTCCGCGAGAGGCATGCCCATGATCTTGGAAACGGAAAAAAATGCCCTTTGTTTTTTTCTTCCGCGAGAGGTACGGGTTTACTTTGTGGAGGCACGGATTTGCTTCCGCGAGAGGCACGATCGTGCCTCTTTCAGAAAAGGAAAAAAATTGCTCCCTGTTCGATCTTTTCGTCCGTTTTTTGTGAAAAAAAGTTTATCAAAACCTCCAACATGGGATCTAGTTTTAAATATCTCAACGCGACGAATCCAACGGTGGCGAATAATTTAAGAGATAAAACATTTGGAATAAATGAATCTACCGAAAAAAGAGAAAACTCCCAGGTTGCAACAAGTGGCGCGCATGCAGTGCGTACACTTGTCGCAACCTGGAGGTGGGGTTGACCTTTATAAATAGTGCTCCTCAATTAGAGTAGGTACAATAGGATGACGTAGGCGGGCTGCAAGACTTTAAATATTATATTTTTGATGAGTTGGCGGAGAGAGAAGAGGAGAGAGAAGAGAAGAGGGCTAATGATTAACAGTCGGCTTTAGCATGCGCTCCTAGGCACTTTGTGAGAGAGGGAAAGGTTGGCTATAGATGACGTGACAAAATTATATAGCCAGCAACTGGCTATATTATTAACCATGCTCAATGATTTCGGATGAGCCAACCTGTGAGTTGCAGGTGGCCTTTTTTGCCTGGTAGCCCATTTATGGGTTGTGATAAGATTTTGACTGACTTATAGCGAGGGTATCTTCCGTCTCGCTGAAGATTTTTTGACCGTGTAGAGTATTGGGCCCACTCGTTCAATGATAACAAGGTATGTTGGGTTCTTCTTTGCTCAATAAAGGAATTCTTTGCTTTTTGATTTCTTCATGGGTTTCTTTGGGGTTTTTTGTTTCCTTTTTTATCGTTTTTCTTTTAATTATTACCGGTTTTTACCACTATTTTCTTTTAGTTTATTTCTTTATTTTTTGTTTCTTTCTCTGTTATCTTTGGGTTCTCTTGTTTTATGTTTCCTTTTCTTTAATTGTAGTGATTTTCCTCTTTCCTTTTTCTTATGATCTTTGGCTTTATTTTGGTTGCTTCACTACTTTTTCTTTCTTTCTTCGTTATGCTTCATTATTCTTTTTTTTTCCTAGATTTTCTTCACTTTCTCAATATTATCATTTTTTCTTCAACAAATGTCTATTTTTCTTTTGGTTATCATTCCATTTTTTCGTATATGTCAATAAAATTTTTCAAATACATATTTAAAATTTTCAAAATACAAGTTTAACATTTTTTAATACATGGTCAACATTTTTTTCTATACATAGTTTTACATTTTTCAAATACAAGATTAACATTTTCTGAATCCATGGTCAACATTTTCTCTATACACATTTTAAACATTTTCAAATGCTTGATTGAAAATTTTCTAATACAGCACTAACATTTTTTAATACATTGGTAATATACACATTTAACATATTTCAAATGCTCGATTAACATTTTCCAAATGCTCGATTAACATTTATTTAATATATGGTCAACATTTTTTCTATATATATTTAATATTTTTCAAATACAAGTTTAATAATTTTTTAGTACAATAAAAGCATAATATGTTTTGAATACACAATCAATAATTTTTCTATACACATTTACCATTTTTTAAATGCTTGATTAATATGTTTCAAATACAAGTTTAAGATATTTAAATACAATACAAGATTATTATTTTTGGAATATGTGGCCAATATTTTTAATATACATTTAACATTTTTCACATGCTTGATTAATATTTTTCAAATGCTTGCTTAATATATTTTTTGAAAATGCTTGATTAACATTTTTTAGATACATGATCAACATCTTTCACACACATTGCATGTATTTTGTATACATGAGAAACATTTTTCTCTATACACAGTTGACATTTTTCAAAAGTTTTTTTGGTAATATATTTGTTTATAATATTTGGTAGCATAAACAAAATAAAAAAATAAAAAAAGAAACAAGTTCGTGGCCTCGTGCGCGCTTGGGCCAGCCCATCTGGTTCCCCTACCAACCAACATGTGAGTTGCTAAATCACTAGTTAAGGACGGCCTTTGTCAGGTGGTGGGCTATTTTATGGGTCTAGTTGTGATATGATGCTGACCCTGGGGTGCGTAGGCAACCCCAATAAACCAACCCGTGAGTTGCGAAATCACTAGCTAAGGGTTACCTCTTGCAAAGGTCATTTCACCATCTCAAGCGCTGACAAGTGGCACATTTTATATGCGCCACTTGTCGCAACTAGGTAATTTTCCTTTTTTCCCCATAGATTCATCTATTCAAAATGTTTTATCTCTTAAATCATGCGTCCAAATTCCAAACCGTTTTCATCATTGGATTTCTCGTGTTGAGATCTTCGAAACTAGATACCACATTAATAGGTTTCAATGAACTCTTTTTTTACAAAAAAAAACTCAAAAGAAAAAACTGGAGCCAAAAACACTTTTTTATTTATCCCTTTTTGAGAAGCACCCGCAGAAGCAAATAAGTGCCTCCATGAGAAGCAAATTTGTGCATATTTGTAAGC